>NC_041380.1:71700509-71956499 GCF_002162155.2 Triticum dicoccoides | reverse complement strand
GACGCGCCCCGCCGCACCGGTTGCTGTCGCCGGAAACGGCCGGCCGACGAGCCCCGCCGTGGCCGTCGGTGCGCTCCAGCGCCCGCACACCCGCGCCCATTCGGGCTGGCGCTCACGCGCCCGTTTACCCGCCCCGTTTGGCCCCTGTGCCACTGAACGCTGGGGCCCACACCCTGGAAGAATTAGAATAAAAAAATGTATATTAATTAATTAATTAGATAATTAATTAACTTAAATGATCAGGTTTAATTAATCAAATCAAACATTAGTTAACCTGATTAACTAATTAAACTAATTAATAGGTTAATTAAGATTAATTAGGATAATGTGCCAATGACATGGGGGTCCCACCCCAGAATGTTAAAATAATAATAATAATAAATAATAAAAATAAAAATGCTAATTAATTAATTAATTAACTAAGTTGATTAACTTAATTAATCATGTTTAATTAACCTAATTAATCTGTTAATTAAACTAACTAGGTTAATTAGTTAACAGTCACTGACTAACGGGACCCACCTGTCAGGTTGACCAAGTCAACTCTGTTGACTGCTGACGTCAGCATGACATCATGCTGACGTCATAAATCCATTTTCCAAATTAATTAAATAATTAATTAAATTTTAGAAATTAATAAAATCTTTAGTAAATCATATCTTTTAATCCGTAACTCGGATTAAAATATTTTCAACATGAAAGTTGCTCAGAACAACGAGACGAATCCGGATACGCAACCCGTTCGTCCGCCACACACCCCTAACATATCAAACTCGTAACTTTCCCCCTCCGGCTCCTCTGCCCGAAAACACGGAACACCGGGAATACTTTCCCGGATGATTTCCCCCTTCGCCAGCATCACCTCATACTGCGTTAGGACACACCTAGCACCGCTCTTTGTCATGTCTTGCGTCGTCTTGCTTATGTTTGCACTGTATTTATTGTTTCTTCCCCCTCTTCTCTTCGGTAGACTACGAGACCGACGCTGCTGCTGCCCAGTTCGACTACGGAGTTGACAACCCCTCTCTCTTGCCAGAGCAACCAGGCAAGCCCCCCCCCCTTGATCACCAGATATCGCCTATTCTCCTCTATACTGCTTGCATTAGAGTAGTGTAGCATGTTACTGCTTTCCGTTAATCCTATTCTGATGCATAGCCTGTCATTGTTGCTACAGTCATTGATACCTTACCCGCAATCGTATATGCTTAGTATAGGATGCTAGTATTTCCATCTGTGGCCCTCCATTCTTGTCCGTCTGCTGTGCTATACTATCGGGCTGTGATCACTTGGGAGGTGATCACGCGTATATACTATATACTTTATACATGATACATGTGGAGACTAAAGTCGGGTCGGCTGGTGGAGCACCCGCGAGTGGATCCTTGTGGCGGAGCGACAGGGCAGGTTGAGACCGCCTAGGAGAGAGGTGGGCCTGGCCCTGTTCGGCGTTCGCGGATACTTAACACGCTTAACGAGATCTTGGTATTTGATCTGAGTTGGCTACGAGCTTATACGCACTAACCATCTACGCGGGAGTAGTTATGGGTATCCCGACGTCGTGGTATCAGCCGAAGCACTTCAGACGTCAGCGACGGAGCGGCGCGCGTCGAATTGGACTGGAACGCCACTAGGCTAGGTCTGCTTTCGGCCGCCCACGCAACGTGCAGGTGTGCTCAGGGCGATGGGCCCAGACCCCTACGCGCTTAGGTTTAGACCGGCGTACTGGCCTCTCTGTTGTGCCTAGGTGGGGCTGCGACGTGTTGATCTTCCGCGGCCGGGCATGACCCAGGAAAGTGTGTCCGGCCAAATGGGATCAAGCATGCTGGGTAAGTTGGTGCACCCCTGCAGGGAAGTTAATCTATTCGAATAGCCGTGATCTTCGGTAACAGGACGACTTGGAGTTGTACCTTGACCTTATGACAACTAGAACCGGATACTTAATAAAATACACCCTTCCAAGTTCCACAGACAACCCGTTGATCGCTTTTCTACAGGGCGACGAGGAGAGGATCGCCGGGTAGGATTATGCTATGCGATGCTGCTTGGAGATGCTACTTGGAGATGATACTTGGAGATGCTACTTGGAGATGATACTTGGAGATGCTACTTGGAGATGCTACTTGGAGGACTTCAATCTACTCTCTTCTACATGCTGCGAGACGGAGGCTGCCAGAAGCATAGTCTTCGATAGGACTAGCTATCCCCCTCTTATTCTGGCATTCTGCAGTTCAGTCCACCGATATGGCCTCCTTACACATATACCCATGCATATGTAGTGTAGTTCCTTGCTTGCGAGTACTTTGGATGAGTACTCACGGTTGCTTTTCTCCCTCTTTTCCCCTTTCCCTTCTACCTGGTTGTCGCAACCAGATGCTGGAGCCCTGGAGCCAGACGCCACCGTCGACGATGATCCCTACTACACTGGTGGTGCCTACTACTACGTGCAGGCCGCTGACGACGACCAGGAGTAGTTAGGAGGATCCCAGGCAGGAGGCCTGCGCCTCTTTCAATCTGTATCCCAGTTTGTGCTAGCCTTCTTAAGGCAAACTTGTTTAACTCATGTCTGTACTCAGATATTGTTGCTTCCGCTGACTCGTCTATGATCGAGCACTTGTATTCGAGCCCTCGAGGCCCCTGGCTTGTATTATGATGCTTGTATGACTTATTTATGTTTTAGAGTTGTGTTGTGATATCTTCCCGTGAGTCCCTGATCTTGATCGTACACATTTGCGTGCATGATTAGTGTACGATTAAATCGGGGGCGTCACAACGCTGAATCTGATGAAGCGCCTGCACCGCCGAAGCCAAAGAAACTGAAGCAACCTAAAGCTTCAAAGCCTGCCTCAGCACCAAAAATCTCACGAGCGAGGCCACTGGCTACTGCACCACCTGAAGACAGTGTGTAGTCTAAAGATTTGTCACGCATCTCCAAGCCCTCGAAAGTCAAGATGCCTTTGCAACACACCAGCCAAGAACTGACTGCCGCTGCTATTCTACGCAACGACGCTATTGATCTGTCCAGCGATGAAGATCTTGTAGATGACGCTCTTGAGCAACCAATCAAGAGCAAAGAAGAAGCTAAAATCTTCAATGATTTGCCTCTCTTTGACGTGGCAATCATCCACAACTTCATTGATGAGTGGTTTGACACGCCCAACCTCAGCTTGGAAGATCTGCAACTTCCCATTAGCCTCAGTGTCGCCTTCCATGGCGCCATTGCTTCAGAGCTAGCTCTAGTTCAGCGCATCGTTGAACTGAAGCAAAAGATCGACTTTGAGAAAGCTCAGTTCAAGAAGCACATGGCCAAGCTCAGCGTGCAAGAGGTCAAAAATTTCAAGACCATGCTGCACCAGCTCAAAGAAGCCTTTCTCAAGAAGCATGAAGAAGCTCAAGGTTCTCGTGAGCGCATGAAGAGGCTGGCTGACAAGAGTGTGCAAGTCTACAATGAGGCTGAGAAGCGCAAGGCCCTTGGTCGTCCTGGCATCGATCCCAGGATGGCTGTCAAGAAGAAGAAGAAGCCAGCTATGGCCGGACCCGAAGCACCAAGGCAGGAAGCACATCCCATTGTCTTCCCAGCCAGCATGACTGGCTCGAAGCCAAAGGTCAGGTCAACCACTTCAAAACTAAAGAAGACGAGGAGTACTAAGGCTGAAGCGAGAAAGAGGAAACATCCTGAAGCCTCTGCTGCTGCTCCCTCCAAGAAGAAGCGCAAGACCAAGAAGGATCGGGCTGCTCCCACAGAGCCCTTAGTTGTTGAACCTATCTCCATGGTTCGCCCTGCCGCTGAACATCAAGAGCGCCAACTGACTGTCCATGAGCCTGCTTCCACAGAGGCTCATGAAGCTGAAGACATTCCAGCAGCTGATTCCACCGCTGCTGAAGACATTGGTCACCATGACAATGTTGAAGATGATGTAGTTCTTCCTCTGATCGAGCACCAACAGGTATCATCGCCTGTGCTTACGCACAGCGAACTCATCAGCACTGGTCGTCCTCTGACGCCAATTGCTTAGGATGCATCATGGGCTGATCACCCACAACAACAAGTCACACCACCCCGGCAAGAAGAAGAAGATGACTTTGAGGCCCAGCCAACTCCATCTCCAAAGGCGTCGCCAGCATTACGAAGGCTTCACAAAGGACCAAGGTCTTAAGTCCCTCCTTCCAGCATTCCAGAAGGAGAGGTGCCTCACCAATCTGTTGCACGTCAAGTGTTTCCAGATGCCACTCCTACTGTGAATGTCTCTGAGTCTGAGGCTAAAGCTGCTGAAGACATTCCGGCTGCATCAGCCGACGACACACAAGAAGAAGAACGTGTCCCTACTCCCCCATTACTGAAGAAGCTGTTCTCGAGGAGAACGTGTTAGTGCCCGACCCTCCAGCTCCTCAAGTGGAGGTTGAGAATCTTGAGGCTGCCACTCCCAACACAAATGAAGCCAATGACGTAGTCATGGCTGAAGCAAATGTGGAGCCTGCACCAATGCCAGAAGTCAATGAAGCCAATGATGCAACTGCTCCTGAAGCCTCTGCTGTGCAGCCCAACGCCTCTGCCACTGCTCCTGTTCCTGCACCTGCTGCTGGTCCTCAGTTTGATTATCATGTTGAGCACAGGCCTCATGTACAGAAGCCAATGCCAAGGTTGCCCAGGTTTCCAGGTCCCGCATCAGCACCCGGATCCTTTAATATCAATGGCTTCAAAGCAGACAACACCTTCTTCAACAGTGCCAAGGACCCCTACTCATGGGAAAGAATATCTTCTGATCGGTTCTGGAGCTATCCGCAGCGAAGTTATTACTCATGCATTCTGTACAATCAAGGTCGCATTTTCCCTCATAAGCGTCATGACACTGAAGCTATAACTGGTATGCCTTGCTTGGAAGAAGCTCTAGATTGCTTCAAAGAGTCTGGATTGTTGCCTTTCGTCACCGACAAAGAGCACTGGAACGAAGAATTGCTGCTCCAATTCTATGCCACTCTTCACATTCGTGGCTACAACAGAGATTCGAAGACTTGGGTCCTTGAGTGGATGACCGGCAATGTTCATCATGAAGCCAAAGCCTTTGACATCATTGAGCTCACTGGTCTGCCCACTCCTGGAGATCTATATGAACCTGGTTGTCAGCTTCACAGTGCAGCTATGGAGAGCATCTTTCAGAAACCTGAACCAAACATGAGTCAGATGCTTAGCATGATGAAGCCTTTGCCTCCAGATGTTGCATATCCTAAGGAGTTCTTTGTTGAAGACCTTGAGTATCTGCCACGCACTATCTATCACATTATAAGGCGGACTCTCTGGCCCATCAAAGGACATTCTCCACATGCAAAGCTGGAAGGTGCAATGAAGACTTTGGTCTTTTATATTCTTCATGGCAAATGCTTCAATGCACAAGACTTCTTCATCCGCCAACTTGCTGCATCAGGATCTGATCTTTTTGGCTTGAAGTTTTACGCTCCATGGATAATGCGGCTGATCAAACTACACTCAGCTGTCTCATATCAGCCCTCTGCTCGCAATCATCGGATCTTTCTGCCTGACGTTGATATGTCCGTTGAAGCCATCTATCCAGAGCCTGCCAAGGAACCTCTTAGTCTTCAGAATGCTGAGCATCAAAGCTTCTCTCAAAACATTGAAGGAGTTGAAGTAGTCACTCATGTTTATCCTCTGGCTGGTACTACACGTGCACCTCATCGTGCCCTCACTGAAGCCACTGAAAGCACTATTGCCCAACGGCCCAAGAAGCAATCTCGTGTTCTCAATGACCGAGAGCTTCTAGTTGCCCTTCATCAGAAACAGGATAGGCATCATGACTGGCTGAAGCGCCAAATGCAAAGCCTCTTGGTGGATGTCAACCGCATTCGCAATCTTGCCACCAAGAATGCCTTTGTTGCCCATGAAACCTGTCGGCGTACATGGAAAGGGCTGACGCTTATGTGCTCTGAAGATGATCTTCAAGAGGATGGCTTCTCTGAACATTTCAAGTTTGACTCCACACCTCCAAGAAGGATTGTGCTGCGACGAACTCCGTCTCTTGAAGACTCTGCATTCTCTTCCTCCACAACAACTGTGAATGCCAGAGTGATCGATGACAAAGACGATGCTACTTCACCGCCCCTACTTCTGCACGCATTGACACTGCCCCAAGTTCGTCTGCACCACCGAACAACACCGACGACCTTGCTGCTTCACCTACTCCTCATGGGAACGAGTAGATGCTCTATGTCTTCAAACCTTTTTGGTCCTTACTGACAAAAGGGGGAGAAGCATATGAGTTTGATAGTCTTCAAGCGGGTCCATATGGGCGGTTGCTTTATGTTTTGCCTGGTGTTTACAACTCTCGTTTTGATACATTTGGTTCTTTGAGTTGTGACACTTAAACTCGATGGCCGTCTGCTACTTATTTGCTATTCTGTGATGCGATGATAAATTCCGCATGTGCGACGATAAATTCCGCACTTAGATCATTTTGCAGATGTCCATTTTTCATTATGCATGTCATTATCTTCACATACTTTTCATGCATGATGAATTGTCATCATAAGTTGAAGAGGATCTCCACAAGTACAACCTGCCATGTGCATTTGCATTCCAAAAGCAAATTACTTATATGCACATCTTCAGGGGGAGCCCTTGCAACTTATGAAGACAATTCCCTATCCTTTACAGTTTCACATATTATATTCCCCGTTGAAAACTTCAACTAGTTTGTCATCAATCACCAAAAAGGGGGATATTGTAAGTGCATCTAGTGCCACCCGTAGTTGGTTTTGGAGTATTGACGACAAACCTAGTTGAGGGACTAATGTGTTTGTGAGAATTGCAGGATAACACAAGTAGAAGTCCCTCATTGATTCGGTTTTCCTACCAGAGATGACCCCTAAAAATGTATGAAGACATTGAAGTCAAAGGTGGTATGTGAAGACATTCACATTGAAGACTATGACAAGAGAGGACATCGCGTGAAGACTATGGAGCGCGAAGACTTAGCAGTTTCATCGTTTTGTGTTTTTCTTTGTTGAGTCATAGGAACCACCATACTGTTAAGTGGGGTCCAAGAGAACCTGTCAGAATGACTAAAGTGATGCTTAACCAAAATCCTATATCTTCGAGTGAAGACTATAAGAGCAAATCTTGTCCAGAGTTGGACAAGTCAGCTTTGCTTGTAGCCCAAGTAAAGTTTCCGTGTGTGTTTGAAATCTGACCGTTGGAACACGTGTCAGTTCCTTAGTGACCCAGGGTCATTTCGGACAAATCAGGTCGGGTTGCCTAGTGGCTATAAATAGCCCACCCCCTACAACCATAAACGGTTGGATGCTCGGAGTTAGAGTACGGCTTTTGTCGTTTGAGAGCAACCCACCTCGAAGCCTTTGAGAGAGAATTCCTTGCGAGGATAAAGCCCTAAACACCTAGAGCGAAAGAGTGTTAGGAATCAATGAAGTCTTCCTGTCTGTGTGATCTGAGGACTTATTACACTTGAGGACTGTGAATCCTCTAGCCGGTTAGGCGTCGCGTTCTGAGCATCCAAGAGTCATTGTGGATCGCCGGTGAACAAAGTCTGTGAAGGTTTGGAAGTCTACCTTGAAGACTTACCAGAGTGATTGGGCGAGGACTGGGTGTCCTTAGCTCAAGGGGAATAAGGTGAAGACGAGGTCTTCTGAGTTGAATCTCAGCCTCCCTAACTAGACGTACAGTTGTCACAGCAACTGGAACTGGTCCAACAAATCATTGTCTTCAACGAGTCACTGGTTTCGTCCTTCCCTTCCCTTTACTTACTGTTGGTCCTTGTGAAGTCATTGTACGATTGCAACACCATTTGGCTTCACTGAGTGATTACTTGTTCTGATTGGATTCACAATATCTTCCTACCTGATCCTTACTGCCTAGTTGCTATTAGTCATTGTGCTTTCACTTCATTGAATACTTGACTATGGTTTGCCTAGTGTAGTCTACCTTCCGCTGCATGGTAATAGGTTTATTTCTATCGTTTGTCTTCGAAACTTACATGTTTTGAAGACTTTCATAAAAATCGCCTATTCACCCCCCCTCTAGTCGATCACTAGCACTTTCAACTGGGGTAAGGCATGTATTTATAGGGATAGGGACGGCACAGTGTTATTACACAGGTTCCCCTGGCAGTTCACATCTAAAGGACACATGGCGATCATGCAACACCTTGGAGGTTGTTCCACGTTCCCACGCACGCCTGGATTTTTGGGTGGTCGTTCCCACTTCTCCGGGTTTCAAGTAAAAAGGATTGAGCATTGAAAACAGATTAATGTTTGTCTCTGTGTCTTCTGCTAACAAGGACGCAACGAAGACATTCGACAGTTTCAATAGAATGCATATGATTTGGATAGATAGACTTAAGATGGGAGCATAGAAAGGTCAGGGTCCGATCACATTCACTTAGTTCAAAAGATTCAACTGGAAGACATAGCTATAAGTGAATGCTGTAGAGGACAAAAACCAAATCAGTACATTGAAGATAAACATGAAGCCATGTTAATAATGAAGACAAACAAAATGCAAAGACTTTGCAAAGGTAACGCCAAGAGAAGGTATTCCAAACAAAAATTTGGTGGTGGCGTTACCCACCGTATAGGAAATATTAGACCCAGACACGGCGCACAATTATCGTGGCGCTCTGAAGTCAAAATCCACGTTAATGTATTCACACTTAGAGTGTAAATCTTCATTTGTTGAAGATATACGTTGCTTCGTGTGTTTGCACATCTAAGTCATCAACATGCATAAGTGTTAGGATGTGTGCATGATCACATGACATTTGAGGATTCCAAGATATTTAGCTCACACTGAAACTTGCAAAACCTTTTCTCATCCAAGGGCTTTGTGAAGATATCTGCCAGTTGCTCTTCAGTGCTGACGTGAATGATATCAATATCTTCCTTCATGACATGATCTTTGAGAAAGTGATGACGGATCTGAATGTGCTTTATCTTCGAGTGCTGAACTGGGTTGTTGGCGATCTTGATGGCGCTTTCATTGTCGCAGTAGAGTGACACTTGCTTCAGATGAATGCCATAGTCTTTGAGTGTTTGCTTCATCCATAGAAGCTGAGCGCAACAAGATCTAGCAGCAATGTATTCAGATTCAGCAGTGGAGAGAGATACACAGTTCTGCTTCTTTGAAGACCAACACACAAGTGATCGTCCCAGAAAGTGACATGTGCCTGATGTAGACTTGCGATCCACCTTGTCACCAGCATAATCAGCATCCGAGAATCCAACTAGATCAAACTCTGAGCCCTTTGGATACCATAATCCTAGTGTTGGGGTGTGAGCCAAATATCGAAGAATTCGCTTCACAGCTAAGTGATGCGATTCCTTTGGTGCCGCTTGGAATCGGGCACACATGCAAACACTAAGCATGATATCTGGCCTAGATGCACATAAATAAAGCAAAGAACCAATCATGGAGCGGTATACCTTTTGATCGAACTCTTTACCATTGGCGTCAGAGTCTAGATGACTCTTGGTAGGCATTGGCGTCGTGTAACCTTTTGCAGTCTCGCATGCCAAACTTCTTCAGGCAATCCTTAAGGTATTTCTCTTGAGATATGAAGATGCCGTTGCGTTGCTGTAGTATTTGAAGACCAAGGAAGAACTTCAGCTCACCCATCATGGACATCTGATATTGCTCTTGCATCATGTATCCAAACTCATCACTGTATTTCTGATTAGTGCAGCCGAAGATAATGTCATCCACATATATTTGGCACACAAACAGTTCACCATCATATGTCTTCATGAAGGGCGTGGGATCTAGGGAAACAGGTTTGACGCCTTTGCTCTTCAGGAAGTCCTTGAATGTGTCATACCAAGCACGAGGGGCTTGTTTGAGGCCATACAGTGCCTTGTTGAGCTTGTAAACCATGTCAGGATGTTTTGGATCTTCAAAGCCAGGCGGTTGTGCAACATACACTTCTTCTTCAATCTTGCCATTGAGAAAGATACTCTTCACATCCATTTGATACAGAAGAATGTTATGATGATTTGCATAGGCCAGCAGTATGCGTATAGCTTAAAGCCTAGCCACAGGAGCAAATATTTCATCGAAGTCGATTCCTTCAACTTGAGTGTATCCTTGAGCAACGAGACGAGCCTTGTTTCTTACAACTTGACCATGCTCATCTTGCTTGTTGCGATATATCCATTTAGTGCCTATGATATTGTGCTTACGAGGATCAGGACGCTTGACCAGTTCCCATACATTATTCAGCTCAAACTATTGAAGCTCTTCTTGCATAGCTTGAACCCATTCAGGTTCCATGAAGGCTTCATCAACTTTCTTAGGTTCAGATATTGAGACGAATGCAAAGTGTCCAAAGAAATTTGCTAGTTGTGTTGCCCTTGAATGAGTGAGTGGACCAGGTGCATTGATGCTATCAATTATTTTCCCAATCTGTACTTCATTTGCAACACGAGGATGAACAGGACAAAGATTTTGCTCTTGCTGATCATTGTCATTGTTAGAAGGATTTTCTTTGGGCTGAGTATTGTCTTCAGGTTGATCAGGTGCAGAGATGATGAGTTCCTCTTCAGGCTGTGCTTCAGACGGTATGATTTCTCCAGTTCCCATAAGCTTGATGGATTCACTGGATGGAACTTCATCTAGCACATTTGGTAGGTGCTCTCTTTGCGAGCCGTTAGTCTCATCGAACCGCACATCTAGAGTTTCAACCACTTTATAGTGAAATAGGTTGAAGACTCTGTAGGAGTGCGAATCCTTTCCGTATCCAAGCATAAAATCTTCATGTGCTTTCGGTGTAAATTTTGAAGTATAATGTGGATCCTTGATCCAGCACCTGGCACCAAATACTCTGAAGTAACTGACATTTGGCTTCTTACCAGTGAGGAGCTCATAGGATGTTTTGTTCAGAAGCTTGTGAGGATAAACACGCTTGATGACATGGCATGCAGTATCAATGGCTTCAGGCCAGAACTTTCTTGGAGTCTTGTATTCATCGAGCATCGTCCAGGCCATCTCAATGAGTGTTCTGTTCTTGCGTTCCATGATGCCATTCTACTAAGGCGTGTACGGAGCTGAGAACTCATGAGTGATGCCCAAAGTATCAAGATAAGTGTCGAGGCCGGTGTTCTTGAATTCAGTGCCATTGTCACTTCTGATGTGCTTGATCTTGACGCCATAGTTGTTCATGGCTCGATTGGCGAAGTGTCTGAAGACATCCTGCACTTCAGTATTGTAGAGGATTATATGCACCCATGTATATCTTGAATAATCATCAACAATGACGAAGCCATAGAGACAAGCAGTAGTAGTAAGAGTTGAGTTGTGAGTGGGACCGAAGAGGTCCATGTGTAGCAGTTCGAAGGATTGAGTCGTTGTCATGATTGTCTTCGAGGGATGCTTGGCCCTCGTCATCTTTCCAGCTTCGCAGGCACCGCATAAGTGATCCTTCTTGAACTTGACGCCCTCGATGCCTATGACATGCTTCTTCTTTGCTAGAGTATGCAAGTTCCTCATGCCAGCATGCCCTAGCCTCCGATGCCAGAGCCAGTATTCTGAAGCTTTTGCAAGAAGACATACGGCAAGCTGTGGTCCTGCTGAGAAATCTACCATGTACAAATCATCTTTCCGATACCCTTCAAACACTAGAGACTTGTCAGATTCCATTAGAACAAGGCAACGATATTTTCCAAACATCACAATCATGTTTAAATCGCAAAGCATTGAGACAGACGTTAAGTTGAAACCAAGGGATTGAACAAGCATCACTTTATCCATTTGCTGATCCCTTGAGATTGCAACTCTACCTAGACCCAATACCTTGCTTTTACCAGTATCAGCAAATGTGATGTGACTCTTGTTAGATGGACGTAAGGTTGAGTCCATGAGAAGACTTCGCTTGCCAGTCATATGATTAGTACATCCACTATCAATAATCCATTCTGAAGCAGCTGGTTTCATACCCTACAGTGCAGTTAGGGGGATAGGCTTCACGAAGAGAATTGTGAAGCATAAACATTTGACGAGCAAGTGGATTATGAAACTTAGATCGAGGTTAGGACTGATAGGGCAAGTAGCAAGCGACTTAGGAACAAAATACATAAGAAGACCATTTGGGCATTTGATCTTGCGCCGTACAAGATGTTGAAGGTCCCCAGCAATAGCTTCAGACGCATTTGATTTCGGCTGGAGACCCTTCCCTGCAAAAGAGAGTTAAGCTTTCTTAGCCACCCACATCTTCAAGGGTGGCTTCGAAGCAATGAGTCTAAGAGCAGCATCTGAGAACTTTGGCTTTGGAGCCCTAGCAAATAGTCTTGCAGGTGGACAATAGTACTCATAAGAATAAGCAGAGTAGTTCTTGGTCTTATGAACATGGCGGTTTGATGAAACACGCGCATATTCATAGGCCTGAGTATGGTTTCCCTGCAAAACATTTGCGTTAGTGCGACTCAGGTGAGTCTTCTGTCTGTATGAAGCCTTTGGACTATATGAAGCCCGTGGTCTGGGGTTTGTCTTCTTCACTTGTGGTGTCATGACGACATACCCAGGAAGATTTTCCAAACACTTTTTTGGCACCTAGACTTTCTTCATAGGTGGCCCATTCCTGCAGTTAGTACCAATATACCTGGCAAACACTTCACCATTCTGATTCTTAAACAATTTATAGTTTGCATCAAAAGATTCATCAATAACAATGGGATTAGCACAAGTGAAGCCAGCTAGGGTGGAGGGATCCGCTGAAGGTTCCTTTGCAGCAACCCATGTGGTTTTGGGGTACTACTCAGGTTTCCAGTAAGAGCCATCAACATTCATTTTCCTTTCGAACCCAACACCCTCTTTCCTAGGGTTTCGGTTCAGGATCTGCATTTTGAGGACATCACATAGTGTCTGATGCCCTTTGAGACTTTTGTACATCCCTGTTTCAAGCAATGTCTTCAACCTAGCATTTTCATCAGCAATAGCAGTGGCATCCTCAGCAGAGGGTTTAGTTACCACATGAACAATTGAAGATATTGCAATAGTAGCAGCAGTAGAACATCCAGCAACAGAAGTAGCATTATCACGCTCAATGCATTTAAGACATGGTGGTTCAAATCCTTCCTGAGCGGAACTGATCTGTTTGGCGTGAAGTGACTCATTTTCCTTTTGAATATCTTCATGAGCCGCTCTCAATTTCTCAAGATCTTGCTTCCTTTGAAGATAATCATCGGAAAGCTTTTCATGAGTTGTTGAGAGCGTTTCATGATGACTTTCAAGTTCCTCATACTTAACATGAAGATTTTTTATGTCTTCAATTAAGGACCGAGGTCGAGTCATTTCAGCGTCTAACAGGTCATCACTTTTGTCTAACAGTTTTTGAATATGTTCCATAGCTTTTTTTTGTTCAGTTGCAATTTTAGCAAGTGTTTTGTAGCTGGGTTTGGAACCACAATCAGAGTCATCTTCACTGGATGTTTGATAGTGAGTAGTGCGTGAGTTTACCTTGGCACTGCGTGCCATGAAGCAATAGGTGGGAGCGGAGTTGTCCTTGTTATTAGCATCGGCGTCGGTGATGAAGTCATTGTCTTCAGTGTTGAAGATGGACTTGGCAACGTAGGCTGTAGCCAGACTTGCAACGCCAGAATCGGACTCCTCCTCGGACTCCACCTCCGCCTCCTTAAAAGCAGACTCCTCCTATGAATCCATTTCCTTGCCAACAAACGCACGAGCCTTGCCAGATGAGCTCTTCTTGTGTGATGAAGACTTGGAAGAAGACTTTGAGTATTTCTTCTTCTTCTTATCGTCAGAATCATATTACTTTCTCTTCTTCTTCTTCTTCTCCTTCTTGTTCTCATTGTCCCACTGCGGACACTTAGAGATGTAGTGACCAGGTTTCTTGCACTTGTGGCATGTTCTCTTCTTGTAGTCATGAGCAGAAGCTTCATCACTCCTTGAGCTGGATCGTGAGGACTTTCTGAAGCCTTTCTTCTTGGTGAATTTCTGGAACTTCTTCACAAGCATAGCAAGCTCCTTTCCAATGTCCTCAGGATCATCAGAACTGCAATCAGATTCTTCTTCAGATGAGGAAACAACTTTTGCTTTCAAAGCACGAGTTCACCCATAGTTGGGACCGTAGATGTCTCTTTTCGAAGAAAGCTGAAACTCATGTGTGTTGAGCCTTTCAAGTATGTCAGACGGATCGAGTGTCTTGAAGTCAGGGCGTTCTTGAATCATCAGGGCTAGGGTGTCAAACGAGCTGTCATGTGATCTCAGGAGTGTCTTGACGATTCATGCTTGGTGATCTCAGTAGCGCCGAGAGCTTGAAGCTCATTTGTGATGTCAGTGAGTCGATCAAACGTGAGCTGAACATTCTCATTGTCGTTTCTCTTGAAGCGGTTGAAGAGGTTGCGAAGGACACTGATTCTTTGATCTCTCTGGGTTGAGACGCCTTCGTTGACCTTGGAGAGCCAGTCCTAGACTAGCTTGGATGTTTCCAGAGCACTCACACGGCCATACTGTCCTTTGGTCAGATGACCACAGATGATGTTCTTGGCAGTGGAATCCAGTTGAACAAATTTCTTGACATCAGCAGCGCGACACCTTCACCAGCCTTGGGGACGCCATTGTTGATGACATACCAGAGGTCGACATCAATGGCTTCCAGATGCATGCACATCTTATTCTTCCAGTAGGGATATTCAGTTCCATCGAAGACTGGGCACGCAGCGGAGACTTTGATTATCCATGCAGTCAACGTAGCTAAAACTCCAGGTGGTTAAACCGAATCACACAGAACAAGGGAGTACCTTGCTCTGATACCAATTGGAAGTGCTAGTGATCGACTAGAGGGGGGGGGGGTGAATAGGAGATTTTTATGAAAGTCTTCAAAACATGGAAGTTTCGAAGACAAACGATATAAATGAACCTATTACCATGCAGCGGAAGGTAGACTGCACTAAGCAAGCCATAGTCAAGTATTCAATGAAATGAAAGCACAAAGACTAATAGCAGCTAGGCAGTATAGATCAGGCTGGAAGATAGTATGAAGCCAATCAGAATAAGCAGTCACACAGTGAAGACAAATAGATAATGCAAACAGGCAATGACTTCACAAGGACCAAGCTGCAAATAAAGAGATGGGAAGGATAGAACCAGTGGCTCGTTGAAGACAATGATTTGTTGGACCAGTTCCAGTTGTTGTGAGAACTGTACGTCTGGTTAGGGAGGCTGAGATTCAACTCAGAAGACCGCGTCTTCACCTTATTCCCCTTGAACTAAGGACACCCAGTCCTCGCCCAATTACTCTGGTAAGTCTTCAAGGTAGACTTCCAAACCTTCACAAACTTCATTCACCGGCGATCCACATGACTCTTGGATGCTCAGAACATGACGCCTAACCGGCTGGAGGATTCACAGTCCTCAAGTGTAATAAGTCTTCAGATCACACAGACAGGAAGACTTCAGTGATGCCTAACACTCTTAGCTCTGGGTGTTTAGGGCTTTATCCTCGCAAGGATTTCTCTCTCAAAGGCTTCGAGGTGGGTTACTCTCAAACGACAAAAGCCATGCACTAAATCTGAGCTGCCAACCAATTTATGGTGTAGGGGGTGGGCTATTTATAGCCACTAGGCAACCCGACCTGATTTGTCCGAAATGACCCTGGGTCACTAAGGAACTGACACGTGTTCCAACGGTCAGATTTCAAACACACATGGCAACTTTACTTGAGCTACAAGCAAGGCTGACTTATCCAGCTCTGGATAAGATTTGCTCTCATTGTCTTCGCTCGAAGACATAGGATTTTGGTTAAGCATCACTTCAGTCATTCTGACTAGTTCACTTGGACCCCACTTAACAGTATGGTGGTTCCTATGACTGAACAAAGAAGAAAAAGAATGACGAAACAACTAAGTCTTCGCGCTCCATAGTCTTCACATGATGTCTTCTCTTGTCATAGCCTTTAATGTGAATGTCTTCACATACCACCTTTGACTTCAATGTCTTCATACATTTTTAGGGGTCATCTCCAGTAGGAAAACCGAATCAATGAGGGACTTCTACCTGTGTTATCCTGCAGTTCTCACAAACACATTAGTCCCTCAACCAGGTTTGTCGTCAATACTCCAAAACCAACTAGGGGTGGCACTAGATGCACTTACACCATTTATTCTCTATGGCTTGCCGATCATCAGGCAAGTCAACCAAAGTCCACACTTTGTTCTCATACATGGATCCCATCTCAAATTTCATGGCCTCAAGCCATTTCATGGAATCTGGGCTCTTCATCGCTTCCTCATAGTTCGTAGGTTCATCATGGTCAAGTAACATGACCTCCAGAATAGGATTACCGTACCACTCTGGTGTGGACCTTACTCTGGTTGACCTACTAGGTTCGGTAGTAACTTGATCAGAAGTTTCATGATCATTATCATTAGCTTCCTCACTAATTGGTGTAGGAATCACTGGAACTGATTTCTGTGATGAACTACTTTCCTATAAGGGAGCAGATACAATTACCTCATCAAGTTCTACTTTCCTCCCACTCACTTCTTTCGAGAGAAACTCATTCTCTAGAAAGGATCCATTCTTAGCAACGAATATCTTGCCTTCGGATCTGTGATAGAAGGTGTACCCAACGGTTTCCTTTGGGTATCCTATGAAGACACATTTCTCCGATTTGGGTTTGAGCTTATCAGGTTGAAGCTTTTTCACATAAGCATCGCAGCCCCAAAATTTAAGAAACGACATCTTAGGTTTCTTGCCAAACCACAGTTCATATGGTGTCGTCTCAATGGATTTAGATGGTGCCCTATTTAAAGTGAATGCAGCCATCTCTAAAGCATAACCCCAAAACGATAGTGGTAAATCGGTAAGAGACATCATAGATCGCACCATATCTAATAAAGTGCGGTTACAACGTTCAGACACACCATTACGATATGGTGTTCCAGGTGGCATGAGTTGCGAAACTATTCCACATTGTTTCAAATGAAGACCAAGCTCATAACTCAAATATTCACCTCCACGATCAGATCATAGAAACTTTATTTTCTTGTTACGATGATTTTCCACTTCACTCTAAAATTCTTTGAACTTTTCAAACATTTCAGACTTATGTTTCATCAAGTAGATATACCCATATCTGCTCAAATCATCTGTGAAGGTCAGAAAATAACGATATCCGTCGCGAGCCTCAACACTCATTGGACCGCATACATTAGTATGTATTATTTCCAATAAGTCAGTTGCTCGCTCCATTGTTCTGGAGAACGGAGTCTTAGTCATCTTGCCCATGAGGCATGGTTCGCAAGCATCAAGTGATTCATAATCAAGTAATTCCAAAAGCCCATCAACATGGAGTTTATTCATGCGCTTTACACCAATATGACCTAAACAAGTTGCACTATCATTATTAAACTTGTATCTTTTGGCTTCAATATTATGAATATGTGTATCACTACTATCGAGATTCAACAAAAATACACCACTCATCAAGGGTGCTTGACCATAAAAGATATTACTCATATAAATAGAACAACCATTATTCTCTGATTTAAATGAATAACCGTCTCTCATCAAACAAGATCCAGATGTAATGTTCATGCTTAACACTAGCACCAAATAACAATTATTCAGGTCTAAAACTAATCCCGAAGGTAGATGTAGAGGTAGCATGCCGACGGTGATCACGTCAACTTTGGAACCATTTCCCACACGCATCGTCACCTCGTCCTTAGCCAATCTTTGTTTAATCCGTAGACCCTGTTTCGAGTTGCAAATATGAGCAACAGAACCAGTATCAAATACCTAGGCGCTACTACGAGCATTAGTAAGGTACACATCAATAACATGTATATCAAATATACCTTTCACTTTGCCATCCTTCTTACCCGCTAAATACTTGGGGCAGTTCCGCTTCTAGTGACCAGTCCCTTTGCAGTAGAAGCACTCAGTCTCAGGCTTAGGCCCAGTCTTGGGTTTCTTCACTTGAGCAGCAACTTGCTTGCCATTCTTCTTGAAGTTCCCCTTCTTCCCTTTGCCCTTTTTCTTGAAACTAGTGGTCTTGTTAACCATCAACACTTGATGCTCCTTCTTGATTTCTACCTTCGCAACCTTTAGCATTGCGAAGTGCTTGGGAATTGTCTTATCCATCCCTTGCATATTATAGTTCATCACGAAGATTTTGTAGCTTGGTGGAAGTGTTTGAAGAACTCTGTCAATGACACTATCATCAGGAAGATTAACTCCCAGTTGAGTCAAGTGGTTGTGGTACCCAGACATTCTGAGTATATGTTCACTGACAGAACTATTCTCCTCCATTTTGCAGCTATAGAACTTACTGGAGACTTCATATCTCTCAATTTGGGCATTCACTTGAAATATTAATTTAAACTCCTGGAACATCTCATATGCTCCATGACGTTCAAAACGTCGTTGAAGTCCCGGTTCTAAGCCATAAAGCATGGCACACTGAACTATCGAGTAGTCACCAGCTTTGCTTTCCCAGACGTTCACAACGTCCGGAGTTGCTCCTGCGGCGGGTCTTGCACCTAGCGGTGCTTCCAGGATGTAATTCTTCTATGCAACAATGAGGATAATCCTCAAGTTACGGACCCAGTCCGTGTAGTTGCTACCATCATCTTTCAACTTAGCTTTCTCTAGGAACGCATTAAAATTCAAGGGAATGGTAGCACGGGCCATTGATCTACAACAACATACAGGGCCGGTCCACTGATATTGGGGGCCCAGGGGCGAGACGACGTCGAGGGCCCTTGTTCACAAAAAATGACAAAATATACTACATTCTATAATCCAATGGCAAAGGAAATAACCAGTACTCTTTGTGGTCTCTATAATCTAAAAAGGACATTACAAACAACCTTTTTTTTGTGGGAGACATTACAAACAGCTTGCTTCTCTATGAATAAAAGAAAACTATATCATCATTGTACTAAGGAAAACATTATGGTTCCACAAAAGATTGGTTCACACACAAACTTTTTAGAAGAGAGATTGAAGAAATATTTTCTGGAAGACATCAGTAGACACAGTAAAAATGACCAAGACAAGGAATAAAAGCACCTTAATATGGTCGATATTGTTGGCTAGATCCATGGGAAGAAAAAAGGCCCCGCAGTGAACATAATTGACGATGTACAGAAGAAGCCTTTCCCCCAGCTTTCTTTCTACATGGCACTCTCTCGAATCTAATGAGTGCCTCTAGAACTAAGAACAAAACAAAATGATATGAGTGACTCTATTTCGTTGGAAGGACAAGAACAGAGCTACTGAACGTTGAATTCAGAGATAAACGGCAAACACGTACCATCTCCCAGATAAATATTTGCAGGTGGCGAGTAGAACTGTTTAGCTATTCATGGAAGAATGGAGTTGCATTGCTGTTCTGTCCATAGATGCTCAACTGCTCATGAGTCGTGACCTTGGGAAGGAACAGGTAGCGAGCGGCGGCGGCGTAATGTAAATTTGGAAACACGAGGCGTCACAGCAAATTGATTGGAGGAGTCAGAGGTAATGGCGCGTGGGAGGCTGCAGTTTTTGTTTTTCTTTGAGAGGGAAGGGGGGCCGCAGTGTAGTAGCAATACCTGGGCCGGGGCCCCTACCTGGCGGGGGCCCAGGGCGAGCGCCCCGTTTGCCCGGCCTATGGGCCGGGCCTGACAACATAGACATGCAAATACTATCAGGTACTAAGTTCATGATAAATTAAAGTTCAATTAATCATATTACTTAAGAACTCCCACTTAGATAGACATCCCTCTAGTCATCTAAATGATCACGTGATCCATATCAACTAAACCATGTCTGATCATCACGTGAGATGGAGTAGTTTTCAATGGTGAACATCACTATGTTGATCATATCTACTATATGATTCACGTCCGACCTTTCGGTCTCAGTGTTCCGAGGCCATATCTGCATATGCTAGGCTCGTCAAGTTTAACCTGAGTATTCTGCACGTGCAAAACTGGCTTGCACCCGTTATATGTGAATATAGAGCTTATCACACCCAATCATCACATGGTGTCTCGGCACGATGAACTGTAGCAATGGTGCATACTCAGGGAGAACATTTATACCTTGAAATTTAGTGAGGGATCATCTTATAATGCTACCGCCGTACTAAGCAAAATAAGATGTATAAAGGATAAAAATCACATGCAATCAAAATAAGTGATATGATATGGCCATCACTTGTGCTTTTGATCTCCATCTCCAAAGCACCGTCATGATCACCATCGTCACCGGCTTGACACCTTGATCTCCACCGTAGCATCGTTGGCGTCTCACCAACTATTGCTTCTACGACTATCGCTACCGCTTAGTGACAAAGTAAAGCAATTACATGGCGATTGCATTTAATACAATAAAGCGACAACCATAAGGCTCCTGCCAGTTGCCGATAACTTTTACAAAACATGATCATCTCATGCAACAATTTACATCTCATCACGTCTTGACCATATCACATCACAACATGCCCTGCAAAAACAAGTTAGACGGACTCTACTTTGTTGTTGCAAGTTTTACGTGGCTGCTACAGGCTTCTAGCAAGAACCATTCTTACCTACGCATCAAAACCACAGCGATTTTTTGTCAAGTGTGCTGTTTTAACCTTCAACAAGGACCGGGCGTAGTCAAACTCGATTCAACTAAAGTTGGAGAAACAGACACCCGCCAACCACCTATGTGCAAAGCACGTCGGTAGAACCAGTCTCATGAATGCGGTCATGTAATGTCGGTCCAGGCCGCTTCATCCAACAATACCGCCAAATCAAAGTAAGACGTTGCTGGTAAGCAATATGACTATTATCGCCCACAACTCTTTGTGTTCTACTCATGCATATAACATCTACGCATAGACCTAGCTCGGATGCCACTGTTGGGGAACACATTATTTCAAAAAAATTCCTACAATCATGCAAGATCTATCTAGGAGATGCATAGCAACGAGAGGGGAGAGTGTGTCCATGTACCCTCATAGACCGAAAGCGGAAGCATTTAGTAACGCAGTTGATGTATTCGAACGTCTTCATGATCCAACCGATCCAAGTACTGAACGTACGGCACCTCCGTGTTCAGCACATGTTCAACACAATGTCATCCCTCGAGCTCTTGGTCTAGTTGAGGATGAGGGAGAGTTCCTTCAACACGACAGCGTGGCGACGGTGATGATGATGTTACTGGCGCAGGGATTCGCCTAAGCACTACGATGATATGACCGAGGTGTGTAACTGCGGAGAGGGGCACTGTCAGTGTCAAAACCGGCAAATCTCGGGTAGGGGGTACCGAACTATGTGTTTAAGGATCGAAGGTAACAGGAGGCAGGGGACACGATGTTTACCCAGGTTCGGGCCCTCTTGATGGAGGTAAACCTCTACGTCCTTCTTGATTGACTTTGATGAGTATAGGGGTTACAAGAGTTGATCTACCACAAGATCATAATGGCTAAACCCTAGATGTCTAGCCTATATGATTATGTCTGCCTCTACGGACCAAACCCTCCAGTTTATATAGACACCGAAGGGGGCTAGGGATTGTACAGAGTTGGTTTATAGAGAAATGAATCTTCATATCCGAACACCAAGCTTGCCTTCCACGCCAAGGAGAGTCCCATCCGGACACGGGGTGAAGCCTTCTATCATGTATCTTCATGGCCCACCAGTCCGGCCCACGTCACATAGCCCGGACATCCGGGGACCCCCTAATCCAGGACTCCCTCAGTAGTCCCTGAACCAAGCTTCAATGACTATGTGTCCGGCGCGCAGATTGTCTTCGGCATTGCAAGGCGGGTTCCTCCTCCGAATACTCCAAGGTAGTTGATTAAAAGAACTATATCCGGCTTTGTACAATAATTACAACCCGGGACAATGAGAGCAAAATACTTTAAACCAAAATAGGTTATGTCTTCTGACAACTTTTTTGGCGAGGCATTGAATCCCAACCTTATTATTGTGTCGAACCATTTTCCAACCTCCCACTTTGCGTTTTGAGATGCGGTATTCATTGACACGTCTTGTCAAAGCAGAGATCGCGTCCCCTTATTGCGGGATTCTCATCAATACGGATTTGGGTAATCCAACCGTGCCATTCGCATGACTCCTGAGGAGTAGGCGAGTTTTAAGGCTCGTGGGGGGGTGAGGGAGTCCTCGGACAGCCGGACTATATACTTTGGCCGGACTACTGGACTATGAAGATTCAAGATTGAAGACTTCATCCCGTGTCCGGGTGGGACTCTCCTTTACGTGGAAGGCAAGCTTGGCAATTCGGATATGTAGATCTCCTCCCTTGTAACCGACTCTGTGTAACCCTAGCCCCCTCCGGTGTCTATATAAACCGGAGGGTTTAGTCCGTAGGACAACAACAATCATAATCATAGGCTAGCTTCTAGGGTTTAGCCTCTATGATCTCGTGGTAGATCAACTCTTGTAATACTCATATCATCAAGATCAATCAAGCAGGAAGTAGGGTATTACCTCCATCGAGAGGGCCCGAACCTGGGTAAACATTGTGTCCCCCGCCTCCTATTACCATCAGCCTTAGACGCATAGTTCGGGACCCCCTACCCGAGATCTAGCGGTTTTGACACCGACATTGGTGTTTTCATTGAGAGTTCCACTGTGCCGTCACTATAAAGGCTTGATGGCTCCTTCGATCTGTCGGTGTTCTGGGAACGGGGGTCCCCAGACTTGCCTGCCTGCGGCCTGCGGCGTGGCTCAAAGGGGGGCCCAACACGACCCATCTTCACCAACACAAACTCAAGACCCTCGTGAGGGGCCAAGCCTCGCGGGGCGGATGACGCAGAGCTTCCTCAGGCATGGCCTCGTCAGGCTAGCTCACGAGGAGGCGGAGAGATCAAGGCGGGGTACCTCGCGAGGTGCCCGTGACGCAAGCCATGACGACTCAAGGCGCCAGGCAGGCGCCAGCCCGCGCAGCGTCCTCCTTTCCTCTTTGGTGCAAAGGGGGCAAGCGCAGCCGCGGAGTACCGAGGCGTCCGGCAAAGTGTTCGAACCTCAAGGGTCTGCCGGAACCCGAAATCCGACATTCGGCGCGCCAGGTAGGGGTGCGCCAGAATTCGTCTTCCACCGCTCCGTTCTCCTCCGACCATCACGCTCATGTCTGACGCTCGTCGGGCCCGCGCAGAGCGCCGGGCCGCCCTCGCTTCCCGCGTCGCCCAGACGGCCCCTGTCGGCGGGCGTCCCCGCCGTTCCCCGTCAGCTGCCGTCAATGCCGCCACCGGCCCGGCGGGGGACGAGCAGCAAGCATCGTCCCGGTATCTGTCCGTGCGGCAAGACGGCCGCACCGCAACTCCCTCGCTCACCCCAGCTGGTTCTTCATCTCGCGTGCTCCGCGCGCCCATGGAGCCCCACAACCTCTCCCCTGCCTATCGCGCTGCACCAACACCCCCAGTCGTCGCGACCCTCTTGGGCGGCTCGCAGGCGCCGCCTACAAGTTACCACGTCAAGCCGTTCATCCGCCGAGTCAGCACCGCTTCCACGCAGCAGGGGGTTCCCCTGGATCGGGCGGCGCCCGAGACCGGCCTGAGCTTCAGCCCGGAGGACCACCCCTCCAACTCGGCCTGCTCGGGCGCGCTCCCCATGCTATGCACCCCCACCATCTGCCAGGTGGCCATCACCCGAACTCTCATTGATGGCGGGGCGGGCCTCAGTGTGCTCTCAATCGAGGCCTTCAACCTCCTCTGCATACCCCTGGAATGGTTGCAGCCCAGCCGGCCCTTCTCAGGCGTTGGGGGCAGGTCATCCAGCTCCTTGGGGCAGATCCGACTCCCAGTGACCTTCGGCACCTACAACAACTTCCGCATGGAGCTGGTCGACTTCGACATCGCCCCCATCGGCCTCCCCTACAACGCCATCCTCGGCTACCCAGCGCTGGCCCAGTTCATGGACGCAACGCACCCGGCGTACAACCTCATGAAGATGCCCGGGAGCAGCGGTGTCCTCACCGTGCACGGGGATACCGGTGACGCTCTGCGGGTGCTCAAGCTCGTCTTCAGGACAGCAGCGTCGGCACAGCCTGCCGACTTGGAGGCCCCCGAGCCCAAGGGGGTTGCGTCCGCCAAGAAGAAGCAGTTGTTCACCCAAGATAAGGTAGAAACCAAGCAGATACCCGTCGATGAGGACGGGACCACCAACGCCACTTTCACCATAGGCGCCCACCTCAAACCCGAGCAGGAGGAGGCCCTGGTCGGGTTCCTGCGCGCAAACAAGAAGGTATTCACTTGGGAGCCGGACCAGTTGGCAGGGATCCCCAGGAGTGTAATCGAGCATCACCTCAACGTGTGCCCCAACGTGCGCCCTGTGAAGCAGAAGGCCAGGCGGCAGTCCACAGAAAAGCAGGCCTTCATCGTCCAAGAGACCCGCAAATTAGAGGTCGCTGGGGTCATTCGCGAGGTCCAATACCCAGATTGGTTGGCCAACCCTGTCGTTGTGCCGAAGAAGGGAGGGAAGGAACGCATGTGTGTCGACTTCACCAACCTCAACAAAGCGTGCCCGCAAGATCCGTTCCCGCTCCCCCGCATCGACCAGATCGTTGATTTCACTACGGAATGCGACCTGTTATGCTTCCTGGATGCCTTCTCTGGGTATCACCAGATCAAGATGGCGGTAGAAGACGTGGAGAAGACGGCCTTCCTAACCCCGTGTGGGGTGTACTGCTACACCTGCATGCCATTCGGGCTGCGTAACGCGGGGGTAACCTTTCAGCGGCTGATGCATATCACCTTAGGCCCGCAGCTCGGGAAGAATGTTGAATCTCGGGAGGCCAGGACCTTGATACAAGACCTAGAGGAAACCTTCGCGAGCCTCAACGCAGTGAACCTACGGCTCAACCCAGAGAAGTGTGTGTTTGGAGTCCCCTCGGGCAAGCTCTTGGGTTTCCTCGTGTCCCACCGAGGCATCGAGGCTAACCCGGAGAAGGTCAAGGCGGTGGAAGACATGAGCCCGCCAAAGACCCTCAGAGAAATGCAGAAGCTCACAGGGCGCGTGACCGCGCTAGGGCGCTTCATCTCCAAGTTGGGGGAACGAGCCCTGCCCTTCTTCCAGCTGATGAAGAAAAAGGGGCCCTTCGAGTGGACTGAAGAGGCCAACAAGGCGTTCCAGGATCTCAAGAGATACCTGACCAGCCCACCGGTCATGGTGGCCCCGTGCCCTTAGGAGCCCGTGGTGCTCTACCTCGCCGCCACTCCCTACTCCGCCAGTGCAGCCTTGGTGGCAGTCAGAGAGGAGCGCCGAATCAAAACCACGGCAGCAGCCCGGGACAAGGCAGAACAGGGACAAGGAAGGCCTACAGAAACTGCCACCGCGGCTGAGGAGGATCAGCCGCCGCAGAGGGGCGCACCAGAGGCGGAAGAGGCCCCTCTTCCAGATGGCCAGTCTCAGGAGGCCTCATTGCCTCAAGAGGCGCCACGGTCTCCGGAAGGAGCCGCCAGCACTGACCCACTCCACCTCGTTGAGCACCCAGTGTACTTCGTCAGCACAGTGCGGGAGGATGCAAGAGCACGATACCCCATGCCTCAAAAACTCCTCCTCGCGCTACTGGTGGCTTCGCGCGAACTGCGACACTATTTTCAGGGTCACCCCATCAAGGTCGTCTCGTCATACCCCCTGGAGAGGGTGCTCAGGAGCCCCAATTCAGTTGGGAGGGTCGCTGAGTGGAACATAGAGCTGCAAGCTTTTCAGCTCGAATTCAGCACGATCAGAGTCATCAAGGGAGCAGCGTTGGCAGATTTTGTGGCAGAATGGACGGAGGCGCCAGGCCTCAAGGCCGACGAGGATCGGTCCCTGTCCCCGGGAAGCGAGGCGCCAGAAGGCCGGGTCATGTACTTCGATGGGGCGTTCTCCAGACACGGCGCAGGGGCTGGGGCGGTGCTTATATCGCCCACCCAGGACAAGCTCTATTACGTCGTGCAGCTTTGTTTCCAGCAAGGCGAAAAGGTCTCCAACAACATAGCGGGGTATGAAGGTTTAATAGCGGGCATGAAGGCCGCAGCTGCCCTGGGGGTGAAACGCCTCACCATCAAGGGCAATTCGCAGCTCCTTGTCAATTTCTCCAACAAGGTGTACGAGCCGAAGGATGAGCACATGGAGGCCTACCTTGCAGAGGTCCGCAGGATGGAGAAGCAGTTCTGGGGATTGGAGTTGCAGCATGTGCCCCGTGGCACCAATCAGGAAGCCGATGACATCACCAAACGTGCCTCCAGGCGGTTACCTCAGGAGCCTGGCATTTTCGAGGAGCGGCTCTTCAAGCCTTCAGCCTTTCCGTCATTATCAAGCATGGCTCAGCCCAGGGAGGAGCTCCCTCAGCCACCTGCCTCAGGAGCTCCGGCTTGTGGCCCGGCCTTGGGAGCACGCCTGCTCCTGACAATGGAACCTCAGGAGGGATGTTGGATCACGGAGCTCCGGAGCTACTTAACGCAAGGGACCCTGCCGGAGAAGGAGGAGCAAGCAGAGCGAGTGGCGCGCCAGGCCACGGCATACTGCATCAAAGATGGAGAGCTCCACCCGAAGCGACCAAATGATGTATCCCTGCGCTGCATCTCCAGGGAGCAAGGGAAGGAACTACTGGAAGATATACACGGTGGAGACTGCGGACATCATTCGTCATCATGGACCCTCGTTGGCAAGGCGTTCCGCAGTGGGTTTTATTGGCCCACCGCGCTCAATGACGCCATTGAACTGTGAAAGCTTGTGAGGCCTGCCAGTTCCACGCCAAGCAGATCCATCAGCCGGCAGGGGGCTTGCAGACTATCCCCCTTTTGTGGCCATTCGCAGTCTGGGGGCTCGACATCTTGGGCCCGTTCCTCAGAGGCCAGGGGGCTACCGCTACCTTTACGTTGCCGTGGACAAGTTCACCAAGTGGGCTGAAGTGGAGGCTGTCCGCACCATTCCTGCGGGTTCCGCAGTCAAGTTCATCAAGGGCATCGTGAGCCGGTTCGGGGTGCCAAATCGCATCATCACGGACAACGGTTTGCAGTTCACCAGTAATCTCTTCAAAACATACTGTGCTAACCTTGGAACGCAGATATGCTACGCTTCAGTGGCGCACCCCCGGAGCAACGGCCAGGCCGAGCGAGCCAACGCGGAGGTCCTAAGGGGCCTCAAGACCAGGACGTTCAAGAAGAAGCTGGAGGCTTGCGGCAGAGGTTGGTATGACAAACTGCAGTCCGTGCTGTGGTCCATCCGCACCACCGCGACCAAGCCGACTGGAGAGACCCCGTTCTTCCTGGTCTACGGAGCAGAAGCAGTCCTCCCTCACGAGGTCAGACGTCGCTCCATGCAGGTCCTGGCGTTCGACGAGGCGCAGCAGGACTCCATGCGGGGGACGGACCTCGTGCTGGGGAAGGAGTGTTGTCGGGAAGCCGCGCTACGAGCAGCGAGGTACCAACAAGCACTGCGGCGATATCACTGCCGCAACATCCGCCCCAGAACTCTTGAGGTAGGAGACCTCGTGCTCAGGCGGGTTCTCTCGAGGGAGGGATTGCACAAGCTCTCTCCCATGTGGGAGGGCCCGTTCAAGGTTGTTCATGTTTCCAGGCCCGGCTCCGCGCGCTTGGAGACTCAGGAGGGAGTGCCGGTCCAGAATGCATGGAACATCCAGCACCTCCGGAGGTTCTACCCCTGAAAAGGCCCAGAGCTTGTGAAGCAAGGCGAGTGCCTGTGAAGCTATCGCGTTTTGGAAAAGGCCCAGAGCCTGTGAAGCAAGGCGAGTGCCTATGAAGTTATCGCATTTTGGAAAAGGCCCAGAGCCTGTGGAGCAAGGCGAGTGCCTATGAAGCTATCGGGTTTTGGGAAAGGCCCAGAGCCTGTGAAGCAAGGCGAGTGCCTGTGAAGCTATCGCGTTTTGGAAAAGGCCCGGAGCCTGTGAAGAAGGCCAATGCCTGTGAAGCTCGCCGCCCGTGACACTCTCACGTAATAATGAGTTGGAGCTGTACACGCCCCAGAGTCTCAGGAGCGCCGGCCTCAGGCCCTGTTGCTCCCTCCCACACCCAGTGGCAGCACTTAGCTCCGCGCTGGTGAGAAGACGTGAAAGACTAGATTAGGTGCCGGACGCGGCTTTCCATTTGCTTTCCGCAGTTGGCTTGTCCCTTCTCATTTGAAGTTTTATTGAAGTTGTTGCCGTCTTTGGCTTGCGGTTCTTCAGCTTTTCACTCTCCTGCCTCGATTTCTCTTGCGCAAGGCCTCGCGAGGGGGGCAGCTGAGCGCCCTCGCGAGCGTTCCTATCCTAGTCATTCAAAGAGTTCACGACCTGGGCCCCTTACAGGAGCACCCCTCCAGTCCGTGCCCCACGGGCACCGCGACACAAACAAAGGGCCTGGGTCGGTCGCCCCCCACGGCCGGGGCCGGGAACTATCCACGCTCGGGCACATAGCCGGAAGGTACGGTAACGAAAGCAAAACGATGATTAGCAGCAATAACCCAAACACGCCCCCGCGGGGCTCCGCATTATTGTCTTTGTTACGCAGGAAAAAGGGAAAAGGAAGAACAAATCCGGCGCGGCTCGCCTCACACCGGCCCGCAGGGAAGGCCCGAGCTGCCTCCGGAACTCAGGCGGACTCCCTCTCGCGCTTCACCAGGGCGCGACGGCGGGCAGACGCGTTGCCACCCCCCAAGAAGATGCGACGGCGTGGAGGCTGATCGCGGCCACCGCTAGAGGAGTCGCCGCCTGAAGAGGAACCGGAGAAGCTTGAGGAACCCCGAACGCCGCCAGCCGTGCGAGCGCTACTCCCTCCATCATCATTGGCGCTGGGTTCCCAGCCGCGGTCGTCACCCTTGGGGCAACACCCTGCGCGGCGACCATCTTCCTCAAACACCCTCACGTAGAGGGTGGCGTCGCCGTCGAACTTGAAGTGTAAGGTGCACCGACGGCCCAGGCCACGCGCGCGGGCAAACGTCTGCCAACCGCGGGCCAGGGACAGGCTCCCGGCAACGGAGACCTCCAGAGAGACCCATGAGGCCCGGCTGCAGCAGCCGTCGGCCTGGAGCCATAGGCCGCCCGGGGCGCCGGCCGGGAGCTCGCCAAGGAGGAAGCAAGGAAGCGGAAGCCGGGTGCTAGTCGGCTCCGCTGACCACACGGCGAACTCCGGCAGCACTTCAGCATTACGAACGCCCGACCTGGGGGGGACGCGCAGCCGGAGCGCGCCCCACGGCTGCAGCAATCCGCCCGTCGCCGTGCTGAAGATCACCTCCACGGCCGCGGGGAGCCACCATGGAGGCCACAGGATGCTTGCGAGGGCGCCCTCGGTCGCGCTTGGGTGGGGGAGAGGCGGGCTCAACCCGGCAAGCCTTCCCCTTCTCGGTGGCCGAGAACCTCCTCGACGGGGCCATGAAGAAAAAGGAGAAGCAAGGGGGGATGAACTGGAAGGGCGCGCGCCGGTCCATACTTATGGCTGGCGATGGCCAACCAACGGCCCCCACGATCGCAGGTAATCATGACCCGTTTTGCATGCAGGGACTTGTCCAATCCGTGCAGTTGCCGAGGCGCCGTGGGGAAGTGGAGACGCCCACGTCCAATAAACCGCCACGCGGCGCCCAAGGCCGTAGGCTGTTAGGGCCCGCGGCGCTTCGCTCTTGCCCTTCCGCCTCCCTGCACGGCCAAGTCCGGGCGCGCCTTGGGCCCGGGGGCTACTGTCAGTGTTCTGGGAACGGGGTTCCCCAGACTTGCCTGCCTGCGGCCTGCGGCGTGGCTCAAAGGGGGGCCCAGCACAGCCCATCTTCACCAACACAAACTCAAGACCCTCGCGAGGGGCCAAGCCTCGCGGGGCGGACAATGCAGAGCTTCCTCAGGCACGGCCTCGTCAGGCTGGCTCACGAGGAGGCGGAGAGATCAAGGCAGGGTACCTCGCGAGGTTCCCGTGACGCAAGCCATGACGACTCAAGGCGCCAGGCAGGCTCCAGCCCGCGCAGCGTCCTCCTTTCCTCTTTGGTGCAAAGGGGGCAAGCGCAGCCGCGGAGTACCGAGGCATCCGGCAAAGGTTGCCATTTCGGTGCAACAAGACCAAGACCAGGAGGACTACGAGACAGAGATCACCGTGGAGACCAAGACGGCGTCATCACCAGAGCTTTGTGCAGGCGAAGACTACTTTTGTCAGGATAGTTGATACTTGCTGTCCCCCTTCAAATTAGCCCGCCATTGTTGGCTCCCTTCCCACTCAATATTTGGGGAGAGGACCAGGGCCACTATAAATAGGACCGGCCACCCACGTAGCAAGGGGTTCGGTTCAATCTCTTGCGAGGGCTCGGCAAGTAGAGAGGTTGTAAGCAGAGAGAGAGAGAGAGAGATAGAGAAAGGTGGCTGAACTCCTCCCAGCAGTTCATCGCCCCAGCCAAGAACAGACCCTCACGAGGTTGTTCTTCCTTGTATTGTTCATCATCATCAGCCCAAGAGGCAATCCACCACACCACACACTAGAGTAGGGTATTACACCACAACGGTGGCCCGAACCAGTATAAACCCCGTGTCTCTTGTGCTGTTCTTTTCGTAGTTTAGATCCTAGCATGGCAGGGGGGGTGCAGGTAGGTAGGAGGCGAAATCTCCGCGCACACCCCAGTGTTCGAACCTCAAGGGTCTGCCGGAACCAGAAATCCGACACGATCATCGGCAACGATGCAATCCAGGGTGAGGTTTTTCTCCCTGGACAGATCTTTGTATTTGGCGGCTTCGTACTGCGGGCCAACTCGCTTGGCCATCTGGAGCAGATCGAGAGCTACGCCCCTGGCCATCAGGTCAGGTTTGGAAGCTTGAACTATACTGCCGACATCCACTGAGACTTGATCTTCAATGGATTCGAGCCGATGTCAGGTGCGCCACACAGTCACGACGAGCATGACTTAGCTCTACCATCGGACGGTGTTTGGGAAATCACACCTGTGGCTACTCCGGCCCTCAATCCGGAATATATCGTGCCATCCAAGGACGGGTTTATGGACCCCGCCACGGAGGCCACACACACACAGCGGCGATAGAGCCGAATACTGACTTCACCTCCTATGAGACCTGTGTTACCGGACCCTTGGATTCGTCCCCGGCCACAGGCCCCGATCCGCTTGCGTCCGTGCCTATCGAATCTGATTGGGCACCGATCATGGAGTTTACCTCCGCGGATATCTTTCAGCACTCGCCCTTGGGCGGCGTGCTAAATTCATTGAGGTCTCTCTCCTTGTCAGGAGACCCTTGACCGAACTGTGTCCGGCTTGAGTGGGAAGAGGACGACGAAGAAATTCATTCCCCACCCACCACCCACTTAATAGCCACTATCGACGACTTAACCAACATGCTTGATTTCGGCTATGAAGACATCGACGGTATGGACGACGATGTAGGAGAAGAACAGGAACCACCGCCCATAGGGCACTGGACAGCCACCTCATCATATGATATATACATGGTGGACACCCCCAAAGAAAGCAATGGCAATAAGGCAACAAAGCATAATCCCCTCGTGAAGCAATCTAAGCACCAGCGTCATCAATGCCGCTCTAAGACCTACCATAGCAAAAGCAGCGATACCGGCACAAGAGACAATAACGCTGCGGATAGTGCCGAAGACGAAGACAATCCCCCCCAGCCAGGCTTCGAGCGGGAGGATGGGCAAGCCAGCCCTAAGGAACAGGCGACAGATGGAGAATCAAAGGATGATAATTACATGCCCCTCTCCGAAGATGAGGTGAGCCTCGGCGACGAAGAATTTATCATGCCTGAGGATCCCGTCGAGCAGGAGCGCTTCAAGCACCGGCTTATAGCCACAACAAAAAGTCTGAAGAAAAAGTAGCAGCAGCTTCAAGCTGATCAAGATCTGCTAGCGGATAGATGGACCGAGGTCCTGGCAGCTGAGGAATACGAACTCGAGCGCCCAACCAAAAGTTACCCAAAGCGCAGGTTGCTACCCCAACTCGAGGAGGAAGCATTAAAGCCTACACTACCAGCGTATGATGCGGCTGACCGTCCACCTCGTGGCCGAGACAAAACGGCGTATCAGCCCGAAGTCCAGCCCGCACCCCGTCGCCAGTCAAACAAAAGCACCAAGGCCCGGGGCTACACACAGGACTTGTGAGACATATTGGATAACAAAGCAGGCATACAAGATCAATCTACGGATCATGGGGGCGCGCCCCAACGCGTGACGATGACCGTCACGCCGAATATACTAAAAGCAAATCCGGCCGGGTCGAATACAGCAGACAAGACTCGTATGAACTGCGTCGTCATATAGCCCGGCACAGAGGCGCCGCACACCCCCTATGCTTCACTGATGAAGTAATGGATCATGAATTCCCAGAAGGGTTTAAACCCGTGAACATTGAATCATATGATGGTACTACAGCCCCGCGGTATGGATATAGGATTTCTTCCTCCACATTCACATGGCCCGCGAGGATGATCTACACGCCATCAAGTATCTCCCACTAAAACTCAGCAGGCCGGCCACCGGATGCTGATGATTTAAGTCACATAACACAACAGCCCGGAGAGTCAGCCAGGAAATTCTAGACTCAGTTCCTAACTAAAAAGAACCAAATTGTCGACTGTCTGGATGCCAAAGCCCTAGCGGCCTTTAAACATAAAATCCATGATGAGTGGCTCGCCCGACATCTCGGCCAAGAGAAGCCAAAATCCATGGCAGCCCTCATGACACTCATGACCCGCTTTTGTGCGGGCGAGGATAGCTGGTTGGCCCGTAGCAACAACACAACAAACAATCCTGGCACATCAGAGGCCAGAGATAGCAACGGAAAACCCCGACCCAACAAACACAAGCATCGCAAAAATGGTGGAAACACCAAAGATACGATAGTCAATGCCGGATTTAGTGGCTCTAAGTCCGGTCATCGGAAAAGGCCATTCAAAAATGACAATTCGGGCCCGTCCAATCTGGACCGCATATTCGACCGTCCATGACAAATTCATGGCACCCCAGGAACACCAGCCAATCATACCAACAGAGAATGCTGGGTCTTCAAACAAGCCGACAGTTCAGGTGCCGAAAACAAGGAGAAGGGGTCTCAAAGCGATGATGGCGATGAGGAGCCCAGATCACCGAATACAGGAGGGCAAAAGAAATTTCCCCCACAAATCCAAACGGTGAACGTGGTAAACGCCACCCACACTCCCAACCCGGACCGGATGCACACCCTTAGGGATGTCGACTTAACGGAACCAGTCGTCCCACAATATAAACTAGGGCCGATCACCTTCAACCACACGGATCGTTCGGTTAACACCAATCAGGGCAATTCAGCCGCACTAGTCCTCGACCCAATAATTGACGGGTTCCACCTCACACGAGTCCTTATGGACGGAGGCAGCATTCTAAACCTACTTTACCAGGACACAGTGCGCAAGATGGGCATCGATCATTCAGTGATCAAGCCCACTAAAGCCACCTTTAGAGGTATTATACCAGGTGTGGACGCCAGCTGTATAGGCTCCATCGCCCTTGAGGTAGTCTTCGGATCACCGGACAATTACCATGCCGAAGAGTTTATCTTCGACATCGTCCCCTTTCACAGTGATTATCAGGCACTACCCGGACGAACCGCGTTCGCTCGATTCAACGCGGTGCCATATTATGCCTACTGTAAGCTCAAGATGCTTGGTCCGCACAGCGTCATCACGGTTAATGGCAAGGCCGAACTCCCCCTCGGTACCAAAGAGTATACCACTGCTTTAACAGCAGGAGCAACGAGTGGCACCTTTCAATCGAACCTCGAGTCGATGGCCAAGCTCCGGACACCGCCAAAGGACTCTGAACTACTTCGCGGCAGGATAGCCCGGCTCGTCCAGAGCTCAATTAAACACTTCGGTGAAAGTCAGGACAGGCCACATACCGCGGCTCAACCGCTCTGCGGCACACAAACACATCTTGCATTTTCTGTATAGGTTCATTTTTGCCCAGGCAAGGACCGGCGATATGGAAACAACTCGAACACGCAAGGGAACCCTTAGATATTCCCCTCGATGACCATCCGACTGCACTCCGGATCCGCACACAAGCTTCTTCCCGCCTGGTCTTAGTACGTTCCGCAATCACTTTCTCTTTTTATTACTTTACATGTACTCATACGCATCGGCGTATTATTCAAATACAACATGTGGGTTTATATGACGCTTATCTGCCATTATCTCTTATTGAAATTCTTTTGTCAAATGGCATCCGTACACCGCGATATGCCTTAAATATGCAAGGGGCTTCATTTTACCCATAATACGGCAATAAAGTCCGAACACCTTCATGGTAGTTCGGCACCCCGAACTTATAGCATTGTATGCATCAGCTCCGAATCATTTCTTGGGTCAAATGTTGGGGTTGCCCAGCTCCCATGTTTTGCTGCCTTACGTTCCGCTATATCGGCTAATTAAGGCAGCACAGGGAGAACTACTGCGATTGTGTCCCGGTTCTTCCAGACGAGCACCTCAGTAGAGAAAGCTGAATACTGACTGTCATGATACGGTGAGAGATGGTCAGCTGTTCGAGAGGTTGTAAAATCTTTAACGATTTATCCCGCATAATTCCATCACCAATGCAGCGTGCGACGGATCGGCTTTTTGTCCGATCAGGTGCTTATAGAGCCCCTCGTGCGGTCTTCCGAACACCAGGGGCTGCGCCTACCTTCCTTTTCTAAAGCTCCTATGGCTAAGTGAGAGTGATAAAGCCCTATAGTCCGATTGCCTGGTTCGTTGTGCTGAACATCTCCTTCGAAGGACCCAAAACTAGGATAAAGAGTGATCAGATTTATCCCGAACACCCCCGTACTTCCTACGTGGGGGCAGAAGCCGACGACTGGCCAACTCTCAGCATTAATATATAAAACGGCCGCGCAGGAGGATAAACTTTCATATAACAGGCAATAAATAATAGAAATGTACTTGTTCAACATTACAAAGGACAACATGATTGTATTCATGGAAATATAATGTCCTTGGTGCATTGCTCCGCTGCAAGGCATGATCCTTTCAGGACACTTTCATAATATAACTCAGGCTTGCGGTGCTCCTTTCCCTCCGTCGGTCCCTCGGTCACCAGCTTTTCAACATCCATCTCCCCCAGTGCACCTTTGCATGGGCGAAGGCCATTCGCGCACCCTCTATACAGACCGACCGCTTGACGATGTCCAGTCGAGGGCAGGCACTCGCAAGCCGCTTCAGGAGCGCGAAGTAGCTGCCTAGAATCGGCTCAGCGGGCCATAGCCGGATAATCAAATCCTTCATGGCAAGCTTGGCCGCCTTCTGCAGTTCGATCAACTGTTTCAGTTGATCGGCAAAAGGAACCAGATAATTTGGTGCCAGATACGGTGACCAGAAGAGCTTATCCGCAGTGTTCCTTTCTCTGGCTCGGTAGAATTGTGCGGCATCAGATATGCTGCATGGCAGCTCCGCAAATACCCCTGGAGAAATCCGAACTCAAGATTAGAAACATGATTCTCTCCCCAAATACTTGCCTTACATGGAACAAGCCTTACCCGCCGCGATCTTCCTCGCCTCTTGGATCTCCTGCAGGGCACCTTGGGTTTCCCCTTGGGCATCGCTTGCGGCTTGATGAGCCTTGGCAAGTTCAGATTCTTTCTCCATTAGACTCTGCTCCAAGGCTTCGCATATTTTCATGACCTCTTGAAGCTCCTGCTCAGCTTCAATAACCCTGGCCTCGTGCTTCTCATGAAGAGCCCGCTCTGCGGCTACCTTTCTCTCGGCCTCGGCAACAACCTCCTTAAGAGCCTCGACTTCGGTCATCGCCCCTGGCGCAAATCATAAAACATATTTTAAATTCATTCGCACTGAACGTGAGCAAGGTTTGTGCATACCTTGTTTATCCTCCAACTGCCTTTTCAACTGGCCCAATTCTTCTGTGGCCCACTCCAGACTTTGATTTAGTCCGGAGACCTCCGCAGTATGAGAGGCGGCAGTCGTTACAGACGCCTGTTTATAAAAGAAGAGAGGTAAATGTCATCAAGTGAGTCTCCTACGAGCATAGATTTCATCCTCTGTCCGGTTCTTTCTCTCACCGAACAGTGTATTAGGGGCTACCATCTATACTGTGACACTCTTCGAAACCTCATAAAACATACCTCAAAGCCTCTTATAAGGCTAATACAGGCTTCATTCAGTCCACTCTCCGCAGACTGAATCTTCTCAATCACCGCACCCATAAGGGCATGATGTTCATCGATGATGGAGGCGCTTTTCAGCGCCGCCAATAAAGTAGCTAGCACCTCTGGTTGGACAGAGGCTTCCGGTAGAACAGTTACACCCCCTCTAGCCGAGGGAGGCTGCCTGCCTGACTCTAGAACCATATTGGTCTCCGGAATTGCGTCTGGCTGGGGGCCGAATTCAAGATGGCTCCCGCCGACGACGCCCATGGGAGCCTTCTCTCCCATGTGTCCGGCCCCTGAAGTTTGACCTCCTGGCGCCACCTTGGCAATCTCCCCCCTCCTTGGCCCGGGTCCTCTTGGGACAAAGCCTCGGTGTCATTCACATGTTTGGGGGAAGGGGCCTTCGGGGGTGTCCCGCTCTTCATAGCGTCCGAGCCTAGCAAATCCTCCGATGAGGATTGCTCCGCGCGGGACCTCGCCGGACTGCAAAAAGTATGGCCTAGATTAAAATATTGTGCCATGATAAGTCGGGACACATAAACATGTTCGAATTCTCTATACTCAAGAGTTCACCAGGGGCTGAGCCCTGGGATCCCACTCCGGGCTGCTATCAGCGGCGGTGGACTCTTCTGGAAGAGAAGTTTTTCCCTTCTTAGGCGACTCGGCCTCCAACGATCTGGAGGCTGTCCCTTTCTTTCTTCCCTCCGCTGGGGATTCATATTCCTCCTCCTCCTCCTCGTCCTCTTCAGAGGAAGAACGAGCATTGGAGTCTTCGGATATTGTGTCCAAGGCGCCACGACGACGGAGGCCGCTCCTGGTCTTCTTGGCCCCTCTCTCGGCCTTCTTCTTCGGCACCTTGTAGGGCGCCGGGACCAACATCTTCGTTATAAGCGAGACGGCCGGTTCTTCAGGTAGCGGGGCTAGACAATAGATCCGCCCCGCCTTCTTCGTCCAGCCCTAGGAGAGTTGTGGAAAACACATTAAGCGTTTCCCTTGGGTTATGCAAATAAAACTTATAATGGCTTACCGAACTTGCGGGGCAGGACAAGTGGTACCCGCAGTCCTCTGGTGAGTCCGTCCATGATTTGCCGGACTTAAAAAGCACCTTCTAGATATCTTTGTGTGAGGAGCCAAAGAGCTCTCGCAGGGTCTGGTGCTTGGCCGGGTCGAATTCCCATAAATTGCAAGCCCGGTGTAGACAAGGAAGGATCCGGCAAGCTAATATCACCTGGACTACATTGACAAGTTTGATATCCTTGTCTTCCATATTCTTGACGCGCGTCTAAAGTGTCGACAACTCGTCGGACGAAGACCAATCCAGGCCCTTCTTGTGCCAGGACGTAAGCCGCATGGGGGCGCCGGATCGGAATTCAGGAGCAGCGGCCCATTTCATGCCATGCGGCTCAGTGATGTAAAACCACTGCTGCTACCACTCTTTGACGCAATCATTGAAAGTACCTGTTGGCCATGTGACATTGGGCATCTTGCTCACCATGGCGCCTCCGCACTCGGCGTGCTCACTGCCCACTACCTTGGGCTTCACATTAAAGATCTTCAGCCATAAGCCGAAGTGTGGCGAGATGTGGAGAAAGGCCTCGCACACGACTATGAACGTCGAGATGTTGAGGAAGGAATTGGGGGATAGATCATGAAAATCGATCCCATAGTAATACATGATGCCACGAACGAATGGGTGGAGGGGAAACCCAGCCCACGGACAAAATGAGGGAGGAAAACAACCCTCTCGTGGGGTTCCGGAGTATGGACGATCTGTCCTGCCGTCGGGAGACGGTGGCTAATTTTCTGGGCCAGGTACCCGGCCTCCCGAAGCTTTTTGATATCCTTTTCCCGGACGGTGGAGGCCATCCATTTGCCTCCGGCTCTGGATCCAGACATTTTCGGAAGGCCTTTGTGGCCGGAGAGGGCGAACTCTTGGGTGCTGGGGCTCGTGCAGAGGGGAATGGATAAGCAGAAGGAGAAGGCGTGGGTGAAAAAGGGGAGTCCTTATCTCCTTATAAAGGCGGCAGGGATCCAGCGCCTCCCCACTTGCCTGGTAAACTTGCTTATTCCCCAAGCGTCGCGCTAAAGACGCGGTTGGATTACCCATACCCGTATTGATGAGAATCCCGAGATAGGGGGACACGATCTCTGCTTCGATAAGACATGCCCATAAAACCGCCTCGCGACATGCGCAGTAGCTGGTTAGGGAGAACGGTTCGAATAAAGACCGGATCGTGGCGTGGTGTCACGTTAGAAAAAGTTGTCAGTGGATTGGATTTGTGGAATATTGTATTCTCTAAGGTGGTATGTCGAATTTGTTTTGCAGAGCTGAACACGATCCTTGTGTTCAAAATCTTCTAGGGAGTATTCGGAGAAGGAACCCACCTTGCAATGCTGAAGACAATCTGCGCGCCGGACTCATCGTCATTCAAGCCTGGTTCAGGGGCTACTGAGGGAGTCCTGGATTAGGGGGTCCTCGGACAGCCGGACTATATACTTTGGCTGGACTGTTGGGCTATGAAGATTCAAGATTGAAGACTTCATCCCGTGTTCGGGTGGGACTCTCCTTCGCGTGGAAGGCAAGCTTGGCAATTCGGATATGTAGACCTCCTCCCTTGAAACTGACTCTGTGTAACCCTAGCCCCCTTCGATGTCTATATAAACTAGAGGGTTTAGTCCGTAGGACAACAACAATCATAATCATAGGCTAGCTTCTAGGGTTTAGCCTCTACGATCTCGTGGTAGATCAACTCTTGTAATACTCATATCATCAAGATCAATCAAGCAGGAAGTAGGGTATTACCTCCATCGAGAGGGCCCGAACCTGGGTAAACATTATGTCCCCCGCCTCCTGTTACCATCAGCCTTAGACGCACAGTTCAGGAACCCCTACCCGAGATCCGCTAGTTTTACACCGACAGGGGTGCCTGATATTCACTGCCTTTATAAGGCGACAAGGATCCGCCTTTTTACCCCATGCCTTCTTCCTCCTCAGCCCATCTGCTCTCGAGCTCCAGTGCCCAAGCTTCAACCCTTTCTGTCCCTAGCAAACGCTCCAACCATGTCTGGATCTGGAGCGCAGGGCTAGTGGATGGCCTCCTCCGTCACGGAGGAGCACATAAAAAAACTCCAGGAAGCGGGGTATTTAGCCAAGGAAATCGCCCATCGGCTCCTTGCCAAAAAGCAGATCATTCCCACACCAGAGCCCAATGAGAGGGTAGTATTCATGCCCCACTTCCTTCGCGGGCTAGGGTTTCCTCTCCACCCTTTCGTCCGCGGACTCATGTACTATTATGGGCTAGATTTCCATGATCTAGCCCCAAATTAATTCCTCAACATCTCGACATTCATCGTCGTGTGTGAGGCGTTCCTCCGCATCCCCCCACTTTGGCCTATGGCTCAAGGTCTTCAATGTGAAGCCGAAGGTGGTCGAGGGTCAACACGCGAAGTGTAGCGGAACCATGGTGAGCAAGCTCCCTAACGTCACCTGGCCCAAGGGGACCTTCATAGAGACCGTGAAGGGGTGGCAACAGAAGTAGTTTTATGTTACGGAACCTCGCGATGCCACATGGGCCGCCACTCCTGAGTTCAAAACCGGTCCACCAATGCGGCTCACATCATGGCTCAAGAAGGGCCTTGATTGGGCGTCATCCAACAAGGTGATGACGCTGCAAAAGCGCATCAAGAGCTTGGTGGACAAGAACACCAGCCTTGCCAGCGTGATCCAGGTGATGCTGTTTTGCCGGATTCTCCCCTGCCAATGCCGGACTCTCCATATGTGGGAGTTTGATCTGGCAAGTCCTCGGGGCTGGCAACGGTTCTTCGGCACGAAGCACGAAGATATATGGAAGCTACTTTTTAAAACCCAGAAGATGTGGCCGCCGACGACCGAAGACCTCGGCCACGACTGCGCTCATCCAGCTACTCCAGTGAGTTTTTCAGATTTCTAATCATATCCTTGATTTGTAGATCCAAGGAGTAAGTTTAAAACCTTCCCCTTGTCCCCCAGGACTGGACGAAGAAGGCAGAGCAGATCAAGTGTCCGGATCCCCTGCCCGAAGACCCAACCATTCCTCTTCTGACTAAGATACTGGTTCCGGTACCATACCAGGCACCGGAAAAGAAGGCCAAGAAGAAGGGTAAGGAGGTCAGAAGTGGCCTTTGCCGCAAAGGTGCTTCAGACATATCATCCAAAGATACCGAAACTCTCTCCTCCCACGATAAAGACGAGGAGGAAGTGGAGGAGAACAATTCTCCCCTTAAGGTGGGAAAGAAGAAAAGGGGAGCTTCCAAAGATCTAGAGGCAGAAGTGTCCAAGAAGTGGAAACTCTCTCTTTCAGGTGATTCGGAATCGGACGCCGAAGCCGTCCCCGAATGGAACCCCAGGTCGAAGCCTTTGGCCGAATCATAAGTGTTTAAGGATAATGTATGTATCCAGCTTTATGCCTTGCGATCCTAACACATAGAATCACGTATTGTAGTCTGGCCCGCGATCTCTCCCGGCAATCATCATCTTCTAGGATTTCGCTAGACTCACACATGATGGAGAGCGAGTCGCCTCCACCGGCATCCCCACCCACTGCTACGCACGATGGTTTCGAGTTCTTGAAGGGCAGCTTCGAAGGACTCAAGGGATACGCTATGGGCCAGATGACTAAAAGTCGTCGCGGCAAGCTCTACATCAATGATGCAGGATGGGGTCCCGAGGCCGGTTCAATTGGATACGGTACCGGGTCACTTTGGTGGAGTTCATGTCTTCATCGGCAAGATCGGCGAACCGGGCCCTGAGCCAGACATCTGCACTGACATCATCGAGACGGCTTAGTGTGCAAGCTCTACCCAGGTTCAGCCCACCATGAAGCATGTCTTCATAGGTGTCATCCATGGAGCAGAGTATGAGGGTAGATCGGCATCTAGTGGCGAAACCGTTGTCTGCTCTGATGACGAGTCTTCAACCGGAGAGACCGAGTCGCTGTACCAGCTGTAGGACGGCCGGATTAGTGGAGGTTCCGATGGCAACAGTATTCGTGACCCCCTCGATCTGCCAAACCGGGCCGCGATCTTCATGGCCGGTACACAATCAGCGCATCACTCTTCTACCGCCGCGGCAATGATCTTCGGTTCAGCGACAGCAATACCAGTGGGAATAGGGGGCTCTGCGCCGCCTCCGGCTCAGGTTTTGTCCGACCTGTTCGACGCTTTAGCGACGTTGCTGACAGCGGAAGTGGACGCGAAAAACCGGGACCAGCACAATGCAGAGATTGCAAAGGTGAAGGATCAGATAACTCAGGCTAAAGCAGACCTGGCAGCAGAAAACACGAGGATGACTACAGAGCGAGCCGGATTGGAGGCTCAGGCGTACCGGCTTATGCTGGATCAGAGTGCTCTGATGACGTCATGAGTCGAAGATACCAGTCGCGCCTTCCGTCAGTTTTGGAGGCAAGGATCTCTTTAGCACACCAAGGGCGGGCACCACCAACCAACCTGTGTTAAACCGGGCAGAGGCACCTGGGACCGGGGCACCGGTTCAGCCTCGTGCAACGGATCCGCCGCCTCCACCTCGTCAGAACAATATTCCACCACGACATGTCTCAACACCTCCGGGTCATTACTCTAACCCGTTGGATAACATCGTTGCCGCCGATTCACGATTGGCAGCTCTCCCGATTGAGGGCGAGTCCCCAGTAGCGGTTGAGACATGGCGGGCTAGGGAGCTTCTTCAGACGGCCTTGACTCAGCAGCAGGCCTATTCATATAGTCGCGAAAGGATTCATTCTACTCCCCGCCCAAGCCGGAGCTATAGCAGACATATCGATGAACCGGCTGTATCAAGCAGTGCGAGGAATTGTAGTCTGCCCCGTGGTAATAACCCGACGGGTGGCGGTGGCAATGCCCAGGATGTAGTGGATCATGCCAGGGCGCGTCGGGAAGCCGAGTTAGCGGCACATAATGAAGCTCCGGTTCGTCAGCTCATGCCGGTTCGTCAGTTCACTCCGGTCCGTCCAACAACATCGGTGGAACCACGGGTTACTTCCAGTTCTTTGGGAGTGCCGTGTCTTGTCCCGGCGCTGCGCAATGTACGTTTACCCAAGGATTTCAAGGGCCCGCGTAAGGTGCCGAATTACACCGCCGATTTATCCCCTGAGTCATGGGTGGACAGTTATGAGATGGAAATGGAGATGCTGGATGTGGATGAAGCGGCGTGTGCCAAATACTTTACCATGATGTTGGAGGGAACAACTCGCACGTAGTTGAAAAATCTGCCAGCCAACTCTATTGGATCATGGGCCGAGTTAAGGACCCGGTTTATCCAGAATTTCAAAGATACGTGCAAGCAGCCCATGTCCATCGTGGACTTAGCTGCCTGTGTCCAGGAGGAAGGAGAATCAACAACCCACTGGGTGCGCCGGGTTTCGAAGATTTTGCATTCGTCAGACCGCATCAATGCTGACACAGCCGTTTTAACATTGGAAGGCAATTGCCGGTTTGCACCTTTGAAGCTAAAATTGGGACGGCTCAAATGCCATTGTAATGACATGGGAGCGCTTATGGTGGGTCTCGTAAAATATGCCAACTCTAATAGTACCAAGGACCCCGAGTCTGATGATGACAACACAGGGAAGGGAAAGAAGAGCGGCAACGCCAAGGGGCAGCAGCATAATCCGGCAAGTCATCTAAACAATGGTAAACGCAAGGCAGATAACAACTAAGACTTTGTGGCTAACACCAACGCTCATGATAACGGTCAGCGGCGTAAGGGTAAACCGCCCCAGCGGGGTGGAGGTTCAGGCCCCAATCTAGAGCGCCTGTTGAATCAGCCTTGCCCAAAGCATATATCAAAGGAGAGACCCGCTACGCATCTTTGGAAAGATTGCTTCATTATGCGGGAGTTCAAAAATTCAAATCTTTTTCAATATGATAATGGACCGCCCGGCGGTTCAGGAGGCGGTTTCCATGGGCCGGGTTATGGTGGTGGCAGTTCCGGTTCAGGGTTCTAGGGCAACCAAACCGGACAAGGCAATCAGAAAAGCCAGGGCAACCAGGGAGGTTACAACCATCAGGGGAATCAACAGCAGCAGTAGTCATGTTATCAGAGCAATCCAAAACAGTTGAATAGTGGGCAGTATCATGTCTTCACCACTAGCTTATGGAAGCGCGATCAGAAGCTTCATAAAAGAGCTGTGAACTCTGTTGAACCAGCAGTACCTCGTTATCTGCGCTGGTCTGAACAACCCATCCTATGGAGTTGAGAGGATCATCCACCCCGGGTTGACAATCCGGGTCATCTGGCTTTAGTGGTGGCACCCCAGGTTGGGGGATATAAATTTACCAAGGTGCTTATAGATGGAGGAAGCAATATCAATATCCTTTACTATGAAACCTTTCGTCGCATGGGGTTAACAGAAAAGAATCTTAAACCGTCGAACACTATGTTTGATGGGGTAGTGCCTGGTAAATCGGCATACCTAGTTGGTAAGATAGCTCTGGAAGTTTCTTTCGGGGACGAGCATGATTCAAGATCAGAGGTGTTGACTTTTGAAGTGGTGAAAATCAAGAGTCCATATCATGCCCTGTTCGGACGGCCGGCTTATGCTAAGTTCATGGCAAGGCTTTGTTATGTTTATTTGCAGCTTAAGATGCCGGGTCATAAGGGGACCATCACGGTGCATGGAAGTCGGAAGATTGATTTGGAATGTGAAGAAGGGGATCCGGCTTATGCTGAGTCAGTTTGTGCCACGGAGGAGCTGAATTTTACAAAGACAATGTTGATCCGGCAGATATGAATTCTCTAAAAAAGCCAACTACGGAGCATGAACTAGCACTGAAGTTTAAATCAGATGAGGAGACTAAACTGGTTGACTTTGTTCCTGGTGATTCATCCAAGTAGTTCAACATCAGCGCTAACTTGGATCCGAAATAGGAAGGCGCGCTCATCGAGTTCATCCGTGAGAACCGGTACATCTTTGCATGGAAGCCTTCTGACATGTCAGGTGTACCGAGGGAACTCGCTAAGCACACCCTTAATATAGATACTAAGTTTAAACTGGTCAAACAGTTTCTTCGCCACTTCAACGAAGAAAGGCGTAAAGCTATTGGCGAGGAGGTAGCCTGGCTCTTAGCAGCAGGGTTTATTGTGGAGGTCTTTCACCCTGAGTGGTTAGCTAATCCAGTGCTGGTACTTAAGAAAAACGGCACTTGGCATATGTGTGTAGATTACAAAGATTTAAACAAAGCCTGTCCAGCTGACCCCTTTGCTCTCCCTCGAATCGATCAAATTATTGATGCTACAGCAGGTTGTGACCGTTTGTGTTTTCTGGATGCTTATTCTGGTTATCATCAAATCAAAATGGCAGTTAAGGACCAGGAGAAGACATCCTTCATAACTCCCTTTGGAGCCTTCTGGTATGTATCTATGCCTTTCGAGCTCAAGAGTGCCCAGGCAACTTATCAGCGCTGTGTTCAGAATTGTCTACATAAACAGATTGGCCGCAACGTACATGCATATGTGGATGATATTGTGGTGAAATCCAGAAAGGAGGAGACATTGATAGGTGACTTGAGGGAAACTTTTGATAACCTCCGGGTTTATAAGATGATGCTTAATCTGGCCAAATGTGTCTTTGGTGTACCGGCAGGCAAGCTTTTGGGTTTTCTGGTGTCTAACAGGGGGATTGAAGCTAGTCCGGAGAAGATCATAGCTATCACGTCTCTGGCTAAACCGGCATGCATTAACGATGTTCAACGTCTGGCGGGCCGGATTGCAGCCTTAAGCCGGTTTATCAGTCGCCTTGGAGAGAAGGCTATCCCTTTGTATCAGATGTTAAAGAAAACAGATCACTTCGTCTGGAGTGATGCTGCTGATGAAGAACTTGCAGATCTGAAAAGACAGTTAGCCGAGCCACCTATCCTTGCGGCTCCGGTTGATAAGGAGCCTTTATTGCTATATGTGGCTGCTAATGCCTGAGCTGTTAGTGTGGCTATTGTTGTGGAGAGCAAGGAGGCTGGGAAAGATTATCCGGTTCAACGGCCGATTTATTATATCAGCGAGGTGCTTATAGAGTCCAAACAGAGATACCCACATTAGCAGAAACTGGTGTATGGAGTTTTTTATGGCAAGCCGGAAGCTCAAGCATTATTTTCAAGGTCATCCTATCACAGTGGTCAGTTCAGCCCCACTGGGAGACAACATCCAAAACAGAGAAGCAACTGGCCAGGTTGCTAAGTGGGTTATTGAGCTTGGACCTCACGGACTCAAATATACACCTCGCATAGCAATCAAATCCCAAGCATTGTGGACTTCATCAATGACTGGACAGATTCGCAAGCACCGGAGGAAAATCCTGACAACACTTATTGGACTATTCACTTTGATGGGTCCACGCAATTGGAGGGCTCGGGGGCCGGAGTCATATTAACTTCCCCACGAGGTGATAAGTTTTGTTATGTTCTCCGTTTAATGTTCCCTTGTACTAACAATGTAGCTGAGTATGAGGCCTTGCTCCATGGTCTTCAGATGGCTAAGGAAATGAACTTAAGCCGGGTTAAGTGCTTTGGTGACTCGGACCTGGTGGGTCAGCAGGTATCTGGCACTTGGGATTCCAAGGATCCACTTATGGCAGCGTATAGACGAGAGGTGGATGCAGTGGCTGGTCACTTCAAGGGTTATCAAGTGGACGACATAGATCGGCGGAAGAACGAAGCAGCAGACGCTTTAAGTCGCCTAGGCTCTCAACATAAACCGGTGCCACCCAATACCTTCCTCGATGTACTGCATAATCCGGCAGTGAAAATACCTACGGAGGACTTGGTTGTGCCTGACCCGGAGGCTCAATTGGTGGCGGCTCTTCATGTCATTCCGGATTGGACGGTCCCGTACCTGGCATACATGAACCGGGGCGAGTTGGCAGACGATGAAATCTTGGCCCGGCAGATAATCCGGCGATCCAAGTCAATGACCATTGTCAATGGGGAGCTACATCATTGTAGCATCACAGGAGCATTTCAGTGTTGTGTCTCCCCTCAAGAAGGTTGTGAGATCTTGCGTGAGATCCACAAGGGAGATTGTGGTCACCACGCCAGTTCAAAATCCTTGGTGGCTAAGGCTTTTTGTCACGGCTTCTATTGGTTGACGGCTCATTCTGATGCTGAGGATTTGGTAAAGAGGTGTGATGGTTGTCAAAAGTTTGCACGCCGTGCCCATGTTCCAGCCCAAGAGTTAAGAATGATTCCAATAACTTGGCCGTTTGCAACTTGGGGGCTCGATATGGTTGGAACTTTTAAGAGGTCCAAGGATAAGAAGACTCACCTGTTGGTAGCAGTTGATAAGTTTACCAAGTGGGTAGAGGCAGAGCCAGTCAGTAAGTGTGATGCAGCCACGGCGGTTCAATTCATCAAAAAGGTGATCTTCCGGTTTGGTTTTCCACACAACATTATCTCTGATAATGGTACTAATCTGTCCAAGGGTGCTATGGAGGAATTTTGTCAACGAGAGCACATCCGGCTTGATGTGTCATCAATGGCTCACCCCAATCTAATGGTCAGGCAGAAAGGGCCAATCAAGAAATTTTGAGAGGTATCAAGCCCCGGCTAATGGTTCCTTTAAAGTGGACACCGGGTTGTTGGGTGGAGTAGTTAACTTCCGTGTTATGGAGCATCAACACCACACCAAACAGATCTACGGGTTACACGCCTTTCTTCATGGTTTACGAAGCAGAAGCAGTTCTCCCTAGTGACATACATCATGACTTGCCCCGTGTGGCGGCTTATGTTGAAGCTGATAACAAGAAAGCACGTCAGGACTCACTGGACCTGTTAGATGAGGAGCGTGATCTTGCGACAGCATGTTCGGTGATTTACCAACAAGATCTCCGATGTTATCACAGCCGCTGGGTTAAAACCGGGACTTTTCAAGAAGGTGATCTGGTGCTCTGGCTCATCCAGGATTAGACTGATATGCACAAGTTATCGCCACCTTGGGAAGGGCCTTTTGTGGTCAGCAAAAAATTGCACAATGGATCATACTACCTTATCGATGTTCGAGAGCACAAAGACTCACGTAAATCAGAGGAGGAGACCCAGCAGCCATGGAATATAGCTCATCTTCGGCCTTACTATACTTGAGCCATAGGCTCTTTTTCATGTACATAATTATGACAATGTATATATGATAGTTGATATAATAAACCGGAGCCTCAGCTAAAGCGGGGTCTCTGTTTGTTTTACATCATGTGTTTTCATGGGGGCTTCTGTTTACAAAGCGGAGTTCTGTTGATCCGGCTTGTAAAGCCACACATATAAAGGGAAATCACTAGGGGGCTTGGTTGTATTTAAACCATAGCTACACCTCTTGATAGGCTTAAAGCCAAAGGGAAATCACTAGGGGGCTTGGTTGTATTTACACCATAGCTACACCTCTTGATAGGCTTAAAGCCAACAGGAAATTATGTGGAGCCAAAGAAATTGTTGCACCGGCACAACTCAAACATAGGCACCCGCCGAGCACAACTCAAATGTTGCTTAGGGGCTCTTTTGCTTCTCAAAGAACAAAGAGTCTGCACCTTTGCAATAGGCTATCAAGCCAGGCTTGGAAGCCAGGTGAATTCACCTAAAACCCCGGGTTATCCTGCCTCTTTAAGTAAGCCACTCCGTCCAGGTAAACCTGGTATGACCCGTTGAACGTTTGACAAGTCAATCTCATAGGCCATGAACTTGTCAAAGTTAAAACGATGATTGGTTAAAGATTGAGGTCCATCTTAAAAGGCTTTGAAAAATGGTTTAACTCAGTGGCCTGGCAACCCATGAAAAGCCTCGATTTAGGGCCTGTCAGCCCATGAAAAGCCTTGCATATTCTTCTTATGTTTTTTACAAAGTTGTTCTTTTTTGATATTCATAAGTATTTTCTGATAAACCGGCGTTTACTAAAACCCAATGTGACTTACAATGCTAAATTGTTAGTACATGATCAGCTATAATCCGGCTTTTTCTGTTCCGATCTGGTTTTGACTACTAGTCACCAGTGTTATATGGTTAAACCGGTGTGTATCATAACCCGATATGGTTTTATCGTAAACCGGCAAACTTGCAAGGAGTCATCTATACTCCAGCTTGGTGTTATCACCTCTTTTTTACACAACCATGGGTGAAAAGAACGAGGTAACAAGTATTTTTCTATCTTATAAACAGCCTTGGTCCTACATACAGGTTCTATTTTTGGGCGTCATGACCCGTCCAGCGGTAAACCGCCAGGACCCTTTTTTAATCTCTTGTATGCAGGAACAAGTTAACATACATCCACTACGGATTACGAATATAAATAACAATCCCAAAAGCATGGCGAGTTATCAGTATCCAGCAACATAAGTATGCTTGATGGCATAACAGACAAGGTGTTTGAACTAGCCTATTACAAGGCGTTTTTTCTGCCCACACAGGATGATTGTTTCAGCAAGAAAGGGTAGGCTACGACGGGCTAAAGCGGCCTTCGGTTCAGGATTCATCACCAGGACGACTTGAAGATTGCAGATCATCTTGAGTAGGTGCATCCTCCTCCTCTCTACCCGATCGCTGGAAATCAATTGTTATCCAATCGATTACGGTTAAAGCTTGGAACACGGCTTCTTCACTTATAAGGGGGGAAGGATCAATGTCAGGGGCATAAATGTGCTTACGAATTGGTGGGACAAGATCCTCTACATCATGTATCGGTGCGGGATATCTTTTCTGATCAACATCATAAACTGGCTGATAATGAGACAGATCCGTTTCATCTGCCAATTTGCTCGCTATAGGTCACATTTCCCTTGTTAGTCTTTGGAGATCATCTTTGTTGAATTATAAACCGTCTTTCTTTACACTGGGGTAGCCTTGGCCAATATCTGCCGGTTCAAGATCTGGAATCCATGCCTTGGCCCGGATTAGCGCAGTAACAACGCCTGACCTTGTAGCTAATTTTTTCAGTTCATCCAACCGGGCAGGCAACATTGACAGCTTCTCGATGGTTTCTTTTATCAACATTGGAGGAGGCCTGTTGTAAGCAGCAGCGCAGATAGCCTGTTGGGATCCGGAATATAGCTGCTCTATCAACGTATAGGCAACCTTCAGCTTCATCCGCATATCAGAGCCCAGATGAGTAATGCAGGTCCCTGTGACATTGTAAGCATCAGTAAACCGACAACTGATAAGGAAAAAGTGACTTGGAAAAACGTCCGATGAGGAAACGTACCAAACACAACAGAAGTCATAGCGTTTATTTGCTGCTTTAAACCAGCGAGTTCCTCAACCACCGGTTTCAGGGCTGCTTCTGCGTCTTCGGCCTTCTTTGCTAAAGCGGCCTTCTCTGTGTCCCAATCTGCATGCTCCTTAAAGGTTTCCTTCAGCTTCTCCATGGCTGCTAAGGCATTAGTCAGTTCTTCCTTGGCTTTGGATGCCTCCGCTTGCTGAGATTTAATGTTCTCCTGAAGGTCGGCGATTTGGGCATCCTTCTTACTCATCTCGGCCTACAAAGACAAGATATATCATCAATGAGCTATGTATACTTGAAGTACCAAGCGTATAACAAGTTATGCACTTTGCACTTGGGGGCTAATGCCTATTTGCTTCATTCGAGAAAATTATTTCAAGTCCCAAGCGTATAATACAAGCATTATTCTTGGCACTTGGGTGCTAATGTACATCTGCTCAAAAGTAACAGTAATTAAAAGTCCCGGTTCACCTTGGAAAGGTAAACCGGCCCTTGGGGACTACACAGATGAAAGTTACAGGGATACCATCCTAAAGTACCGGTTCATTTTTAAAAGGATCAACCGCCCCATGGAGGATAAGTATGCAGACGTATGGTATTATAAAGTCCCAGTTTTTGATCATTATCATAAATCGGCCCTTGGGAGCTACTAGAATTGGTACTTACAATTGGACTTAAGAGAGAAGAGGATTTGTACTTACTTCATAACGTTCCTTCATCAAATTCACTAAACCGGCTTCATAGTCACGGTTTGAGTACAGGCGGTTCAGAAAACCAGAATGGAGCTCTTGGGTGTTAAGGTGGGCATAGCTTGATAAATCGGTGCTCCACTTGACTTTCTCCATGGCAGCACACTCTTCCTTGGCACTATGTTTTGCCAATACAACGGGATGGCCAGGAGAGGTGTGGCCAACACCAGTAATGATAACCTCATCTTCCTTGTCACCAGCAGCTTTTTCTAGAGTTGATAGAATGTTAGTAGCCTTCACTGGACTAGAAGGTCCGTCATCAGTCCGGACTGGACTTGCCGGTTTATCATCTTGCATAGTGGTATCAACTTCTATTTGTTCATTAACGTTATGATCTTGAGGGGGAGGTTCATCAAATGTGGCCTCAGTATTTGGACCTTCTGGTTCCTTAGTCAGCTCTGGTTCAATCACCACATGGTCTTCAGACGGGTTATTCACCCGAGCCTTCTTACTGGGTCTGGCTTTGGCTCTAAAAAGAACAGATGCAAAGGTTAGCATAGCATATAAAGTGTGAAACATCAAAAGATTGAGTTCAAATACTTACCCAACAATGGTCTTAAGAGGAGGGAGTTGTGTGGCCGTTGATTCGCCAGATGATGAAGGAGGTGTCACCTGATAATTCGAATTAGACGGATTAAGAGGTTGTCGGAAATAGCTTGCCTTGGGATAAGAAGTGTCTGAAGTGGGTGAGACCTCAGGTCGGCATTTTCGAACCGGGGTGTTCCGTAAACCAGTCAAAGTGACCGTTTGGCCGCTGTGCCGGGTTGTGCGGCGAGCCTCGTGCTGCTGCTTCTTCAAAATAAATTTTGGATCCAAGTGAGCAAGAGGGTGAGAAAATCTTACTTTCCGGACTGCTTGACGGATTTTTTGTGTTGGCAGAGGGTCTAAACCGGAGGAAAGGATAATTACCTCTGCATCGCTAGCTTGGCTGCACTCAACGTCGTCCTGATAAATATCATTGTCAATGAGGTGCATGAAAAGTGAACCAAGTTCTACCTCTGCTTCTGGTTCATCAGGGTCGTCATCAAGCTCTAAACCGATGGGTTCAGTTGCCTTCCTCTTCGTGGTTTTCTTGACAACTTTTGTTTTAGGTCGAGAAGGCTTCATCGCTTTCTCCTGAGGTTTCTTTTTCTAGAACGGATCATCACCCTGTTTATAAATGGGCAGAGGGTATTCAAAGTTGCACAGTTCAAAAATATCAGGTGTAAAGCGGAAGCAAAAACAATACTTACAACGGGCGGTTTGTTCTTTGTATAAAAGGGACTTAACCCAGTCTTACTACAAACAGCTTCCGGTTCATTCAGCATTTTCTTGACAGACTCAATAACTTCCTCATCTGTTAGCTGAATGTCAATATGACGCTGGGAGTCTTTTGCGTCACCAGTATACTCACACATTAAACTGGAGCGGCGACTTAATGACAAGATACTCCAGGATATCCAGCAATGGACAAAGTCCACACCTGTTAAACCGTTGGTCATGAAAGCTCTAAGCTTGGCAAGTTGTGGTGCGTACGAGGCCCGTTCCTTGGCACTTAGTCATTGCGGAAGCGGATGAGTATTGGCGAGCCGGTGAGCACGGTAACCCGGCAGAGAGTTCTCATCTTCAGGAGAGGTGTCTTTGCTATAGAACAAAGTTTGATTCCATTCCTTTGGGTGACTGTGAAGTTTGGCGTGAGCAAAACTAACGTCCTTCCTTTTCTGAATGGAGATGCCACCAAGTTCAGTATTGGGCCCGTCTATGAATTTAGTGCGACGGTTTAAGTGGAAGAAATACCGGAACAGCTCGACAGTTGGTTCTTCTTGTAGATACGCTTCACAAAAAACCTAAAAGTTGCAGATATTGGATACAGAGTTGGGTCCAATATCTTGAGGGTGGATCTGAAAGCTGGCAAGTACATCTCGGAAAAACTTGGATCCAGGCGGTTTAAAACCACGGCCTATATGATCAACAAACACCACTACTTCACCCTCTCTAGGGGCAGGAGGATTTTCCGGCCCAGGAACTCGCCACTGGATTTCATTTTACTTCGGTAAGGTACCAATTTTAACCATTCCATTCAGTTGCTCCTCAGTAACCCGGGAAGGGACCCAGTTACAGGAATAGAATTGTTTGGCCATTGCAAGTGAAGAGCTGGAAAGAAATAATGCCGGTTTATGATTCATTAAATGACAATGCATAAGGTTCAACGGGTTGAGGAAAAAGGAATTCAAGCATGTAATATTGATAAACCGGAGGAGGTTATAAACCGCCTACGACAGAGTGTTTTTAAGTGGTAAAGCGATGAATGGTTTACAAGGGGACTAATGGTATATGAAAGATTATTTTCTACAGAGATAAACCGCCTGTGCAGGTAAGGAAGGTACAGATCTGAAGCAAAAAATGGCTAAGTGAAGAAAAACAGGTTTCACAGAATCACATTCACGTTTTGGATCTACTGCAAGTCAAGAAAAGGAAAAAAGATTTCGACCTAAAAACAGTATGGTCCTGAAGCAGTAAAGATCTAGATCAAGTTCTTATGTGTATAAGGTTTCGTTTAATGGCTGAGATAAAGACTACCATAGTTATTACATGAAACACATCAAGTCTTAGGTCTGCTATGTATGCACTAATGAAGAATAGGAAGGGAGCGCCATGAACTCATATGAACCTTAAGTGGATCTACAGAGAAAGGGGGGAAGGCTTACAATAGCTATCGAAGTAGTAGAGGTGTGTCGCGTCTCTCTGGAGCGATCAGGTCGATGCAGCAGCCAATGATGAGGCAAAGACGAAGCTCGACGACGGCGGCGATGCTCAGGTGCAGAGGCGTCACGAGGAGGAAGAAGAGAGGAGAGGGCAACGGAAGGAAAAGGAAGGGGGTCCTCCGCCCTATTTATAAGGACAAAGAGATAAGCGACAGGCGCGGGAATCGAGGAGCCCAAAAAATGGATAGATAACGAGATTGTTGCCTCGATTGTCGGATGCTCATTAATAAAAGGGGTATCTTCAGCTTTAAATAAATAGGTGATGTCACGGCGGTTTACTACAAATCCGGAGGATGATGTTAGGCCGGTTTACAAGATTTATGCGAAGGTGCAAGGGTAGGAATTTTTCTAAGTATTAAGGATTGACATGAACAAGTTCAAATCAATCTGGGGCCTAATGTTGGGGATATTACTTCTGGACGTAAACCGGCCATGAGTGACCGGGTTAACTCTATGAGGATTAGAAGCCCAGGAAGACAAAGGATGATGGCGCTTTATGAAGGCCCAAGGCCCAAAGGCGGGTTAAGGCCTGTAGATGTAAACCAACATTATCATGTAACTTTATTGTAAGATAGGAGGAATAGAGACCGAGTTGGACACATTGATGATCCGGCCATGGGACTCCGTAAACCGACGGGCGTCGACCTATGTATATAAATGGACGACCCGGCGGCGGTTTAGGGACAACACACAACAACTCGAGAGCCAGGCAAAGCGGATTCGCTCCCTGGTCATTGAAACCCTAGCAATTCCATCACAACTGGAGTAGGCTTTTACCTTCATCGTAAGCGGCCGAACTAGTGTAAATCTCTCGGGTCCCTTGTCCGCTTTAACCCCTTTAAGCTAACCCGTAGCGATGGCTCCACGACTAAGTCCTTTCACAAGGACATCTGCCGTGACAAAACTACAACAATGGACAACACTGAAGTGTTGTCCAGAAGGACCACTCTAGGCCATGGAGAGGTGTGGGAAGCCGTCAAGGTGGCGCCAGAGGGTAATACCTGTACCGCCGAAAACATGAGGGAACCCACCCCCATGGAAACTGGCGACGAGGGCCATGCCCAATTCGGCCCCCAACCAAATATAATTTCGGAGACCGACACGGCTCCAGAATCAGGTGAGCAGCCTCCTTCGAAAGAAGGGGGTGCGTCGACTCGACCGGCGACCTCAGTCAATCCAGAGGCGCCGAACACTCTGGTGGAAGCGCTTCAGAGCGCCTCCATTGTTGAGGAACATCGTACCCTTATGGGTACGGTGGTTGAAAAGGTTCGGTCCGCTAAAAGCTGATTGAATGAAGCCTAGACCAGCCTTTTAAGAGGCTTTGAGGTATGGGATGTAGTACTTTTTATCTATATAGAAGGATGCCTGTGTATAGTTAGTAGCCCTTGAGACTCTGTTCGACATTCGTGAAGAGAGGCCGAATAGAGGATCAAATATTTCGCAGGAGATGATCATACATGTCTATTTGAACAACCATGCTTCAAAGTTAGCGACAGCCGATCATACCACCGAAGTATCCGAACTAAAGTGGAGGCTGGAGCGAGCCCATGAAGAGCTCATCCGCACCAACAAACGATTGGAGGAGAAGAAAGGTACGTGATACCTATTCATATATGAAATGATATGACGTGCTGGTTTATTATCTTGCTGAGTTTTGTAATTATGCTTACAATTGACGCGTCTGAGGTTGAGACCCTCAAGAACGCACTGGCCAAAGCCAAGAAGGAGGTGGAGGAGGAATGAGCCACCCGCCAAAAGCATGAATCAAGGGTAGAGGAAGTTCAGTAAGAGCTCCGGGATGCCATAAGCAAATGTGAGTCCTTGGAGCGCAAGATTACTGATCAAGATGCCGAACTTGCTAAGGCCCTCCAGAGCACACAGGAGGCCTGGGTTGAAGCCCAAGGCGCCTACCGGGAGATTCAAGAGGCCAAGAAGATTGCGGCGGGTAAGTCCTTTATTATGCAGAGCAAATTTGTGAGGAGAAGGTACCTCTTATTGACCCGGGTTTGGAGTTCTCCAGGAGCATTTGCGGAACTGCCCCGGAGTATTGCTGATGCTGCGGAGTTCTTCCGAGCCGAAGAGGGGGGCTCGACGGAGAAGCTGTTCTGGTCGCAGTACCTTGCGCCAGAGCATCCGGTGCCCCTCAGCGATCAGCTAAAATAGTTGACCGAACTGCATAGGGTGGCCGGATTAGCTATGAGGGATATTATAATCCGTCTCTGGCCCGCCGAGCCTATACCCGGTAGCTACTTCGGGCTCGTGAAACGGCTAGTCAGTGCCTGCCCCCGGTTGGATGCCATAAAGCAGTCGGTCTGTATTGAAGGTGCCCGGATGGCCTTCTCTCGCGTCAAGGTATAGTGGGCGAAGATGAACACCGTCTAGCTGGCAACCAAGGGATCACCCGCAGGCAAGGAGCACCGCACGCCGGAGTGGTATTTTGATGAAGTCTTGGAAGGTCCCCGCATTGTAGAGGGCCAATGTTTGAAGGACATTATCTTCGAATGAATGTATCTGTGCTGCCCAAACTTTGTATTATGAAACAAGGCTTATGTACAATATGTTGCTTGTTTTACTTCTAATTCTTTTCCTCCTGTGCGACCGTTTACAGTATCTGAGAGTTGGCCAGTTGTCGGCTTTAGCCCCCACGTAGGTAGTACGGGGGTGTTCGGAATGGCACCTGGACACACTTGACCCAATGGATTGGTCCTTGAAGGAGGTGTTAGTGCGGCGAACCAGGCAATCAGACTATGTGGCGTTATCGCTCTCACTTAGCCATAGGAGTTTGACAATGAGATTGTAGGCGTAGCCCCTGGTATTATTCGATTATCTGAACGTGGGTGCTGTAGACGCCTGCCCAGGTGGAAACCGGTCCTTCGTGTAATGTGGAAAAAATCGCGAGAGATTTATATTTAGTCACCGAATAGCTGACCATCTCTCGCCGCATCATGACAGTCGGTTTTCGGCTTTCTCTACTGAGGTGTTTATCCGAATGAACCGGAAACACAATCGTAGTAGTTCTCCCTTTACTACCATAGCCGAACGAGCGGAAGGTAAGGTAGTAACCACAGGAGCCGAGCAACCCAACTATTGACCAAAGACATGATTCGGAGCCGATGCATATAATGCTATATTCGAGATGTCGAATTGTACTATAAAAGTGTTCGGACTTATTTTATTTTTAAGAAATGTATGTGGCCGAATGTAGCCCCTGACGGTTTAAGTTGTACCGAGGTGTACATGGCGATTTGATGAAAAAAGGGAATACAGATTAGGAAATAAGTCAGTACCGAATATGTTGGGCGAAAAACTGTTTCCGTTATAGTCTGATTCATACGTCAAAACATATTTTTACAAACGATGCGATAAGCATCAAGGCTATTTTGCATGCCAAGCACCAGGGAAAGCTGTGTGCGTGTCCTAAAAAGGAAGAGGTGATCTTTAAAGATCTTTTAGATACTCTACCACACGTCTATGCTGTTTTTCCTCCTTGGTGTATTATTGTTCAAAAGGATCAACGATCGGGTTCTCATGAGGGACCTGGAAAAGAAAAAAATAAGAGAGAAGAAACATGAGGATCCAGATAGGGTCGAGCCGTATTGTGGACTTTGTCTTTACTATGCCCCCATCTTGGCCCATGGTATCTTTAGTGCATAGTTATGTATGCATGGTACATATGCCGCAATTCGGTTGGGGCTGAGACGGAGGCTTGCTAATCGAGCTCCAGACGAGATGGACCGTCGCTCTGCCGAGTAGTATGGACGCGTTTAACAGTGTCCGGGGCTTGATTGCCGATGTAGTGTTTGGCTTGATAAGGCCGCCCTGGACTTCCGCTGCAAGGGCCGCGGTGTGCTCCTCAGTACAGAGGGAGCGCTCCGTGTTTCCATTGACTGTTATAACACCACGTGGTCTGGGCGTCTTCAGTTTGAGATATGCATAATGCGGGATCACATTGAGGCGAGTGAACGCGGTTCATCCGAGTAGTGCGTGATAGCTGCTACGGAAGGGGACAACATCGAAGATCAAGTCCTCGCTTCGGAAGTTGTCCGGCGAACTAAGGACGACTTCCAATCTGATTGAGCCCGTGCAACGAGCCTCTACACCAGGTATTACTTCTTCAAAGGTAGTTTTTGTGGGTTTAATTCTTGACAAATCAATACCCATTTTGCGGACCGTATCTTGATAGAGCAGGTTAAGGCTGCTGCCGCTATCCATGAGTACCCGTGTAAGGTGGAATCCATCGATAATTGGGTCGAGTACCAATGCGACCGAGCCTCCATGACGGATACTAGTTAGATGGTCTCTGTGATCGAAAGTGACCAGACAGGCTGACCATGGATTAATTTTGGGGCGACTAGCTCTATCGCATGGATGTCCCTTAGAGCGCGCTGGCGCTCCCGCTTGGGGATGTGAGTAGCGTATATCATATTCACCATTTTGACCTCGGGGGGAAATTTCTTCTGTCCCATGGTGTTTGGTGGATGAGGCTCATCGTCGTCGTCCTCACTGGGCGACCCCTTCTCCTTATGTCTGGTGTTTAGCTTACCGGCTTGTTTAAAGACCCAACAGCTTCTGTTGGTATGGTTGGCAAGCTTATCGGGAGAGCCGTGAATTTGGCAAGGTCGATCAAGTATTCCGTCCAGGCTAGATGAACCGTCTTTATTTCTTTTAAATGGCTTCTTCTGTTGACTAGATTTGGAGCCACTGAGACCGACATTGACTGAGGTGTCTTCGGTATTATCATTGTTACTTTGACGATTGTGTTTGTTGCGTCGGGGCCTGCCGCTGCCATTTCTGGTTTCAGAAGTACCAGGGTCACTGGTACCGTTGTTGCTACGGGCTAACTAGCTATCTTCTCCCGCGCAAAAGCGGGTCATGAGTGCTGTAATGGATGCCATGGACTTTGGCTTCTCTTGGCCGAGGTGTCGGGCAAGCCATTTGTCACGGATGCTGTGTTTAAAGGCTGCTAGGACTTCGGCGTCCGGACAGTCGACGATTTGGTTCTTTTTAATTAAGAACCTTGTCCAGAGTTTTCGGGCTGACTCTTCAGGTTGCTGGACTATGTGACTAAGATCATCGGCGTCCGGGGGTGATGTCTACTACACAACCTTCTTCTTGTAGACGTTGTTGGGCCTCCAAGTGCAGAGGTTTGTAGGACAGTAGCAAATTTCCCTCAAGTGGATGGCCTAAGGTTTATCAACCTGTAGGAGGCGTAGGATGAAGATGGTCTCTCTCAAGCAACCCTGCAACCAAATAACAAAGAGTCTCTTGTGTCCCCAACACACCCAATACAATGGTAAATTGTATAGGTGCACTAGTTCGGCGAAGAGATGGTGATACAAGTGGTATATGGATAGTAGATATGAGTATTTGTAATCTGAAATTATAAAAACAGCAAGGTAACAAGTGATAAAAGTGAGCGTAAACGGTATTGCAATGATAGGAAACAAGGCCTAGGGTTCGTACTTTCGCTAGTGTAAGTTCCCTCAACAATACTAACATAATTGGATCACATAACTATCCCTCAACATGCAACAAAGAGTCACTCCAATGTCACTAATAGCGGAGAACGAATGAAGAGATTATGGTAGGGTACGAAACCACCTCAAAGTTATTCTTTCCAATCAATCCGTTGGGCTATTCCTATAGGTGTCACAAACAGCCCTAGAGTTCGTACTAGAATAACACCTTAAGACACAAATCAACCAAAACCCTAATGTCACCTAGATACTCCAATGTCACCTCAAGTATCCGTGGGTATGATTATACGATATGCGTCACACAATCTCAGATTCATCTATTCAACCAACACATAGAACCTCAAAGAGTGCCCCAAAGTTCCTACCGGAGAATCACGACGAAAATGTGTGCCAACCCCTATGCATAGGTTCATGGGCGGAACCCACAAGTTGGTCACCAAAACATACATCAAGTGGCACGTGATATCCCATTGTCACCATAGATACGCACGGCAAGACATACATCAAGTGTTCTCAAATCTTTAAAGACTCAATCCGATAAGATTACTTCAGAAGGGAAACTCAATTCATTACAAGAGAGAAGAGGGGGAGGAGAAACATAAGATCCAACTATAATAGCAAAGCTCGCGCTACATCAAGATCGTGCCAAATCAAGCACACGAGAGAGAGAGAGAGAGATCAAACACATAGCTACTGGTACATACCCTTAGCACCGAGGGAGAACTACTCCCTCCTCGTCATGGAGAGCACTGGGATGATGAAGATGGCCACCGAAGAAGGATTGCGCCCTCCAGTAGGGTGCCGGAACAGGTCTAGATTGGTTTTCGGTGGCTACGGAGGCTTCTAGCGGCGGAACTCCTGATCTATTGTGCCTTCTGGAAGTTTTAGGGTATATGGAGTTATATAGGCAGAAGAAGCACGTCAGGGGAGCCACGGGGGCCCCACGAGGTAGGGGGGCACACCCTAGGGGGGTGGGCGCGCCCCCACCCTTGTGGGAAGCTCCCGTATCTTCTGACATGGGGTCCAAGTCCATCAGGTGTGTTTCCTTCCAAAAATAACTTCTCCAGTTGATTTCGTTCTATTTCGACTCCGTCTGATATTCCTTTTCTTCAAAACACTGAAATAGGCATAAAACAACAAATCTGGGCTGGGCCTCCGGTTAATAGGTTAGTCCCAAAAAGAATATAAAAGTGGATAATAAAGCCCAATATTGCCCAAAACAGTAGATAATATAGCATGGAGCAATCAAAAATTATAGATACGTTGGAGACGTATCAAGCATCCCCAAGCTTAATTCCTACTCGTCCTCGAGTAGGTAAAAAGATAATTTTTGATGTGGAATGCTAGTTGGCATAATTTCAATGTAATTCTTCCTACTTGTGATATAAATATTCAGATCCAAAAGATTCAAGACAAAAGTTCATTTTGACATGAAAATAATAATACTTCAAGCATACTAACTAAGCAATTATGTCTCTTCAAAATAACATGGCCAAAGAAAGTTATCCCTACAAAATCATATGGTCTGGCTATGCTCCATCTTCACCATACAAAATATTTAAACCATGCACAACCCCGATGACAAGCCAAGCAATTGTTTCATACTTTTGATGTTCTCAAACTTTTTCAATCTTCACGCAATACATGAGTGTGAGCCATGGACATAGCACTATAGGTGGAATAGAATGGTGGTTGTGGAGAAGACAAAAAAGGAGAAGATAGTCTCACATCAACTAGGCGTATCAATGGGCTATGGAGATGCCCATCAATAGATATCAATGTGAGTGAGTAGGGATTGCCATGCAACAAATGCACTAGAGGTATAAGTATATGAAAGTTCAAAAGGAAACTAAGTGGGTGTGCATCCAACTTGCTTGCTCATGAAGACCTAGGGCAAATTGAGGAAGCCCATCATTGGAATATACAAGCCAAGTTCTATAATGAAAGATTCCCACTAGTATATGAAAGTGACAACATAGGGGACTCTCTATCATGAAGATCATGGTGCTACTTTGAAGCACAAGTGTGGAAAAAGGATAGTAGCATTGTCCCCTTTTTTTATTTGGCCTTTCCTTTTTTTATTTGGCCTTTCCTTTTTTTATTTGGCCTTTCTTTTTTTTATTTGGCCTTTCTCTCTTTTTTTATTTGGGACAATGCTCTATTGATGATAATCATCACACTTTTATTTTCTTACAACTCAATAATTACAACTCGATACTAGAACAAGATATGACTCTATATGAATGCCTCCGGTGGTATACCGAGATGTGCGATGATGCATGAGTGACAAGTATGAAAGAATTATGAATGGTGGCTTTGCCACAAATACTGTGTCAACTACATGATCATGCTATGCAATATGACAATGATGAAGGGTGTCATAATAAACGGAACGGTGGAAAGTTGCATGGCAATATATCTCGGAATGGCTATGGAAATGCCATGATAGGTAGGTATGGTGGCTGTTTTGAGGAAGGTATATGGTGGGTGTATGATACCGGCGAAAAGTGTGCGATATTAAAGAGGCTAGCAATGGTGGAAGGATGGGGAAAGTGCGTATAATCCATGGACTCAACATTAGTCATAAAGAACTCATATACTTATTGCAAAAATCTACAAGTTATCAAAGCAAAGTATTACACGCATGCTCCTAGGGGGATAGATTGGTAGGAAAAGACCATCGCTCGTCCCCGACCGCCACTCATAAGGAAGGCAATCAATAAATAAATCATATTCTGACTTCATCACATAACAGTTCACCATACGTGCATGCTACGGGAATCACAAACTTCAACACAAGCATTTCTCAAATTCACAACTACTCAACTAGCATGACTCTAATATTACCATCCTCATATCTCAAAACAATCATCAAGTATCAAACTTCTCTTAGTATTCAACACACTCATAAGAGAATTTTACTAATCTTGAATACCTAGCATATTAGGATTTTAAGCAAATTACCATGCTATTTAAGACTCTCAAAATAATCTAAGTGAAGCATGAGAGTTCATCTATTTCTTCAAAATAAAACTGCCACCATGCTCTAAAAGATATAAGTGAAGCACAAGAGCAAATGACAAACTACTCTGAAAGATATAAGTGAAGATCAATGAGTAGTCGAATAATTATGCAACCATGTGAAGACTCTCTAACATTTAATAATTTCAGATCTTGGTACTTTATTCAAACAGCAAGCAAAGCAAAAGAAAATTACATCTAAGAATAGCAAACATCATGTGAAGAAGCAAAAACTTAGGATCAACCGAAACTAACTGATAGTTGTTGAAGAAGAAAGGTGGGATGCCAACCGGGCATCCCCAAGCTTAGACGCTTGAGACTTCTTGAAATATTATCTTGGGGTGCCTTGGGCATCCCCAAGCTTGAGCTTTTGTGTCTCCTTAATTCCTCTCATATCACGGTCTCCCTAAATCTCAAAAGCTTCATCCACACAAAACTCAACAAGGACTAGTGAGATAAGTTAGTATAAACCATTGCCAAAACCTTATCATACTCTACTGTAGCAAATCACTAAAATTATTATTCAACATTGCATACCAAATTCCTCTGCATATTTAATAGTTCTATCCTCAAATAGAATCATTAAAGAAGCAAACATATGCAAACAATGCAAACATAACAGCAATCTGCCTAAACAGGATAGTCTGTAAAGAATGCAGCAACATCCATACTTCCCTAGCTCCAAAAATTATTAAAGAAAATTCCCACTGTACTAAATTTATCAGAGCTTAATATGCAAAAGGTTTCAACATTTTATCACATTCTGACTTTTCTAGGGAATTATTGCAACAGCGGTAAACCTTTTGTTTTCAAACAGCAACATGTGGACTTGTAACATAGGCATAGTAAAGGCTATCAATGCCACTTTTATTGAAATAAAAGATGCAAAACATTGTTATAAATAACAGCAAGAAAATCCTAACAAAATAAATTGACGCTCCAAGTGAAACACATATCATGTGGCGAATAAAAATATAGCTCCAAGTAAAGTTACCGATGAACGAAGACGAAAGAGGGGATGCCTTCCGGGGCATCCCCAAGCTTAGGCTCTTGGCTATCCTTAAATATTACCTTGGGGTGCCTCGGGCATCCCCAAGCTTAGTCTCTTGCCACTCCTTATTCCATAGTCCATCGAATCCTTACCCAAAACTTGAAAACTTCACAACACAAAACTTAACAGAAAACTCGTAAGCTCCGTTAGTATAAGAAAATAAATCACCACTTCAAGGTACTGTAATGAACTCATTCTTTATTTACATTGGTGTTAAACCTACTGTATTCCAACTTTTCTATGGTTTATAAACTCCGTTACTAGCCATAGATCCATCAAAATAAGCAAACAACACACGAAAAACAGAATCTGTCAAAAACAGAACAGTCTGTAGTAATCTGGATCAAACATATAATTCTGGAACTCATAAAATTCTCAAATACATTTCTGGACCTGAGGAATTTATCTATTAATCGTCTGCAAAAAGAATTAACTAAATAGAGCTCTCCAAATAAAAATGGCAGCAATTCTCGTGAGCGCTAAAGTTTCTGTTTTTTACAGCAAGATCAACAAGACTTTACCCAAGTCTTCCCAACGGTTCTACTTGGCACAGACACTAATTAAAAGCATAAAACCACATATAAACAGAGGCTAGATGAATTATTTATTACTAAACAGGAACAAAAAGCAAGGAACTAAAATAAAATTGGGTTGCCTCCCAACAAGCGCTATCGTTTAACGCCCCTAGCTAGGCATGATGATTTCAATGATGCTCACATGAAGGATAAGAATTGAAACATAAAGAGAGCATCATGAATAATATGACTAGCACATTTAAGTCTAACCCACTTCCTATGCATAGGGATTTTGTGAGCAAACAACTTATGGGATCAATAATCAACTAGCATAGGAAGGTAAAGCAAGAAAAACTTCAAAATTTTAAGCACATAGAGAGGAAACTTGATATTATTGCAATTCCTACAAGCATATATTCCTCCCTCATAATAATTTTCAGTAGCATCATGAATGAATTCAACAATATAACCAGCACCTAAAGCATTCTTTTCATGATCTACAAGCATAGAAAATTTATTACTCTCCACACAAGCAAAATTCTTCTCATGAATAATAGTGGGAGCAAACTCAACAAAATAACTATCATGTGATTGAAAATTAAGATCAATATGACAAGTTTCATGGTTATTATTGTTCTTTAAAGCACACGTGTCATCACAATAATCATCATAGATAGGAGGCATGCTTTCAACATAATAAATTTGCTCATCAAAACTTGGGGGACAAAAAATATCATCTTCATCAAACATAGCTTCCCCAAGCTTGTGGCTTTGCATATCATTAGCATCATGGATATCCAAGGGATTCATACTAACAACATTGCAATCACGCTCATCATTCAAATATTTAGTGCCAAACATTTTATAGATTTCTTCTTCTAGCACTTGAGCACAATTATCCTTTCCATCATACTCACGAAAGATATTAAAAAGGTGAAGCGTATGAGACAAACTCAATTCCATTTTTTTGTAGTTTTATTTTATAAACTAAACTAGTGATAAAACAAGAAACTAAAAGACTCAATTGCAAGATCTAAAGATATACCCTCAAGCGCTAACCTCCCCGGCAACGGCGCCAGAAAGGAGCTTGATGTCTACTACACAACCTTCTTCTTGTAGACGTTGTTGGGCCTCCAAGTGCAGAGGTTTGTAGGACAGTAGTAAATTTCCCTCAAGTGGATGACCTAAGGTTTATCAATTCGTAGGAGGCATAGGATGAAGATGGTATCTCTCAAGCAACCCTACAACCAAATAACAAAGAGTCTCTTGTGTCCCCAACACACCCAATACAATGGTAAATTGTATAGGTGCACTAGTTCGGCGAAGAGATGGTGATACATGTGGTATATGGATAGTAGATATGAGTATTTGTAATCTGAAATTATAAAAACAGAAAGGTAACAAGTGATAAAAGTGAGCGTGAATGGTATTGCAATGATAGGAAACAAGGCCTAGGGTTCATACTTTCGCTAGTGTAAGTTCCCTCAACAATACTAACATAATTGGATCACATAACTATCTCTCAACATGCAACAAAGAGTCACTCCAAAGTCACTAATAGCAGAGAACGAACAAAGAGATTATGGTAGGGTAAGAAACCACCTCAAAGTTATTCTTTCCAATCAATCCGTTGGGCTATTCCTATAAGTGTCACAAACAGCCCTAGAGTTCATACTAGAATAACACCTTAAGACACAAATCAACCAAAACCCCAATGTCACCTAGATACTCCAATGTCACCTCAAGTATCCGTGGGTATGATTATACGATATGCGTCACACAATCTCAGATTCATCTATTCAACCAACAAATAGAACCTCAAAGAGTGCCCCAAAGTTCCTACCGGAGAATCACGACGAAAACGTGTCCCAACCCCTATGCATAGGTTCATGTGCGGAACCCGCAAGTTGGTCACCAAAACATACATCAAGTGGCACGTGATATCCCATTGTCACCACAGATACGCACGGCAAGACATACATCAAGTGTTCTCAAATCTTTAAAGACTCAATCCGATAAGATTACTTCAAAGGGGAAACTCAATTCATTACAAGAGAGAAGAGGGGGAGGAGAAACATAAGATCCAACTATAATAGAAAAGCTCGCGATACATCAAGATTGTGCCAAATCAAGAACACGAGAGAGAGAGAGAGAGAGAGATCAAACACATAGCTACCGGTACATACCCTCAGCCCCGAGGGAGAACTACTCCCTCCTCGTCATAGAGAGCACCGGGATGATGAAGATGGACATCGGAGAAGGATTGCCCCCTCCGGCAGGGTGCCGGAACAGGTCTAGATTGGTTTTCGGTGGCTACAGAGGCTTCTGGCGGCGGAACTCCCGATCTATTGTGCCTTCTGGAAGTTTTAGGGTATATGGAGTTATATAGGCAGAAGAAGCAAGTCAGGGGAGCCACGGGGGCCCCACGAGGCAGGGGGGCGCGCCCTAGGGGGTGGGCGCGCCCCCACCCTTGTGGGCAGCTCCCGTATCTTCTGACATGGGGTCCAAGTCCATCAGGTGTGTTTCCTTCCAAAAATAACTTCTCCAGTTGATTTCGTTCCGTTTCGACTCCGTCTGATATTCCTTTTCTTCAAAACACTGAAATAGGCATAAAACAACAAATCTGGGCTGGGCCTCCGGTTAATAGGTTAGTCCCAAGAAGAATATAAAAGTGGATAATAAAGCCCAATATTGCCCAATACAGTAGATAATATAGCATGGAGCAATCAAAAATTATAGATACGTTGGAGACGTATTAGGGGGCCGTACATAGGTACCTTGGAAGTTGTCTCTAAAGGCATCTTCCAAATCTTCCCAGCTGCCAATAGAATTCTCTGGGAGGCTATTTAACCAGTGCCGAGCTGGTCCCTTAAGCTTTAGGGGGAGGTATTTGATGGCATGTAGATCGTCAGTTCGTCACCGCGAGCCATGTGACAGTGGAGAAAAAAAATCTTCAATCCATACCACGGGATCTGTTGTACTCTCATATGATTCGATGTTCACGGGTTTAAACCCTTCTAGGAACTGGTGTTTCATTACCTCATCGGTGAAGCATAGGGGGTGTGCAGCGCCTCTGTATCGGACTGCCTCGCGACGTAGTTCGGATGAAGTCCGAATGCGGTTTTCGGCCTAGGCCTGATGGCCGTTTTCCCATGCTTTAGCAGGGCCCCGTGATCCGTAGCTTGATCTAGTCTGACCGACTCTATTGTCCAGGTCCTGTTGTAGGTCATAGGTGTATCTCGGAGCCGCTGCTCCCCTACCTTTACAGCGTGGTGGTACGGGCTGGTGTTCGGCTTGCGTTGCCGCTCTGTCCCGGCCACGTGGTGGTCGGTCAGGTCTGTTAGTAGCGCCACGCGTTGGCGGTATGGGCTCCAGGGCCTCATCGTCGAATTGGGGTAGTAGCTTACGTTTCGGGTAGCCCTTTGTTGGGCATATGAGGCCGTATTCCTCGGCTGCCAGGACATTAGTCCATCTGTCATTGAGCAAATCCTGATCAGCCTGAAGCTGTTGCTGCTTCTTTTTCCAGCTTCTTGCAGTGGCGATTAGCCGGTGCTTAAAGCACTCTTGTTAGAGGGGTTCCTCCAGCACGATAAAATCTTCGTTGCCGAGGCTCGTATCCTCTTTGTAGTTTGCTAGGTAGTTACTGTCCTCCGAGTCCTCCTTCCCGACAGGATCATCAGGGTTTACTTGCTCATCCTCCCAATCATCCTGTTCGGATGTTGGTTCTACAGGGGCTTCAGGGTCTTCGGCGTTCTCCAGAGTGTTATTCTCTTTGTTGCCAGTATTGCTGTCTTTTTGGTGACGCGATTTTGAGCGGCGCCGATGACGTCGATGTTTTGGAGGTGCTTCGATAGGCTTGTCCTCAACCGGATTCTCCTTACCGTTGTTGCCATCCTCTTTGGGTGTGTCCACCATGCACACGTCGTATGTGGAGGTGGCCGTCCATCGTTCGCTAAACGGAGGGTTTTGGCCTTGTTCGTCTCCGGCGTTGTCGTCCATACTGTCGATGTCTTCGGAGGCGTAGTCCAGCATGTTGGTTAGATCCTCGACAGTGGCTATGAAGTGGGTGGTGGGTGGGACATAAAATTCCCCGCTCTCAACCCCTAGTCTGGGCTGGGCATAATTCGTAAGCAATCCTTCCGCAATGGCGAGTGATTGCATTAAGTCCAGAGCCTCGTTTAAAGGCGAGGGTTGGACAGAGAAGCAAGAGTCTGTGGGGCTGTCAGGAGTAGGAGCCTCCTAGCGGCGCCCGCTTGACACTGACCTTGAGAATTCAGACTTAGAGTCCCGCGGAGCGTCCGGTGCTTGAGTGACAAGTGGAGTTCGGTTCGTCTTCGGGTTAGCCGATAACGCCGTCCCCTCTGGATCTTCGGTAACAAGTTCCATAATTGCAGAGAGTCTGGCGAGCTTTAAACTTGTAACACCCCGGGTGTAACTTTCCTTATTTGTAACTCCGACTCTTGCCATTTTCGGCTATGGGATATGATACTTCCTTCATGGTTGGGTTTGTCTTTCGTTTTGAATTTTGTTCATGTCATGAATTTCATATCATGTCATCATGTGGATCTCATTTGCATTCGTGTTTGTCTCATGCATCCGGTCATTTTCCCCGTTGTCCGTTTCGCAATCCGACACTACCACATGCACCCGTTGCGCCCCTCTTACCTCGCTTCGTGAGCAGTAGAAAAACATTCTCGGTATGGGTCGAGATTTGCCGAGTGGATTTGGTACATCACCGGTAGGCCGCCTACCAAATTTCGTTCCATTTGGAGGTCGTTTGATGCCCCAATGGTTAACCGGGTAACCGCGAAAGCCCCTCTCTTGTTGCAGCCCAACACCCCTTCAAAACATCCCACTAACCCATCTAAACCCCCTCCATGCTCTCCTTCATTGGATCACGATCATGTGGGTGAAAACCGCACCTCATTTGGACACTCCTAACTCCCCTACCTATAAATATGCCTCCCCCCTCCAAATTCGGGTACAAACCGTAGAAACCACCCCTCCGCACCGCCGGACACGTTCGGGCATCGCCGGACAAATTGCGCCGCCGCCCACGTCCAATCCCGAGATGCCACGTTGCAAGCCGCCGTCCCCGCCGCCGCCGGCCCGCCAGGCCCGGTGCGGCCCCCCTCGGCCCGGTCGCCTCCCAGCGCCTCAGCGTCCGACCCCGCCACCCGCGCCGCCCGTCCCTGCCGCCTGCGCTGTCGCGCGCCTTCCCGCTGGTGCCGCCACCCGTCGCCATCCCTCCTTGCCGGCCGCCGCTGCCAACCACCTCGCCGCGCGACCACTTGTCCTCGCCGCCCCGCCGTGTGCCCTGCAGCTCCGGCCACCGGATCCGGCGCCGGCTGGCCGGATCCGTCTCCCTGGCGTACTCCGGCCACCTCCCCCATTCATCCCTGACTCCGGCCGTCTTCCCCGGCTGAGAGAGTCCTGCACTAAGGGGTCCTCGGGCGTTCAGCCTGTTGGACATGGGCCAGACTGATGGGATACGAAGATACAAGACTGAAGACTCTCACCTGTGTCCGGATGGGACTCTCCTTGGCGTGGATGGCAAGCTTGGCGTTCGAATATAAATATTCTTTTTTATCTAACTGACTTTATATAACCCTAGTCCCCTCCAGTGTCTATATAAACCGAAGGGCTTAGTCCGTAGAGACAAGAATAATCAGATAGGCTAAACTTCTCGGGTTTTAGCCATTACGATCTCGTGTTAGATCAACTCTTGTAACCCCCATACTCATCAATATTAATCTAGCAGGATGTAGGGTTTTACCTCCATTGAGAGGGCCCGAACCTGGGTAAACATTGTGTTCCTTATCTCCTGTTACCATCAACCTTAGACGCACAGTTCAGGACCCCCTACCCGAGATCCGCCGGTTTTGACAACGACGTTGGTGCTTTCATTGAGAGTTCTGTTGTGTCATCGTCAAGAGGTTCAATGGCCCTGTCAACCGTCTACAACAATGTTGTCCAGAGAGAAACCTTCCTCCCCGGATAGATCTTCGTACTCGGCAGCTTCGCACTGTGGGCCAACTCACGTGGCCATCTAGAGCAGATCGATAGCTATGCCCCTGGCCATCAGGTCAGATTTGGAAGCTTGAACTACGTCGCGGATATCCGTGGAGACTTGTTCTTCGACAGATTCAAGACCACGGTAGCCGCTCCCTGTTGCCACGATGAACATGACTTAAATCTGTCATAGGACCATGCCCAAGGGATAGCGCCTGTAATTGCTCTGGCCCTAGATCCGGAGCAAATTGCGCCATCCGAGGACGGGAGGCTCAACCCCGCCACGGAAATCGCAGACTCAACGGTGTCAGAGCCGCAGAATGACCCAACCTCGAGTGGGATCTGTGTCACCGGAACCTCGGACCCGTTTCCGGCTACAAGTTCTGAACCATGTGCGTCCGTGCACGACGAGCTTGATCAGGCATCGATCATCGAATTCAGCTCCGCAGACATCTTTCGGCACTCGCCTTTAGGCGACGTGCTAAACTCATTAAAAACACTCTCCTTAGCGGGGGACTCTCAGCCGAATTATATCTGGGTTGAACTGGAGGATGGCGACGGAGAATTCCTCTTCCCACCCCCACCCAGTTAATAGCCACTGTCGAAGACTTAACCGACATGCTCGATTACAGCTCCGAAGACATCGACGGTATGGACGACGATGCTGGAGAGGAGCAAGCCGAAAACCCACCGTTAACCGGATGATGGACGGCCACCTCCTTATACGATGTATACATGGTAGATGCACCAAAAGAGAATAGTGGCGATGATAAGGAAGATCCAGTTGAGGATAAACCTCCTGAGATACAACCAAAACACCGCGTCAGCGGCGCCGCTCTAAATCATGCCGCAACAAAGACAGCAACACCGGCACAGGAGAAGATAACACTCCAGATAGTGCCAAAGACAATGAAGATCCCGTTGAGGCAACTTCCGAACAAGATGAATGGGAAGATGGGCGAGTCAGCCCTGATGAACAGGCCGCGCACGAAGACTCGGAGGACAGCAATTATCTTCCACTCTCCAAGGATGAGGTGAGCCTCAACAATGAGGATTTTATCGTGCCTGAGGAACCTCTCCAGCAGGAGCGCTTCAAGCGTCGGCTAATAGCCACTGCAAGGAGCCTAAAAAAGAAGCAGCAACAGCTTCAAGCCGATCAAGATCTGCTCAATGACAGATGGACTAACGTCCTGGAAGCCGAGGAGTACGGCCTCAAGCGACCACTCAAAAGTTACCCGAAGTGCAAATTACTACCTCAGTTTGATGACGAGGTATTGGAGCCCATGCCATCAGAGCATAATGTGGCTGACCGACCACCATGTGGTCGGGACAAAGCGGCAACCCAAGCCGAACACCAACCCGTACCACCTTGCCGTAAAGACAGAGACCAAACTGCTCAGGGATACACATATGATCTCCGGCAGGGCCTGAATAATAAAGCAGGTCCGGCCAGATCGATCTATGGATCACGGGGGCGTGCCCCGACGCGCGACGACGGCTATTGAGCCAAACATGGCAAGCACAGTTACGTCCGAGCCGAAAATCACAGACAAACTCCATCCGAAATACGTCGCGACCTGGCCCGATATAGAGGCGCCGCACACCCCCTCTGCTTCATTGATGAAGTAATGGAGCACGAATTCCCAGAAGGGTTTAAACCCATGAATATCGAATCATACGATGGAACAACAGATCCTACGGTATGGATTGAAGATTTTCTTCTCGATATCCACATGGCCCGTGGTGATGATCTCCACGCCATCAAATACCTCCCACTAAAACTAAAGGGACCAACATGACACTGGTTAAACAGCCTTCCAGAGAACTCTGTTGGCAGCTGGGAAGACCTGGAAGATGCCTTTCGTGATAACTTCCAAGGTACATATGTTTGGCCACCAGATGCTGATGACTTAGGTCACATCGTCCAGCAGCCCGGAGAATTAGCCAAGAAGCTCTAGAATAGGTTCCTAATTAAAAAGAACCAAATTGTCGATTGTTCGGACACCGAAGCCCTCGTGGCCTTCAAACACAGCATCCGGGATGAGTGGCTCGCCCGCCTCCTTGGTCAAGAAAAACCAAAATACATGGCAGCCCTTACCGCTCTAATGACCTGCTTTTGTGCGGGAGAAGACAGCTGGCTCGCTCATAGAATCAACAGCGCTAGCGATCCGGGCACTTCCGAAGTCCAAGATGGCAAAGGCAAGCCGCGATGCAATAAACATAAGCATTGCAATAACAATGAAAGAATGCAAGACACGCCGGTGAACGCCGGATTCAGCGGCACCAAGCCTGGTCAACGGAAAAATCCATTCAAGGCAAATAGAGACGGACCATCCAATCTAGACAAAATACTAGATCGGTTCTGCCAGATTCATGGCACCCCCGATAGACCAGCTACTCACACCAACAGAAGATGTTGGGTATTCAAACAAGCCGACAAGCTTAATGCCGAGCACAAGGGCAAGGGGACGCCCAGTGACAACGATGACAAAGAGACTCGCCAGCCGAATACTGGGGGTCAGAAGGAATCCCCCCCAAAGTAAAAACCGTAAACATGGTATACGTGATGCACACCCCTACAGGGGAGCACAGGTGCACACTCTAGGACGCATACGCCATAGAGCCGTTACCCCCAAAATTTCACCATATCCGTCCCGAAGGCTCGGCAACTCTGATCATCGACCCAATTATCGATGGATTCCATCTCACGAAAGTACTTATGGACGGCGGCTGTAACCTTAATCTACTCTACCAAGACACTGTACACAGAATGGGAATCAATCCTTCAAGAATCAAGCCCACTACAACTACCCTCAAGGGAGCAGTACTCGGCGTAAAAGCCTGCTGTAGGGGCTCCGTCACATCGGAAGTCGTTTTTGGCTCACCGAACAACTTCCGAAGCGAAGGTTTGACCTTTGATATTGTCCCGTTCTGCAGTAGTTACCACGCACTTCTGGGGCGTACGGCTTTTGCTCATTTTAATGCAAGACCATAAGCCCGCGCAAAACTTAAGATACCTGGTCCACGCGGGGTCATAACAATAAATGGAAATACGGAACACTCCCGTACAGAGGATCATACTGCGGCTACCACAGTTGAAGTACAAAGCGTCCTCATAAAGCCGCATGTCTCATCGGCCATTAAGTCGCTGGTCTCTATTAAATGGGACAGATCAATCTCCGAGATGGATTAGCAGTCCAGCCTCCGTCATTCGCCTCATATACCCGCAAAGTTTGTACCGCGCATACATAACTATGTACTTAAAATACCCCGGTCATCGGCGGAGGCACAACACGGACATGCCTACTAGCACTCCCATATCCCCCTTTCCTTTTCTTTTCTTTTCTAACTACTTTATTTATCTTTTACTACAGGTGGTTATCTCCGGACTCTTTCAGAGTTCGGCTTTGTTCACCTACCCAAAGGCTACTCCTATTAAGGAGTCCTTTCACCGAGGCAAGGAGGCGCAGGCGTGTGACAGGAGGTCCAAGTAATTCTTTGTAGACCGCACTCTCTATTTAGAGCCTGTAAAGTGCCTTCTCCCTCAGCCTTCGACCACCGGCATGTCAAATAGCCTAGGTCGTGGCGTTATTCCCTGTAAAATGGAAATTGGCATATCAATCAGGTTCCAGCGAACATAAATCCATATACAGTATTAACCTTTTTTTAAAAGAGCAGAATTTTTCCGGTTGTTTCACACACGCACCTCGGTACAAATTGCCAGGGGCTCAATATAGGAACAAATAAATTGCCGACAAGTACGAACAACTTTATAGCACACTTTGGCGTCACGAGTTCGGCCTTATATGCATCAGCTCCGAATCATGTCTTTGGTTATTAGTTGGGTTGCCTGGCTCCTGTGCTTACTACCTTACGTTCCGCTCTATCGGCTAGGGTAGTAAAGGGAGAACTACTGCGATTGTGTCCTGGTTTATCTAGATGAGCACCTCAGTAGAGAAAGCCAAAAACGGATTGTCATGATGCGGCGAGAGCTGGTCAACCACTCGATGACTTATCAGAATCTTTCGCGTTTCCTTCCGTATTACACGAAGGATCGTTCTTCCGGTCACCTATGTAACGCACCATATTCGGATAGCCACGTACATACCGGGGGCTATATCGTAGACCCACCATCAAACTCCTATGTCTAAGTCAAAGTGTTAATGCCCTATAGTATGATTGCCTAGTTCGCCGCATTAAAACCTCCTTCACGGACCAAGAGGTTGGTTCAAGAGTGATCAAGTGCTTTTCTGAACACCCCCGTATTTTTTATGCGAGGGGACTGAAGCCGACGACTGGAAAACTTTCAGATTATATAAAAATGGCCGAACAGGAGGAGCCAAAACTTTTAAACATAGTCTTATAATATCATAATATTGTTTTTACAATATCGGCACATTCACTCGAAGAACATATCTTTCGAGCACTGAAACTCTATTAAGAGGGTGCCCTCTAGGACATCTTCAAAATAATGCTCTGGCGTGCGTTTGTCCTTGCTCCCGGGTGGACTCTTCGCCGCAATATCGGTGGCCTTCATCTTCGCCCAATATGTCTTGACACGGGCAAAGGCCATCCATGCACCTTCAATGCACGCTGATCGCTTCACGGTGTCGATACGCGGCACCACATCCATAAGTCGTTGTACCAAACTGAAATAACTATTAGGAATTGGCTCAGTCGGCCATAGCCAGACCACGACGTCCCTCATGGCAGAATCGGATATCTTGTGGAGCTCGGCCCACTGGGCCATCTGTCCGTTTAGCAATAGCAGGCGCTTTGGCATGACAAATTGTGTCCAAAAAAGCTTCTCCGTTGCATACCCTTCTTGTGCTTGGTAAAATTGCACTGCATCAGAGGCGCTCTTCGGCAAGTCCAAGAACACGTCTGGATAGCTCCACATTTGATTAAGCGGGGCATACTTCGAATCGCCGAATTTAGTCTGTAATAAGAAAGGCTTACCAGCTGCTATCTCCCCATCTTGCCGGATCTCCTCCCGAGCCGCCCTAGACTCGGATCATGCTTCCCTCGCTTCTCCCAAGGCATTGTCGAGATTGGTCGTTTTGGCTTTGTTATCCTTCTCAAGGAATTCACACCGGACAGTGATTTCCTTTAGCTCACGCACCATGGTAGACATCCTCTCCTCGCACTGGCGCCGAGCAGCCTGTTCGGCTCTTAACTCATCAGTTGCCTTCTTGGAAGCCACGTTACTCATCCGGGCTTGCTCCTTGGCTCGGGCAAGTTCAACCCAAAGGGCCTCTACCGCGGCAGCACTATCTGCACTTATGCATATAATTCTCAGCTTCGCGCTCAGGTTATTACACATATATACACTGACCGCCTCAAAAACATACCTTGCGCCTCGTCGAGCTGCCTGTTAATAAGCATGATGTTGTCACTCGCCGCATCAAGTTTCTGCTCCAGACCTGCAACCTCCGTAGCGTGGGCAGTCGTCGTGGATGTAACAACCTGTGTTCCAACCAATTAGATTGTTTCCTGCACATATGTCTTTCGATCCCCTGATTGACTCCCGTTTGGACGCCAACCAGAGTCTCAGGGGCTACGATCTATACACAGGTCCACTTTGCGTATAAAGCATGATCAAAAATATTACATTACGTACCTCAAAGCCTCTTAGAAGGCCCGTGAAAGCTTCATTCAATCTGCTTCTCGCAGACATAATCCTCTCAACCACCGTACCCATCAAGGTACGATGTTCCTCTAAGATGGATGAATATTGCAACATGCCCATCAGTGTATCCGGTGCCTCGGGATCCCGGGAAGCGGCGGTGGGAGTATGGACTCCCTTTCAAGGGATATGCTTGCCCAACCCTAGAGTCATCTCTGGCTGTAAACTAGATAGTCTGAGGCCTTTATCATTGGTCCCCATAGGGACCGCACACCCCGGACCCTGCGCAACCGAGGTTTCACCTTGGGGCATTGTCTTCATCATCCTCTGCACCTCTTGTTGATCGGGAGAGATCCTCCGGGACGACACCTCGAAGTCGTCCGCCCTATTGGGCAAGGAAACCCGTGGAGGCGTCTTGCTTTCCATCATCTCCGGAAGAAGATCCCTCGAAGAGGATTGTTGAGGAAGACTGCATGCCGGACTGCAAAACATACATTCTAGATGTTACTCTTGTGACAGGAAAAGGAACGGGATATGTTTAAAACACCCTTGTTCACTTACGATTCGGCTAAAGGCTCGTCCTTACAAAGGAACTATGCGACAACGTCGTCCTCTGAGCCCGAACCGCCTGATAGGAGCGTCTTACCTTGCTTAGGAGCCTTTACCTCCCAACCTTCGGAGGCGGCCCTTTTCTTACCATGGGGAGAAGGGATGTCAGCTTCTCCTTCCCTTTTGTTTTTGGAAGAAGGAACTTTAGTCTCCCCAGACACAGTGTTCGGTGTATCTTCGGAATGGAGGCCACCTTTGGCCTCCCTACTCTCTTCATTGTCCTTTATCACTGGCACCTGGAATGGTGCCAGGACTAGCATCCTTGTTAGCACATGACTAGCTGAGTCTTCAAGAAGAGGGGCCAAAAACCTAATTCCCTCTGCCTTCTTCGTCCAACCCTAGAAAAAGATGGTTTTCTCAGCCTCTCATCACGGGATGTGTAATTAAGCTGTTCAAGAATCGAGTGCTTACCGAGGAATCCTGATGATTGAAGTCAAGGCCGATGTCCTCGGTAGTGTCTGGCCACTGTTTCCGTGTCCCGAAGAATAACTTCCACATTCCTCTATGCGTTGTACCGAAGAAGTGCTGAAGGGTTCGTGGTCCTTACGGATTAAACTCCCACATACGGAGGGGCCATCACTGGCACGGGAGGACCCGGTGGACTAACATTACTTGAATCACGTCGATGAGACCGGTATCCCTCTCAAGGAGACTCCGGATGCGGCTCTATAGAGTCTACACTTTTCGATTGATCCCCAATCCAGCCCCTTGTTAATCCATGATGCAAGCTGAATTGGAGGGTCGGATGGAACACGGGTGTAGCTGCCCACTTGGTACCACGGGGCTCAGTGATGTAAAACCACTCCCATTGCCATATATTGGAAGATTCTATGAAGGATCCTTTTAGCGAGAGGGCGTTGGTGAGCTTGCTCACCGTAGCGCCACCACACTCTGCTTGCTTCCCCTAGATCACCTTCGGCTTCACATTAAAGGTCTTGAGCCATAAGCTGAAGTATGGGGGAATACGGAGAAAGGCCTCGCACATGACGATGAACGCTGAGGTGAGAAGGAAAGAGTCCGGGGCTAGATCGTGAAAATCTAGCCCGTAATAAAACATGAGCCCTCGAACGAAGGGGTGAAGAGCTTTCAAAAAAAAGAAGGGATGAAAAGCGAACCCTAGCCCTCAAAGGAAGTGGGAGATGAATACGACCCTCTATCCGGATCTGGTAGTAGGAATAATCTGCTCTTGAGCAGGGAGCCTATGGGGGATTTCCGCGGTCAGGTACTTTGCTGCCCGGAGCTTCGCAATATCCTCCTCTGTGACGGAGGAAGCCACCCACCGGCCTTGAAGGCTATGTCCTGACATGACGGGGAAGCTCGAAGCAATTAGATTGAACCTTGGGTGCTGGAACTCGAGGTTGGAGAGGTTGAGGAAAGGGTTGGCGTAAAGAAGAAAGCCGGGTCATAGCCCTTTTATAAAAGCGATGAATATCGAACGCCTCCTCCTGGGCCTTAAAGCCTGCCTATTCTTAAGGAATCGTGCCAACAGAATGATTGGGATACCCACGCCCGTATTGATGAGAATCCTGTAATAAGGGGACACGATCTCTGCTTCGACGAGACATGCTAGTTAAACCGCGTCTCGAAACGTGGAACGACAGACTAAAAAACGGTTCAAAATAATAACCGGAAAGAGACTTGTCAAAAAAAGAGAGTTGTCAGCAGATTGGACTCGTGAAATATTATACTCTCTGCGGTGGTGTGTGGTACTTGTCTTGCAAATCCATACATGTTAGTCGTATTCAAAGATTGTGTTGGAGTATTCGGAGGAGGAACCCTCCTTGCAATGCCGAAGACAATCTGCACGCCGGACACCTCATCATTGAAGCCTGGTTCAGGGTCTACTAAGGGAGTCCTAGACTAAGGGGTCCTCGGGCATCCGGCCTGTTGGACATGGGCCGGACTAATGGGCTACGGAGATACAAGACAGAAGACTCTGACCTGTGTCCGGATGGGACTTTCCTTGGCATGGATGGCAAGCTTGGCATTCAGATATAAAGATTCCTTTCTCTGTAACCAACTTTATATAACCCTAGTCCCCTCCAGTGTCTATATAAACTGGATGGCATAGTCTGTAGAGACAAGAATAATCGGATAGGCTAGACTTCTAGGGTTTTAGCCATTATGATCTCGTGGTAGATCAACTCTTGTTACCCCCATACTCATCAATATTAATCTAGCAGGACGTAGGGTTTTACCTCCATCGAGAGGGCTCGAACCTGGGTAAACATTGTGTTCCCTGTCTCCTGTTACCATCAACCCCAGACGCACAGTTCGGGAGCCCCTACCCGAGATCCACCGGTTTTGACACCGACACCGGCCATCCTCGATCTACGTGCAACCCTAGATCCGGATTTGAGAGGTTGACCTCATTTTTTCCCTAAGTGTATAACATTGTTATGCGTTGTTCATCAAGCTATATCACCGTGCTCGGTGCTTCGATTCATGCATATGATATATGAAAATGTTCGCCTCATGATGCTCTTCATTTTAGTGGAATTTGTATGCATGTTACTGTCCGTATTGATGCCATTATTCTCGTTGCAAAAGTGCTATATGATGTTAACTGCTGTTTGTTAACAGAACTTGATGATTTGTCATTTTTGTTGCATTTTTTGTGTGCATCCTATGAGATGATGTCTACATGTTTTATGAGATCCTTCATGCCATCTTTACAGGGCTGTAAGTTTTGTATTTTTTGATCTATGTGGTGACTATCACAAGCATGCAAAGTTTGCTTCATAATGTTGCTGATTTCAGACAGTGTTTTTGCAAAGTCCTTTTCCTGTTACATTTTGATGCCATGTAAACTTGTTGCTACCATGAGATCCATGCACATTTTGAGGTAGTTCAGTAAGAGTGTTTTTAAGATGCGGTATTTGTATATCCATTCTTGCCTTTGGTTGTAATTATGGAGTAGTGTATCATGTCATTACCAAGCTCTACTTTTGCTAAATACTGTTCTTGGCAGACTGTTAACAAGCTATTCAGTTTTGCCATGTGTTTTGCTAGTGGTCCATGCACCCTATGAACTTGCTCTTGCCATTCTTAGCTTCTTCAATATGTATAATTCATGTTGTTTACCTTGTGATGCCATGAAATGCTTTCTAGAGAGTGGCATGAGCTTGTAAAGTTGCTGTCATGAATCTATTCCTGCCATGCTTTGTTTTTCTTCTGTCTGAAACTATTCATATAACTTGCCATGTTTGCATGGGTGCCACATCATTTTCCATGCATCTTTGACTAAAGTTCAATAAGAGAGTTTTGTACTATGTGTTCAGTAATAGCATTCTATGCCTTTGTTTGCCATGATATGTTACTGTAGCATGTTGTTTGCTTGCTCTAAACACTGCTTCTTGATGTTGTTTTGCCATGCTTAGTATTTTCTCCAAGTCTGTGAAACCGATATCATTTGTATTTTTGCCATGCTATTTTGAGCTTGTTCTAGAGAGAACTAGCAGGAGCTTAGTGTTCATGATTTGTAGAGCTTCACCTATAAATTTTGGTCATATGCTTTGTTGCTATGTTGGAGTGCTGTAGCATAGTTTCTTGTTGCATTCTAAGTGCTATGATGCTGTTAATCGCAGATTTGCGTCATTCTTGTTTTGCTTGTCATTTGCAAACCGTGCATCTGTTTCCTATGATCCTTATATCGATTTCGACCGAAATCACCTCATCTTTCCAGCGGCATACTTGTTTTGCCAAGTTGACGCTTCGTTCATCCTTTTCCTTCTGGAGTACCCATATGCCTTGCACATCATACCTTGCATCCCATGCCATGTATTGCATCATGTTGCTTGTGCATTGCACCGTGATTGATTGTTGTTTTGTTGTTTGTGTTCTTGCTTTGGGTAGAGCCGGGAGACGAGTACGTGAACGAGGAACCTGTTGAGTACGCTAACAAGGAGCAAGCTTTCGACAACTCAGTGAACTTTGCAGGGAAGATGACCACTACCCTCGATATCACTTCTATCTTTGCTTGCTAGTTGTAGGTTCTATCGCTATTCACGCTACCTACCACTTGGTATATCAAGCCTCCCATATTGCTATGTCAAGCCTCTAACCCACCTTCCTAGCAAACCGGTGTTTGGCTATGTTACCGCTTTTGCTCAACCCCTCTTATAACGTTGTTAGTTGCAGGTGAAGTTGAAGATTGTTGCATGTTGGAACATGAATATGTTGGGATATCACATTATCTCTTATTTTAATTAATGCATCTATATACTTGGTAAAGGGTGGAAGGCTCGGCCTTATGCCTGGTGTTTTGTTCCACTCTTGCCGCCTTAGTTTCCGTCATACCGGTGTTATGTTCCTTGATTTTGCGTTCCTTACGCGGTTGGGGTTATGTGACCCCCTTGACAGTTTGCCTTGAACAAAACTCCTCCAGCAAGGCCCAACCTTGGTTTTACATTTTCCTAATACCTAAGCCCTTTTCCCTTGAGTTCTGCAGACCCGAGGGTCATCTTTATTTTAACCCCCGGGCCAGTGCTCCTCTGAGTGTTGGTCCATCCTGGGCGATGTCCGGCGCCCCCTGGGCAACCAGGGTCTATGCCAACCCGATGTCTGGCCCATCTGGTGTGCCCTGAGAACGAGATACGTGCGACTCCTATCGGAATTTGTTGGCACATCACGCGGTCTTGCTGGTCTTGTTTTACCATTGTCGAAATGTCTTGTAACCGGGATTCCGAGACTGATCGGGTCTTTCCGGGAGAAGGAATATCCTTCGTTGATCGTGAGAGCTTGTAATGGGCTAAGTTGGGACACTCCTGCAGGGTATAAACTTTTGAGAGCCGTGCCCGCGGTTATGTGGCAGATGGGAATTTGTTAATATCCGGTTGTAGAGAACTTGACACTTGACTTAATTCAAATGAATCAACCGCATGTGTAGCCGTGATGGTCTCTTTTCGGCGGAGTCCAGGAAGTGAACATGGTTTGGGTTATGTTTGAACGTGAGTAGTTTCAGGATCACTTCGTGATCACTTGTAGCTTCACGACCATTGTGTAGCTTCTCATCTTACTCTTATTTGCGTATGTTAGCCACCATATTTGCTTAGAGCTTGCTGCAGCTCCACCTCATCACCTTATCCTACCCATAAGCTTAATTATTCTTGATCTCGTGGGTGTGAGATTGCTGAGTCCTTGTGACTCACGGATACTTCCAAGAAGTTGCAGGTGCTGATGATACCAGTGCAGGTGATGCTACCGAACTCAAGTGGGAGTTCGACGAGGACCTTGGTTGTTACTACGTTTAGTTTCCTGATGATCAGTAGTGGTGCCCATTTGGGACGATCGGGGATCTAGCAGTTGGGTTATCTTGTTTTTCATTTGGTTGTCCGTGGTTGGACTATGATTGTATATTGGATGATGTATGAATTATTTGTGTATTGTGTGACGTGGCGAGTGTAAGCCAACTCTATTTATTCCTTTCTTGTTCATTACATGGTATGTTGTGAAGATGACCCTTCTTGCGACAAAACGACTATGTGGTTATGCCTCTAAGTCGTGCCTCGACATGTGGGAGCTATAGCCGCATCGTGGGTGTTACAAGTTGGTAATCAGAGCCATCCCCGACTTAGGAGCCCCCTGCTTGATCAAATCGCTGACGTTGTTGAGTCTAGAACAAAATGTTTTGAGTCTTAGGATTATATATATCGGAGAGTAGAATTCATTTTACTCCTCAGTCCCTTCATCGCTCTGGTGAGGCCTCCTGACGTAGATGTTTTGACTTTCCTCTCCTCAAATTTCATGATTTTTTTCCGGATCACGCGGGTATCTTGCGGTCGTTCCGATATTCTTGTGATGAGACCATTGTTCTTGGTGCCTCCTGACATTTAGGGGTTGTGGCAGTGTCCCGGGGAGTTGAGCTCCAAGGTGTTGTCGTCACAATTTTATCGCTGCAGTTCTGGAATACCTGAGTTCGCCGACATCGAAAATCTCTTTTATGCAGTTTTTGGTGAGATAACCTTGACGCCACCCAGTACTGGGGCGGGAGTTCGGGAGTATTTCCATAACTCGTATAACGGATGCTTTTCGAAGGTTGAGGTACACAATTTCCGAAGGTTTCCTGGTTATGTGTTGATGGATGGATAAAGTTGGAGCATAGGGCTTGTTAGTTGTGTGATATATATTGTGCCTCCCTGTATCCCCAACACCAGATTGCATCACCAGGAAGTTTTCGGAGTTTATAGGTGGGAATTCAATTAGCTCTAGTATTTCTTCCCATAGATATTTGGTTTGTGATTGGGTAATCCTTAACACTTATTTGTTCCAGTCATACCTTGTTGTTTCATTCATCAACCTTTATCTAAGTGGCTTCTCAACTTAATGGACGTGTGATGTTAACTTTGGAATTCATTCGTTCAATCCTTGTTCGAATTTTTATTGTGAATACTATATGTTGCAATTTCTATCCGTTGATTCAGCTTGTCTATCTGTCTATCATGGTTCTAACAGATGTCACCCTCTTTAGGATGGCTCCTCCAACGGGTCTGAATCCTGAACGCAATGATGGGAGTCAGGCGAACCCTCCACCTCCACCTCCACCTCCGGAGGCATGTCAAGCTGTCATGGCAGCCACCAACGCCAACACCCAGATGCGTTTGCAACTCTTGCAAGAGGGCAACCAAGGGAATCAAGGCCAAGGGAATTTCAACAATCAGCCTCAGTTTGCTGCCCTCAACCAATTGCTTGCAAATCAGCCAAAGTCTTTCAGCTACTGTGCCGAGGCCACGGACGTTGATGATTGGCTCGTGAACATCAACAAGCATTTTGAATGTAGCAATGTCAGGTCTAAGGACTATGTCAAGTTCGCTTCTTTTCATCTCAAGGACCAACCTGCTGATTGGTATCAACAATACAAAGATTCCAGAGGAGGTTGTGTGATTACCTGGGATGATTTCTGCCGAGACTTCAAAGCTCATCATATTCCAACAAGTGTTGCTGAGAGCAAGCGTGAGTAGTTCCGCAATCTCAAGCAAGGCAGCATGTCTGTGTATCAATACAACATCCAGTTTCAGAAACTTGCTCGCTTCGCAAGGCAGGATGTTCCTGATGAAAAGAGCATGATCTATCACTTCATTGGTGGCCTCAAAGAAGATCTACAGTTAGCACTCGTTCTCATTGAGCCTACTAAGTTCGATGAATTCTATAACATGGCCCTCAAGCAAGAAGGTGCTCAGCTCTAGTGTGAGGCTTCTAAGAAGAGAATCAAGGATGCAGTTCAGTCTTCTTCCTCACAAGTGGCAGCTAATCAACAGAAGTTCTCGCTTCCTCCTCCTCTGTTTCGTCAGCCGTACCAACAAAAGAACAAAGGTGGCCATGGATCTTCCCACCCACCCAACCCAGGCTATCAGAACAAGTCTCAGACTCAAGATCCAAGGTCAAGTGCTCCTTATCATCGTCCGCTCTCAGAGGTGACTTGCAATAAGTGGGCTATGAAGATACAAGACCGAAGACTCTTACCTGTGTTCGGATGGGACTTTCCTTGGCATGGATGGCAAGCTTGGCGTTCAGATATAAAGATTCCTTTCTCTGTAACCAACTTTATATAACCCTAGTCCCCTCCGATGTCTATATAAACTAGATGGCTTAGTCTGTAGAGACAAGAATAATCAGATAGGATAGACTTCTAGGGTTTTAGCCATTACGATCTCATTGTAGATCAACTCTTGTTACCCCCATACTCATCAATATTAATTAGTAGGACATAGGGTTTTACCTCCATCGAGAGGGCCCGAACCTAGGAAAACATTGTGTTCCCTGTCTCATGTTACCATCAACCCCAGACGCATAATTCAGGATCCCCTACCCGAGATCCACCGGTTTTGACACCGACACCGGCCATCCTCGATCTACGTGCAACCCTAGATCCGGATTTGAGAGGTTGACCTCATTTTTTTTCGAAGTCTGTAACATTGTTATGCGTTGTTCATCATGCTATATCACCATGCTCGGTGCTTCGATTCATGCATATGATATATGAAAATGTTCGCCTCGTGATGCTCTTCATGTTAGTGGAATTTGTATGCATGTTACTGTCCATATTGATGCCATTATCCTCGTTGCAAAAGTGCTATATGATGTTAACTGCTGTCTGTTAACAGAACTTGATGATTTTTCATTTTCGTTGCATTTTTTGTGTGCATCCTATGAGATGATGTCTACATGTTTTATGAGATCCTTCATGCCATCTTTAGAGGGGTGTAAGTTTTGTATTTTTTTAATCTATGTGGTGACTATCACAAGCATGCAAAGTTTGCTTCATAATGTTGCTGATTTTAGACAATTAGTGTTTTTGCAAAGTCCTTTTCCTGTTACATTTTGATGCCATGTAAACTTGTTGCTCCCATGAGATCCATGCACATTTTGAGGTAGTTCACTAAGAGTGTTTTTAAGATGCAGTATTTGTATATCCATTCTTGCCTCTGGTTGTAATTATGGAGTAGTGTATCATGTCATTACCAGGCTCTACTTTTGCTAAACATTATTCCTGGCAGATTGTTAACATGCTATTCAGTTTTGCCATGTGTGTTTCTAGTGGTCCATTCACCCTATGAACTTTATCTTGCCATGCTTAGCTTCTTGAATATGTCTACTTCATTTTGGTTACCTTGTGATGCCATGAAATTCTTTATAGTGAGTGGCAAGAGCTTTTAAAGTTGCTATCATGAATCTGTTCCTGCCATGCTCTGTTTTTCTTCTAAGTCTGAAACTGTTCATATAACTTGCCATGTTTGCATGGGTGCCACATCATTTTCCATGCATCTTTAGTTAAAGTTCAGTAAGAGAGTTTTGTACTATGTGTTTAGTAATATCATTCCATGCCTTTGGTTGCCATGATATTTTCCTGTAGCATGTTGTTTTCTTTCTCTAAACACTGCTTCCTGATGATGTGTTGCCATGCTTAGTATTTTCTCCAAGTCTGTGAAGCTGAGATCATTTGTATTTTTGCCATGCTATTTTGAGCTTGTTCTCGAGAGAACTAGCAGGAGCTTAGTGTTCGTGATTTGTAGAGCTTCACCTGTAAATTATGGTCATATGCTTTGTTGCTATGTTGGAGTGTTGTAGCATAGTTTCTTGTTGCATTCTAAGTGCTATGATGCTGTTAATCACAGATTTGCGTCATTCTTGTTTTGCTTGTCATTTGCAAACCGTGCATCCGTTTCTGGTGATCATTATATCGATTTCGGCCGAAATCACCTCATCTTTCCAGCGGCATACTTGGTTTGCTAAGTTGATGCTTTGTTCATCCTTTTCCTTCTGGAGTACCCATATGCATTGCACATAATACCTTGCATCCCATGCCATGTATTGCATCATGTTGCTTGTGCATTGCATCGTGATTGGTTGTTGTTCCGTTGTTTCTGTTCATGCTTTGGGTAGAGCCGGGAGATGAGTACGTGAATGAGGAACCTGTTGAGTACGCTAACGAGGAGCAAGCTTTCAACAACTCAGAGAACTTTGCAGGCAAGATGACCACTACCCTCGATATCACTTCTATCTTTGCTTGCTAGTTGTTTGTTCTATCGCTATTCGTGCTACCTTCCACTTGGTATATCATGCCTCCCATATTGCTATGTCCAGCCTCTAACCCACCTTCCTAGCAAACCATTGTTTGGCTATGTTACCGCTTTTGCTCAGCCCCTCTTATAGCATTGTTAGTTGGAGGCGAAGTTGAAGATTGTTCCATGTTGGAACATGGATATGTTGGGATATCACATTATCTCTTATTTTAATTAATGCATCTATATACTTGAAAAAGGGTGGAAGGCTCGGCCTTATCCCTGGTGTTTTGTTCCACTCTTGCCGCCTTAGTTTCCGTCATACCAGTGTTATGTTCCTTGATTTTGCGTTCCTTACGCGGTTGGGGTTACGGGACCCCCCTGATAGTTCGCCTTGAATAAAACTCCTCCAGCAAGGCCTAACCATGGTTTTGCATTTGCCTACAACCTAAACCTTTTTCCCTTGGGTTCTGCAGACCCGAGGGTCATCTTTATTTTACCCCCATGGGCCAGTGTTCCTCTGAGTGTTGGTCCAACCTGGGCGATGTCCGACGCCCCCTGGGTAACCAGGGTCTATGCCAGCCTGACGTCTGGCCCATCCGGTGTGCCCTGAGAACGAGATACATGTGACACCTATCAGGATTTGTCGGCACATCGTACAACCTTGCTGGTATTGTTTTACCATTATCGAAATGTCTTGTAACCGGGATTCCGAGACTGATCGGGTCTTTCAGGGAGAAGGAATATCCTTCGTTGATAGTGAGAGCTAGTAATGGGCTAAGTTGGGACACCCCTGCAGTGTTTATAAACTTTTGAGAGTCATGCCCGCGACTATGTGGTAGATGGGAATTTGTTAATATCCGGTTGTAGAGAACTTGACACTTGACTTAATTAAAATGAATGAACTCCGTGTGTAGCCGTGATGGTCTCTTTTCGGCGGAGTCCGGGAAGTGAACATGGTTTGGGTTATGTTTGAATGTAAGTAGTTTCAGGATCACTTCTTGATCACTTGTAGCTTCACGACCGTTGCGTAGCTTCTCATCTTACTCTTATTTGCGTATGTTAGCCACCATATTTGCTTAGCGCTTGCTGCAGCTCCACCTCATCAGCTTATCCTATCCATAAGCATAAATAGTCTTGATCTCGCGGGTGTGAGATTGCTGAGTCATCGTGACTCACAGATACTTCCAAGCAGTTGTAGGTGCCGATGATACCAGTGCAGGTGATGCTACCAAACTCAAGTGGGAGTTCGACATGGACCTTGGTCGTTACTACGTTTCGTTTCCTGGTGACTAGTAGTGGTGCCCAGTTGGGACGATCGGGGATCTAGCAGTTGGGTTATCTTCTTTTTCATTTGGTTGTCCGTAGTCGGATGTCAGGACCCCGATTCCAAGTCACATCGATCTAGCCGGTATCACCTCATATCAATTTGCGGCCTCACGCACGGTATTCCCACGGGTGTTGCCTTACCCTGGCCCGGGACCGTTTGCGCCTTTTGGCTCACGTATATGATTGTGTCGCTAGTATCCATATGACAGAGAACCCGGGCCGACATGGCTAGTCGTGAACCCAAAGCGGCACTAACCTATGGGGACAGTCATACATGATTCACATCGAGCATGTCGGTCAGTAGCGTGTGAATCCGGGCTGTAGCACTGGGCTAACAGGACTCTGGATGTCACCGCGTGACATTTCCCTGAAGGGACAGACACAGGAACGAAGTGAAACACATGCCGGCCAGTCAAGTGTCCTGAGCAGTAGTGCTGGGCTAGCAGGACTCCGGTGAACCGGGCTGTAGCGGACTACTATGGCTCAAGGAAGCACTAGACTACATTTCCCGATAAGAGAGGCTGCCAAGTATAAACAACTAGATTGTCGGATCCCACACATAGCAATACACATCACACGTACGCATAACATGCAAGTATGTGCTGTACAACATGGCATCACAACATAACACAACTCATATAGATAAAGGCCCAGAAGAGCCACATAGCATTAAATACAAATAGGGGTCACATGACCCATCATTCAGAGCATACAAGCAACAGAAGCATTACATGTCTGAGTACAGACAACTACAAAAGAAAAAGGCTAAGAAGCCTGACTATCTACAAGTCCCTCCCAAGGGTACAAGATCATAGCTGAGGTAACAAGCTACTCGTCGAAGTCCAAGCGGTACTACTAGTGAGACAGATGTCTCACCTGCAAAACATAAATAAAGCAAACGTGAGTACAAAGGTACTCAGCAAGACTTACATCAGATCCTATCATACATGCATTTGTATCAAGAAGGTAATGTGGGGTTTAGTTGCAGCAAGCCAGCTTTGACTCAGTGGCTATACTGTTCTACGACAACGAGAAACTTCTTTGAGGTGAGGCAGCGCACACGAGTCCACTAATCACCACATCAATACACTACTATGGATTCATCCTCGTCTTCTTACGAGAAGGCCATCCATCGCACTCACACTTGTCTTGAGCATTTTAGAGTATCCACTTTAAGTTGTCTATGTTCCACGTAAGCATCCAAGAAGTCCATAACCGAGGACACGACTATTCGAATAGATCATGATAACCCTGCAGGGGTGTACTTCTTCACACACGCTCTCACCACTTATCACCATGTACACGTCATGTACCTCGGCAACCTTTAAGCAGAAGCCTGGCGAGGGTGTCGGCCACGACCGGACTAACCACGCAAGACTCTAGTCCAGGTTTATCCCCTATTCGGGTTCCATCCGCAAGGAGATCTGGCCGGGGTGTCGCTCACGGCCCCAAACGATGTGAGCAGGGTTCCCAAGCCCACCATCCGGGTGCCACTTGGTACACCGTGCCACTGTGCCTAGTCCGTCCCAAGCCCACCTGGCCGGGTGCCACTTGGAAGACTAACTACACTACCTACAAACACCAGAAACTAATTGCAACTCCTGGACTGAGATCAAGTTGGCTAATAAGTCGAGAGAGCTTGGAGCGCCCGGAGCCCAATGTGTGGTATTAACTAGTCATTGGACAGCTTACACCAAACTCAGTTCTTAAGGACGGTTCCAGTAAGACAACCCACCATGTACTGCTACATGGCCTCTCACCGCTACCTTTACCAAATCGTGTTCACACGCTCAACTCTCAGCACCAGAACATATCGTACCACTCCAATTCATTCCCGATGAATCAGACCCGACACAACTCTAAGCAATAGCAGGCATGGCATGGTAGGAACACCACATGGCTCAATCAACTCCTACACATGCTAGTGGGTTTCAACTATTTACTGTGGCAATGACTGGTTATGCAGAGGAATGGGTTCAACTACCGCAACATAAAGTAGCAGTTGAATCGTTGTTGTCCTAATGCAATAAAAGAGAGCAGGAGCGAGAAAGTGGGATTGTATCGGAATGAACAAGGGGGGGGGGGGTTGCTTGCCTGGTAGATCAACAGGGGGGCACTGCTCCACTGATAGGTACTCCTGAACAATTTCCGGAGCAGGACCTATCGAGAAGCGAGAAGGAACGGTGTCGAAAATCAAACACAAGTATATGCAACAATATGATGCATGATCATGGCATGAATATGTGATGTTGTTTGAGTTAAAGCACCTAGCATTTATTTGGTTGAAGTCCATTTGAACCAAGGATTCAAATACAACTCCAAATTAAGCTCTTAAATATGCCATAAGTGTGTTTTCATGTATAGAGCATGTATAGGTTGGTTTGTCATGCATGAAAATGGTACAGATGGATAGATTGCATTTTTCTGATAATTTTTCATATATAAATTATTTCAATCTGAGCTACAGTTGAATTTCTATGAATTTTTGAAGTTTAAACTGTTTTCTAGAATTTCCGGTATTGTTTTAAATCCAGAAAATAGCTTAATGTGTCAGCACTGCATCATGCTTGCGTCAGCAAGTCAACAACGCTGACTGGTCAAACCTGACGTGTGGGGTCCACACGTCAGTGTCATAGTTAGTTAACAGTGTTAATTAGATATTAAACTAATCCTAACAGAAACATTAGCAGGACCGGACCCCACCTGTCATTGACCCTGGGTAGTCAAACCCCAGGTCAACTGGGGGGGTTATACCGGTCAACCCCACCGGGGTTTAGCCGCCGGCAAGGCCGAACGCGGTGGAGGGGCTCGGGATCACCGTTCCGGCGACCAAAAGGACGACGAAGAGCACCGGGGCGTAGCCCGCGCTCGTCCGCACCGAATGGAGCAAGTGGGAGAGGTGGGGGCGGCCGGAGCTCGCCGGAGCGAAGCTCGGGGCGGCGGCCGGAGCATGGCCAAGTGCGGGCGAGGGCTGTGGTGCATGGGAAAGCGAGCGGAGAGGCTCTACGGCCTCCTGGCGTCACCAGGAGCAGGGTAACGTGCTCGGCTGCGGGCTGCGGTGCCCAGGGCGACGGTGGCGACATGGACGGCGGCGGGACGCTTCGACCGTGGTGGGGAACGAAGCTACGACGCGGGAACGAGGGGGAGAAGAGAGGGGGAACGGGGAGATGCTCACGGCGATCACGCGGAGCAGCACAGCGGGCTCGGGGAAGACCTGGTGACAACGGATCGACGGCGGCGGACGGCGGAGCCCGAGGAGGAAGACGACGTCGAGGGCAGCTCTGCAGGGCGTTCCGGCTTGCGTGAGTTGTCGGAGAGGTCGAGGAGGACGGCGCGGAGCGTCTGGGCACGAAACAAGGGCGAGGCCGTCACGGTGGGCGCGGCAACGGCGAGCCGTGGCGACGGAGCCTTTCGGGGGGTGAGAGAGAGGTCCAGGGGAGGAGGGAGAGCGAGAGAGAGTGCGAGAGGGCCGGCGGGAGTGCGTGGCGTCGTCGGGGGCCTCCAGCAGCGAGCGGGGAAGCAGGAGGTGGCCGGCGCGTGCTCGCGCGCGGCGAGCGCGTGCCCCTGTTCTCCTGGTGCGAGGAAGGGGACGACTGGCAGTGCCAGTCGGCTGTGCCGGCCTGCTGGGCCACTGGGCCAGGCCGGCTGCACAGTGCGAGGCCGCAGGTAAGCACATGTAGGCTTTCCCTTTTTGTTTTCTTTTCTAATTTTCTAAAATTTGTTTGGTTCAAATAAAATACTAAACCATTTTATTTTCTTATGCCAATTTTTGAAGGGGCTAATGGTATTATTTCAGAGCTCCTCAACAACTGGTATAATTTTTGGACAATATTTTATATATATAAAAATATTTATCCAACGCAAATAATTACTGGATTAATTCCAAATGCCCAAAATAAATACTTATGAGCTCTTTAAAATATTGGTTTGATTTTTATTTCTGTCCAATATTTTCACAGAGCAACATGAGCATTTTCTTGGACCATTTTGGAGCAATTTTTACTTGGGTCATTTTCAGAAATGATTCTGAGGGTTTCACAAATCCCCATTTCAAAATTTAAATGGAATTTAAACATGATGCAAACATGAAGGGCTAGCCTAGGTCATATCAGAACTAGGGATGTGACAACTCGCCCCCACTGGGAAGAATCTCGTCCCGAGATTCAGGAGTCGGCGGAAAGAAAGTGGGGTACTCCAGTCGAAGACGATCTTCATGCTCCCAGGTAGCTTCTCTCTCGGAATGATGAGACCACTGAACCTTGAGAAACTTGATGTTATGACATCGAGTGACACGCTCTGCTTGATCAAGAATGCGAACAGGGTACTCTCGATAAGTGAGGTTATCTTGGAGATCAAGTGTTTCGTGGTCCACTCCATGGATGGGATCCGAGAAGCAACGCCTGAGTTGAGAGACGTGGAAAACATCATGTACTCGAGAAAGATGTGGGGGTAGTTCCAACTGGTAGGCAACCTCTCCTCGTTTAGGAAAATGCGAAAGGGACCAATGTAATGAGGAGCCAACTTGCCCTTGATACTGAAACGATGGGTACGCTTCAAAGGAGTAACCCGAAGGTAAGCCTTGTCGCCAACTTCATAAGCCACTTCCTTATGATGACGGTCATACTGGCTCTTTTGACGAGATTGGGCTGTTTTCAAATTCTCACGAATGATGCGAACTTGCTCTTCTGCCTCCTGAATCATGTCCGGTCCAAAGAATTGTCTTTCACCGGTTTTTGACCAGTTCAGAGGTGTTCGACATCTTCGTCCATACAGAACCTTAAAAGGAGCTTTCTTGAGGCTGGATTGGTAGCTATTGTTATAAGCAAACTCGGGGAAGGGAAGACACTTCTCCCAATCCATACCGAAGGAGATAACACAAGCTCTAAGCATGTCTTCGAGAATTTGGTTGACCCTTTCCACCTGACCACTTGATTGAGGGTGGAAAGCGGTACTGAAGGAAAGATGGGTGCCCATGGAAGTTTGGAAACTCTCCCAGAAATGAGAAGTGAAAAGACTACCACGGTCTGAATTGATGTCTAGTGGAACACCATAAAGTGACACTATTCGAGAAATATATAAGTCAGTGAGCTGACTAGCAGTGATACTCTCTCGAACGGGTAGGAAGTGAACCACTTTGGAAAGACGACCAATGACTACGAAGATAGCATTATTCCCTTTCTTGGTCCTGGGAAAGCCGGTGATGAAGTCTATACCAACTTTATCCCATTTCCACTCAGGAATAGCTAAAGGTTGAAGGGTGCTAGCAGGTCTTTGATGTTCTGCCTTAACGCGATGACAAACGTCACAGTTAGCAATAAACTAAGCAATTTCTCTTTTCATCCTAGTCCACCAGAACCTCTGGCGTAGGTCCTGATACATCTTAGTACTATCGGGATGAATTGTGAGAGGAGATTCATGCGCCTCCTTAAGGATTAATTGTCGAAGATGTTGATTCTTGGGAACCACCAAGCGGCTCTCAAAGAAAACAACACCACGATCATCTATAGAGAAACTACCACCAACTCCCTTGTTAATGTTTCTCTTGATCCGGGAAATTCCCGTATCCTGCTTCTGAGCAGAGATGATTTGATCCACAAGAGTAGGTTTCGCCACCAAGGTAGAAAGGAATCCGTGAGGAGCAAGGTGGAGGTTAAGCTTACATAATTCCTCATGGAGAAATGGTTGGCCCTGTTGCAACATGAGATTGTTGCAATAGGACTTACGACTTAGCGCATCAGCCATGACATTGCCCTTGCCTGGGGTGTAGGTAATCCCTAAGTCGTAATCTGAGATCAACTCCAGCCAACGTCTTTGCCTAAGGTTCAAATCTGGTTGGGTGAAGATATACTTGAGACTCTGGTGATCGGTGTAAATCTTGCAATGTTTACCGAGAAGGTAATGTCGCCAGGTCTTAAGTGCATAGACTACGGCTGCAAGCTCTAGATCATGTGTAGGATAAATCTCCTCATGTGGATGCAACTGTCGAGATGCATAGGCAATCACATGGCGATCTTGCATAAGAATGCAACCTAGTCCCTGTCGTGAGGCATCACAGTAGATAACAAAGTCCTTAGTGAAATCCGGTGGCACAAGTATGGGAGCAGAAGTCAGATGTCTTTTCAGTTCCTGAAAACTGTGCTCACACTGTGGGGACCACTCAAACTTTTTATCTTTCTTGAGAAGTTCCGTGAGAGGTTTGGCCACTTTGGAGAAGTTCTCAACGAAGCGGCGACAATAACTGGCTAGACCAAGGAAACTCCTAACTTGCTTAACTGTTTCAGGCGGAGTCCAATCAAGAACGGCCTGAACTCTCTCTGGATTGACAACAATGCCCTTACCAGAGATTACATGGCCAAGATAGGTCACTTCTGGTAACCAAAATTCGCACTTGGAGATCTTGGCATAAAGACGGTGCTCTCTGAGTTTCTCTAACACAAGTCTAAGATGTTCGGCGTGCTCTTCCTCATTCTTCGAGTAAATAAGAATATCATCGAGGTAAACCACGACGAACTTATCTAAGTATTCCATGAAGATCGAGTTCATCAAGTGGGAGAATGTAGCTAGAGCATTGGTTAGACCAAAGGACATGACAGTGTACTCGTACTGACCATAACGAGTGACAAAAGCCGTCTTAGGAATGTCCCCATTTCTGATCTTGATTTGGTGATAGCCTAACCTCAAATCCATCTTTGAAAAGACTGAGGATCCAGCGAGCTGATCATACAGATCGTTGATCCTGGGGAGCGGATACTTGTTCTTTATCGTGACCAAATTAACGGGACGATAATCTACAACCATTCGGTTCGTACCATCCTTCTTCTTGACGAAGAGGATGGGGCAAGCCCAGGGAGAAGAACTAGGACGGATGAAACCCTTTTGCAAGGATTCATCGAGTTGTTTCTTAAGCTCAGCTAGCTCTAAGGGTGCCATCTTGTAGGGTCTCCTAAAAATTGGGGCGGTTCCTGGGATAAGATCTATGACAAACTCTACATCTCTGTCAGGTGGGATACCTGGCAGTTCCTCAGGAAAGACATCCGGGAAGTCACGGACTACCAGGATATCTTCAAGGTCAGGAAGAGGGTTGGCATTAAGAGAATAGAGTTGGCACTTTGTAACTCTAGTGGATACAGTGACTATCTTGCCAGATGGATGTGTAAGCTGAACAGACCTTGTGTAACAATCAATCTTGGCATAATGAGCTTTCATCCAGTCCATACCCAAGATGATGTTAATATCTGTAGACTTGAGGGCTATAAGTGATGCAAGGAATACAAGTCTGTCAACAAGGATTTCATTACCATGGCTTACACTAGAAGTTTGGCATTTGGATCCAGGAGTTTGAATGACTAGTGGAGAGGGCATATCACAAAATGAGATGTTGTGCAAGTTAGCATAGCTTTCAGAAATGAAGGAGTGAGATGCTCCGGTATCAAATAAAACCGATGCTGGATGGCAATTGACAAGGAGTGTAACAAGAACGACATTTGGATCATCATGAGCGTCTGTAGCTGAGACGTGATGCACATGTCCACGTTCAGTGGAAGCTGACTTGACACTGATCATCTTGCGTGATGGCTTACCATGGCCAACAGACTTCTTAGGCTGGGGTGGAGCATAATTGGTTTGAGAGCAGTCACGTGCATAGTGTCCTGGCTCTCCGCATGTGAAGCAAGTCCCTGAGGTAGGACGTGGACCCGCATCGACAAGGGGTCTACCAAAAGGTCTGGGTGGAACATACTGCTGAACTGGGTGAGGCGCCACATAAGATGGCCTCGGTGAATAACCGGGTGGAAGAGCGGAATATGGAACCCAAATCTGGCGCTTCTGCGAAGTAGAACCGGAAGAAGAACCCAAATCACGGGTGTGCTTACGAGACTCCTCGTAATTAAGTTGAGCTGTTTCTGCATTAATGGCCTTGTTCACAAGAGCCTGAAATGTATTGCAATGATGCAAGTGGAGATCACGACGCAACTTTGGGTTGAGACCCTTCCGGAACCTAGCCTACTTCTTGGCGTCTGTGAACACCTCTTCTGTAGCATAGCGGGCAATGTTCTCAAAATCTCTACTGTAAGCATCAACAGCCATCTTACTCTGAGTGAAACTACAGAACTCTTCTCTCTTGCAGTCAATGAGAGCCTGAGGGATGTGATGCTCACGAAAAGCCTCAATGAAATCTCTCCAGGTGGGTATCTGGCCAGCTGGAAGCATAGCCTCATAGTTCTGCCACCAAATACTAGCAGGACCTTCCAAGTGATAAGCAGCATAGGTGACCTTGCCACCTTCAGCTACGTTCGCAGAACGGAGCTTGTGTGTGATACTACGGAGCCAGTCATCTGCATCAAGTGGTTCAATGGAATGATGGAAGGTAGGTGGTTTCAGGCCAATGAAGTCATGAATGGACACAAACTCTTTGTTCTGTTGGGAGGTGTTCTCCTCAATACGTGCTAGCAAGCGGTTAGACTCACGCTTGTTCCTCTCCATCTCTAACATGAACTCTGCCAACGAAGACTGATCGGGAGGATCCTCATCCCTACCATCTTCGTGGTTCCGGCTACGAGCAATAGAACTTCGGTTAACCGGCAACATCATGAAGAGCGAAACCAAGGAAAACAAGGATGGATTCAGCATCAAGTATAGGATGCAGAAGGTAGCACAAGAATTTAGTATCTCTCAAACTCCTAGGACAATTCCGGCAGCATAACGGCAGTAGAATGCTCAAAATGAAACATTCTACAAAGACGGGTAGCACCAAACTCAACATCATCACTCAAGGTTCAAAAATATTACTAAATAGGCTACACCAGAGATACTCGAACTGGGATATGACTCAGATCAACCAATCCTAAGAGACTACGGAGTAGTAACACGTGATCCTGATAGACAGAAGAGGAAGCCTAGTTCCTTAACCCCGTAGGAAATATAGGATGACTCAGATCAGAAGGCATGAGGTATAAGGAGTAAAAAGAGCCTTACGTTCCCTTCCATAATCAATTCCCTTACATAACTAAAGAATTTCTAGACTCAACTTAGACCAGGTTGGCTTGGAAATCCTACAGGTAGTCAGGCTCTGATACCAAAGCTGTCGGGACCCCGATTCCAAGTCACATCAATCTAGCCGGTAACACCTCATATCACTTTGCGGCCTCACGCACGGTGTTCCCACGGGTGTCGCCTTACCCTGGCCCGGGACCGTTTGCGCCTTTTGGCTCACGTATATGATTGTGTTGCTAGTATCCATATGACAGAGAACCCGGGCCGACATGGCTAGTCGTGAACCCAAAGCGGCACTAACCTATGTGGATAGGCATACATGATTCACATCGAGCATGTCGGTCAGCAGCGTGTGAATCCAGGTTGTAGCACTGGGCTAACAGGACTCCGGATGTCACCGCGTGACATTTCCCTAAAGGGACAGACACAGGAACAAAGTGAAACACATGCCGACCAGTCAAGTGTCCTGAGCAGTTGTGCTGGGCTAGCAGGACTCCGGTGAACCGGGCTGTAGCGGACTACTATGGCTCAAGGAAGCACTAGACTACATTTCCCCATAAGAGAGGCTGCCAAGTATAAACAACTAGATTTTCGGATCCCACACATAGCAATATACATCACACATACGCATAACATGCAAGTATGTGATGTACAACATGGCATCACAACATAACACAACTCATATAGATAAAGGCCCAGAAGAGCCACATAGCATTAAATACAAACAGGGGTCACATGACCCATCATTTAGAGCATACAAGCAATGGAAGCATTACATGTCTGAGTACAGACAACTACAAAAGAAAAAGGCTAAGAAGCCTGGCTATCTACAAGTCCCTCCCAAGGGTACAAGATCGTAGCTGAGGTAACAAGCTACTCGTCGAAGTCCAAGCGGTACTACTAGTGAGACAGATGTGTCACCTGCAAAACATAAATAAAGCAAACGTGAGTACAAAGGTACTCAGCAAGACTTACATCAGATCCTATCATACATGCATTTGTATCAAGAAGGTAATGTGGGGTTTAGTTGCAGCAAGCCAGCTTTGACTCAGTGGCTATCCTATTCTACGACAACGAGAAACTTCTTTGAGGTGAGGCAGCGCACACGAGTCCACTAATCACCACATCAATACACTACTATGGATTCATCCTCGTCTTCTTACGAGAAGGCCATCCATAGCACTCACACTTGTCTTGAGCATTTTAGAGTATCCACTTTAAGTTGTCTATGTTCCACATAAGCATCCAAGAAGTCCATAACCGAGGACACGGCTATTCGAATAGATCATGATAACCCTGCAGGGGTGTACTTCTTCACACACGCTCTCACCACTTATCACCATGTACACGTCATGTACCTCGGCAACCTTCAAGCGGAAGCCTGGCGAGGGTGTCAGCCACGACCTGACTAACCACGCAAGACTCTAGTCCAGGTTTATCGCCTATTCGGGTTCCATCCGCAAAGAGATCCGGCCGGGGTGTCGCTCATGGCCCCAAATGATGTGAGCAGGGTTCCCAAGCCCACCATCCGAGTGCCACTTGGTACACCGTGCCACTGTGCCTAGTCCGTCACAATCCCACCTGGCCGGGTGCCACTTGGTAGACTACTAACACTACCTACAAACACCAGAAACTAATTGCAACTCCTGGACTGAGATCAAGTTGGCTAATAAGTCAAGAGAGCTTGGAGCGCCCGGAGCCCAATGTGTGGTAGTAACTAGTCATTGGACAACTTACACCGAACTCAGTTCTTAAGGACGGTTCCAGTAAGACAACCCACCATGTACTCCTACATGGCCTCTCGCCGCTACCTTTACCAAATCGTGTTCACACGCTCTACTCTCAGCACCAGAACATATCGTACCACTCCAATTCAATCCCAATGAATCAGACCTGACACAACTCTAAGCAATAGCAGGCATGACATGGTAGGAACACCACATGGCTCAATCAACTCCTACACATGCTAGTGGGTTTCAACTATTTACTGTGGCAATGACTGGTTATGCAGAGGAATGGGTTCAACTACCGCAGCATAAAGTAGCAGTTGAATCATTGTTGTCCTAATGCAATAAAAGAGAGCAGGAGCGAGAAAGTGGGATTGTATCGGAATGAACAGGGGGGGTTGCTTTCCTGGTAGATCAACAGGGGGGCACTGCTCCACTGATAGGTACTCCCGAACACGTTCCGGAGCAGGACCTATCGAGAAGGAACGGTGTCGAAAATCAAACACAAGTATATGCAACAATATGATGCATGATCATGGCATGAATATGTGATGTTGTTTGAATTAAAACACCTAGCATTTATTTGGTTGAAGTCCATTTGAACCAAGGGTTCAAATACAACTCCAAATTAAGCTCTTAAATATGACATAAGTGTGTTTTCATGTATACAGCATGTATAGGTTGGTTTGTCATGCATGAAAATGGTACAGATGGATAGATTGCATTTTTCTAATAATTTTTCATATATAAATTATTTCAATCTGAGCTACGGTTGAATTTCTATGAATTTTTGAAGTTTAAGCTGTTTTCTGGAATTTCTTGTATTGTTTTAAATCCAGAAAATAGCTTAATGCGTCAGCACTGCATCATGCTTGCGTCAGCAAGTCAACAGCGCTGACTGGTCAAACCTGACGTGTGGGGTCCACACGTCAGTGTCATAGTTAGTTAACAATGTTAATTAGATATTAAACTAATCCTAACAGAAACATTAGCAGGGCCGGGCCCCACCTGTCATTGACCCTGGGTAGTCAAACCCCAGGTCAACCGGGGGGGTTAGACCCGGTCAACCCCACCGGTGTTTAGCCGCCGGCGAGGCCGAACGCGGTGGAGGGGCTCGGGATCACCGTTCCGGCGACCAAAAGGACGGCGGAGAGCACCGGAGCGTAGCCTGCGCTTGTCCGCACCGAATGGAGCAAGTGGGAGAGGCGGGGGCGGCCGGAGCTTGCCAGAGCGAAGCTCGGGGCAGCGGCCGGAGCACGGCCAAGTGCGGGCGAGGTCTGTGGTGCATGGGGAAGCGAGCGGAGAGGCTCTACGGCCTCCTGGCATCACTGGGAGCAGGGTGACGCGCTCGGCTGCGCGCTGCGGTGCCTAGGCCGACGGCGGCGACATGGACGGCGGCGGGGCGCTTTGACCGTGGTGGGGAACGAAGCTACGACGCGGGAACGAGGGGGAGAAGAGAGGGGAAACAGGGAGATGCTCACGGCAATCACGCGGAGCAGCACAGCAGGCTCGGGGAAGACCTGGTGATGGCGGATCGATGGCGGTGGACTGTGGAGCCCGAGGAGGAAGACGACGTCGAGGGAAGCTCTGCAGGGCGTCCCGGCTTGCGTGAGTCATCGGAGAGGTTGAGGAGGACGGCGCGGAGCATCTGGGCACGAAACGAGGGCGAGGCCGTGACGGTGGGCGCGGCAACGGCGAGCCGTGGCGACGGAGCAGTTCGGGGGGGAGAGAGAGATGTCCAGGGGAGGAGGGAGAGCGAGAGAGAGTGAGAGAGGGCCAAGGGGAGTGCGTGGCATTGTCGGGGGCCTCCAGCAGCGAGCGGGGAAGCAGGAGGTGGCCGGCGCGTGCTCGCGCGTGGCGAGCGCGTGCCCCTGTCCTCCTGGCGCGAGGAAGGGGACGACTGGCAGTGCCAGTCGGCTGGGCCGGCCTGCTGGGCCGCTGGGCCAGGCCGGCTGCACAGTGCCAGGCGCCAGGTAAGCACAGGTAGGCTTTCCCTTTTTGTTTTCTTTTCTAATTTTCTGACATTTGTTTGGTTTAAAGAAAATACTAAACCATTTTATTTTCTTATGCCAATTTTTGGAGGGGCTAATGGTATTATTTCAGAGCTCCTCAACAACTGGCATAATTTTTGGACAATATTATATATATATATAAATATTTATCCAACGCAAATAATTACTGGATTAATTCCAAATGCCTAAAATAAATACTTATGAGCTCTTTAAAATATTGGTTTGATTTTTATTTCTGTCCAATATTTTCAGAGAGCAACATGAGCATTTTCTTGGACCATTTTGGAGCAATTTTTACTTGGGTCATTTTCAGAAATTATTCTGAGGGTTTCACAAATCCCCATTTCAAAATTTAAATGAAATTTAAACATGATGCAAACATGAAGGGCTAGCCTAGGTCATACCAGAACTAGGGATGTGACATCGGATTATGAGTGTATATTGGGTTATGTATGAATTATTTATGTATTGTGTGACGTGGCAAGTGTAAGCCAACTCTATTTATCCCTTTCTTGTTCATTACATGGGATGTTGTGAAGATGACCCTTCTTGCAACAAAACAACTATGCGGTTATGCCTCTAAGTCGTGCCTCGACACGTGGGAGCTATAGCCGCATCGTGGGCATTACAAAACTCCCGCCTTCAGACCTGACAGTCTGCTCCGGATCTAAGGCCAGAGCGGTGATCGGGGCCACGAACCCTTTGAAGATCAAATCTCCTCGGATACTGGCGACGTAGTTTAGGTTCCTGAAACTGATCTGATGGCCCGGGGCGTAGTTGTCGATTTACTCGAGGTGGCCAATCGAGTTAGCATGCAATGCGAAGCCACCGAATACGAAAATTTGGGCCGGGGGAAAATCTCCCCCGAAACAGCATCATTGTGGATGATCGAATGAGCCATCGAATCCTTTGTCGACAGCATAGAGTAACTCTCAATGAAAGCACCAATGTCGGTCTCAAAACCATCAGATCTCAGGTAGGGGGTCCCAAACTGTGTGTCTAAGGATCAAAGGTAACAGGAGGCAGGGACACGATATTTTCCCAGGTTCGGGCCCTCTTGATGGAAGTAAAACCCTACGTCCTGCTTGATTGACTTTGATGAGTATAGGGGTTACAAGAGTTGATCTACCACGAGATCATAACGGCTAAACCCTAGATGTCTAGCATGTATGATTATGACTGCCTCTACGGACTAAACCCTCTAGTTTATATAGACACCGGAGGGGGCTAGGGTTTGTACATAGTCGGTTTATAGAGAAAGGAATCTTCATATCCGAACGCCAAGCTTTCCTTCCACGCCAAGGAGAGTCCCATCCGGACACGGGGGAAGCCTTCTATCTTGTATCTTCACGGCCAACTAGTCCGGCCCACGTCACATAACCCGGACGTCTGGGGACCCCCTAATCCAGGACTCCGTCAGGCACCGCACACGGCTAAGAGAAGACTTGGTGTCAGTTTGGGGTGCCCCCTCCCACATATATAAAGGAGGGAGGGAGTGTTGGGGAACACAGTATTTCAAAAATTTTACCTACGATCACGCAAGATCTATCTAGGAGATGCATAGCAACGAGCGGTGAGAGTGTGTCCACATATCCTTGTAGACCGAAAGCGGAAGCGTTTAGTAACGCGGTCGATGTAGTCGAACGTCTTCGTGATTCAACCGATCCTAGCACCGAACGTACGGCACCTCCGTGTTCAGCACACGTTCATCTCGATGACGTCCCTCGAGGTCTTGATCCAGTTGAGGACGAGGGAGAGTTTCGTCAGCATGATGACGTGTTGGCAGTGATGATGAAGTTACCAGCGCAGGGCTTTGCCTAAGCACTACAATGATATGACCGAGGTGTGTAACTATAGAGGGGGCACCGCACATGGCTAAGAGAAGACTTGGTGTGCCTTTGGGGTGCCCCCTCCCACGTATATAAAGGAGGTGGGAAGAGGAGGCCGGCCCTAGAGGGGGTGCGCCAAGGGGGCGAGTCCTACTTGCACTCCCGGTCCAAGTAGGATTCGCCCCCTTTCCTATTCCAACTAGGAGAAGAAGGAAGAGGGGAGTAGGAAAGAGAGGGGGGCGCCGCCCCCTCCTAGTCCAATTCGAACCAGCCCTTGGGTGGCGCGCGGCCACCCTTGAGGCCCTTCTCTCCTTTCCACTAAAGCCCATTAAGGCCCATTACTTCCGGGGGGTTCCGGTAACCTCCCGGTACTCTGGAAAATACCCGAAACACTTTGGAACCATTCCGGTGTCCGAATATAACCTTCAAATATACCGATCTTTACCTCTCGACCATTTCAAGACTCCTCGTCATGTCCGTGATCTCATCCGGGTCTCCGAAAAAACTTCGGTCATCAAATCACATAACTCATAATACAAATCATCATCGAACGTTAAGCGTGCGGACCCTACGGGTTCGAGAACTATGTAGACATGACCGAGATACATCTCCGGTCAATAACCAATAGCGGAACCTAGATGCTCATATTGGCTCCTACATATTCTACGTAGATCTTTATTGGTCAAACCGCATAACAACATACATTGTTCCTTTTGTTATTGGTATGTTACTTGCCCGAGATTCGATCGTCGGTATCATCATACCTAGTTCAATCTCGTTACCAGAAAGTCTCTTTACTCATTCTGTAATGCATCATCCCATAACTAACTCATTAGTCACACTAGTCGACAACCCGTGCGCTGCACGGGCTAGCGTCTTTATATAAGAGTGAGGACAATTATGTTATGTATAGATGTGGAATAAAACGGTACGATATTTCATCAATTATTTATGACCTAGTAGTTCCTATAGAACACATACATAATTTTAACAATAATAATCTTACTAATTAAGATTACATTTTTAATATGACTGTGCAATATAAAAGATCATCATTTAACCATAAAAATTGGTATGCTCGAACAACAGTGGCAGACTTATGATGGATGTGGTGTCTTTCCATTCCCATTTCAAGAAAGGCACATGCGTAACCTCCAATTTAAGCTTAGGAAGACTGCAACGGTTTTTTTTTCAAGTTTTTTGCTAAAAAGATATTACCTAACTGCAATAAGTCTTAGGTTACTGAATATTTATTTTGGAATGAATAGAAACTCCTTCGTGTACCTAAAATATAAATCTCACTTTACAAACCGAAGATAGGAGAGAGTTAATTGAATCAAACATTCGTTTTTTACAACACATCAGGCGGACAATAACACTTCGTTGCATTAGTATCACTTAATAATATTCAAATCAAACTTTGTGTCAACAATAAAGTGGTAAAATAAACATGCTAACCACATATTAGGAGAAGACTGGTAAAGATATTTTAATCTTCAGAATAATCTAAAAATGATGCTATTTGTGAAGTGTTTCATATTTGATCATTATCCTCACAACATCGAAATGAACCGAAAGCCTCTCAGTTGATCTCAGATGGCGCCAATATCAACAGCTACTGTAGGCACTTTTGGATCATCTATTACCACCAGGGCACAAAACAGAGCACATGCGGAAATTAAAGTGTGCTGGTTTACGGTTTATCAAAATACAATAGCAGTAGACCATAATCAATAATAAGCTAAGTCAGTTGTGATGCATTCTCTTTCTCAAGAGACAATCATTACTCTTAATTTATTCCTACACTCAGCAGCATAATCATCCGCAAAAATAGCTTGTTAGAAAATGGAACATCAGAAACTTTAATTAAAAAGGTACTTTCTCTCATTTAGTGTTCCTATAAATAAATAGATGCGCTAAAAGTGTAAAAGGTCAAAATGGAAATTGTCATCTCTCCTGTTGTACTGCAAATTTATCTCAAAATCATGTGTATTATCATAAAGCATAAAACTGCCAGTTCTGGTCTGCAGTTATGCATATCAGATAAGAACTGGATAGTAGAAACTAAACAGAAGTTCAACGACTTTGTTCGATCCACTAAAGACTATAGCTTTGGAGTTGGAGTCCTTGCTGCAAAAGCCAATATTAGCTATAAACTGAGTTTGGCGAATACAATAGATTTTTTTGGGGTAAAATAAATAGTTTTTTCCTACTTACATCCACCAATGTCCCTGCTTCAATGAAGATATGGAAGCATAACTACGCAAAAATAGTATCTAACGTAGTGTGCAGACTTTCAGTAACATCCCAAAACTCTTAAAAATGTACTGCTAGTGACTTTGCAGACATGGAAAGCACTGTTATAATTATGAACCAATAGCAACCAGTTCACATATACATAGAAAATAAAGCTCCACTAATAAAGCTCACATACACATAGGTTGCTACAGCACTACTAAACCTCAAATATGGTGTCCAAGTCGATGCTAGATGGTTAGATGAGGCTTCTTTTAAACATATGAAAAAGTGAATCAGTGATTAAATACAAATTATATAACCCGGAGAGGAAAGCACCCCAATTACTATCATCGCCTGATCGAGTCAAATTGCATGCAGTGTTTTTCTCAGTTGCTTATGCAAATAAAATTAATTTTATTATACATATTTTCCAGGGTTCAGTATTTCTATGTTGGCCCCACCAGTATTGATAGATGTAAAGACACGTAGGTGTATTGCTTTCTACCAAACCAATGAAGGTCTTAGAAGCATTGAGCTATAGAACCAAACCATATAGCACACTATTAACATAGAGGGTTTGCGATCCATGTACTAACAGAACAACTCATTATAATTTATTATTGATTAGAACTTGCATCTTCTTCAGGCATACACATCTTCTCACAACCTTGCTACTATTCTATCTACTCAAGCAATAAAGATCATGCTCGGTTCTATCACCTCAAACAACAAATATCATGGCTGGTTCTTCACTCTTAACCACTCTATCCTCATTTGATCCAATCAATGATTGGTCCAATCATTCCACTTAACATAATACTTACCCTCTAATAGTTAAGTTTTGTTGGTGCATGTGTGTCTTTTTTATAAGCAACTCCAATGCCTATGCATCTAGAAGTTCAACTAACTGCAAACACTGATGGAAAAAATGAGCTGCCTCTGCTTAATTAATATGAAAACAAATAATTAATGCCAACAACTATACCAAATAATGGAATTTTTTGTGGGAACCAAATAATGCATTTTCGGAACATCAATATCTGGTTTAAACATCGTTTTGGCCCCACATATGAATAAATTTTCTCAATTACCAAACTGCCTACTACAAAGGTCTCCTTGTCAGCAAGGATGGAGCACGAAAATTTATACTTTTGGGAGGAACCAAACAAAGAGCACATGTATTATATTTTTCCAGGAAGTAAAAAAATTTAATTGTAGTCCAATCCTACTGATATATTAGGCGTTTCAAACACTTCTTCCAGACCATGGGAGAGCCATGGCCCTTTGTTGCTTCCTGCCATCTCTGTCCCTGCATGTCAGTACAAATACTATACTAACAAATTAAGGTTATTGTTTCTACTTCTTACCATGTTGTAGGTAGTCATCCATCAGTAGATATAAGTAATAATTCTCGTGGCACTGGCGGCACCATTCTCGGTAAACAAAAACAGAGTATGTAGTATGGGTAATTGAACAGAGAATGGAAGCAAATCTAATGGAGATGTAGACAATCAGTTGTATCAGTTTTCACGCATATGCCACATCACTTGGAAGACACATACAAATACCAGAGAGAGAACGGATTGTCTAAAGAAGTATAGATGCAGTTATCAAACTGATTTAGAAATTACCCGCAGAGTAGATATCCGATGGTCAAAGTTACTGCACGATTATTTTTTTTCATCAATAAATCATGATGAGAACCTAAATTTTCTGCCATTCAGCAATTAGTAACAATAGTATAGAGCGGAGCTCGAGTGTCCTTGTCGTGCTTGGACACAACCTTCAGAGTCTAGGCATCATACTTTGTTTAATAACAAACTAAAAAAATGTTATGATATACCTGGATCGTTCTTTCAAAATCGCTAATGCCTGAATGCATTCAAGTACAGTTGGCAAGAAATAAAATGAAAGCCTAGCCATTCCATGCTCCAGCATGTACGTGCTGCAACAACGAACATTAATAATCCTGTACTTGGCGGTGTGTTATCCGAAGAGGCCGGGACTTATTTGCATCAAATTTTTAGCACAAAACATGAGAAAGATGAGGGTGATCTATAAGAAAAAAAACAGCTAGTACAAAAACTGCATACAACAAAACAACTACTGTTACTTATGGAGTACATGATATCTAAACAATTCTTTTTCAGCTCCACCAATCTGACCATATATACTTTGATACTACAACATGTAATTCCCCGTATCCTAAATTAAATTCAGGATCTTGAGCATGGATTTGAATGATATATTGTTTGCTTTTCTAATCCGTTTTAGCACTGTAAATCTCCACAATCATCTGAAAATAAATAGCACATGCATATCTATTACTGTAAACACTACCTCAAAGGCTGAAACATATGGTAAACAGGTCCAACAGGTAAATGACTAAATGGAGGGGGGTGATTGGAACTTGCCAAAGAGAAGGGTACTTTGCAAGGTGTAACTCGTGCATATGGGGTTTCAATTTCGTCCTCGTTAAGTCGTCGACGACAAAGTCAAGCTGCTGCTGCTTCCAAGGATCATGCATGGTGGGCGTCTTGTTGTGGTTGGAGGCCGCGTTGATCAACTTTTACTCGCAGGTCACAGCAAAGTCTAGCACCTTCTTTCATTAACTTGTATGACACATCTGTAATCAAACGCTCGTAGCAATGACATGAGTTATTTAAAAGAAAAGTCGAAAAACCAATCACCAGTTTAGAACTCGTAGAAGAAGTTGAAGCACACCACCTACCACTTCCTTGTAGATCTTCGTGGGCTTCTGTGGCAGCGAGCGGAGGTCCTTGATGCCACACTACAGGAACTGCGGGTTGCCCAATTCTAAGATCGTCGTGGAACGCTTGCCGTCATCGAGAGCTTGTCCATGACATGTATTGCTATTCAAACTGTGGCGAAGGCGGACTTCTTGAGCACATGGGATCCATACCCAAAGTAGCTTGCCTTAGTTTGAGAGAGAGAGAGAGAGAGAGAATCAATAGATTCGTTCTTGATCTACAGGGGGCGAGAGAGACCATGGTAGTTTGAGAGTCAATGGTTTCTTTTTCGACGTACAGGGGGTGAGAGACCATGGTAGTTTGAGAGAGTCTAGAGATTAGTTCCTGACGTACAGGGGGTTATGCCACAAGATACGATTCAGGTTGTTTTTATCTTTTTTATTCAAGAGATAGAGGAAGAGGCGGTGGAGTATTGCTAGATAGATTGAGATGTACGTAGCAGTCCTATGGGTTAATCTCCACTGTAATAACTTGGTCCCACCAAATAAACGGCTCCTAATTACTAATTAACGTGATAATTTCTTGGAAGTCTAGAATTAGTATCACTATACTATATATGAATTACAAACGTAATTTAATTTGGAAATGATCGTAAGATTACCTCGGGTGAAGAATAACTTATTCTGCACTCTGGGTGATGAATAGTATCACTATATATATTTTTTTAATTTGTGAACATTATTTTAATTTGTGAACATTTTTTAAAAACTGAAACATGTGTTGGAAATTCATAAGTTTTTTTAGAAATTGTGTATATTTTATACACAAACATTATTCTTAATGTTGAAATTTTCACTAAAAGTAGAATATTTTTTGAATTAACATTTCCTTTTTAGAAATCTCAAACTATTTAAAAAACATTGAAAAAATGGAAACTTTTTGTATGTTTCCAATATTTTTCGGAATACCAACAAAATTTTAGAACTCTGAACATTTTCCCAATTTTTTTAATTCCGGACGTTTTTTGAGCATTTTTTATTTACTAAATAAATACTAAAAAAACATGAAAGGGGAAAAAGAGATAGGGAAAGGAGAACAAAAATAAATTCATAAATATTTTCTGAAAATACCATTTTTTATAAAAACATGAACATTATTTGAATTTGTGAACATTTTTTAAAAACGGGAACATGTGTTGAAAATTCATATGATTTTTTAGATATTGCGTATCTTTTATACACGAACATTATTGTTAATTTTGAGAATTTCACTAACAGGAGAATATTTTTTGAATAGCCATTTCCTTTTTAGAAATCTCAAAAGAATAAGAAAATTGAAAAAATGGAAAACTTTTTGTATGTTTTGAAAAAAATTCAAAATAGCAACAAAATTTTGGAGTTCCGAACATTTTCCAAAAAAGAATTTAAAATTCTGGACGTTTTTTGAGCATTTTTAATTTACTAAATAAATTCTAAAAGAAAAATTTGAAAGGGAAAAAAGAGATAGGGAAAGGAGAACAAAAATAAAAATAAAACAAAGTTTAAAAAATGGGCCAGCCCATTATTGGTTGTCCTATGCGAAACTCCCACTATTAGTCGCCCTGTGCGGAAAATAGATTTTCCCAGCTGCGTGGGCAGAAAAATAAGTGGGCTGGTTTTGCTGGGCCACAGTGCGTGGCCCATGTACGAAAATTGTTTTTCAATCTGACAAACGCATAAGAATTTAGTACCACCTCGGTTAGGAAAAAAATATTTGACGGTGAATGGATGAAAAAATTGGCGAAACGCACCTCGCTTTATTAGTAGGTATAGATATAGATAGATTGCTTGCAAGGCTTATAGTGATGTGCATTACTGAGAGGGCCCAGAGATACCTCTCCGATACTCAGAGTGACAAATCCTAATCTCGATCTATGCCAACTCAACAAACACCATCGGAGACACCTGTAGAGCATCTTTATAATCACCCAGTTACGTTGTGACGTTTGATAGCACACAAGGTGTTCCTCTGGTATTCGGGAGTTGCATAATCTCATAGTCAGAACATGTATAAGTCATGAATAAAGCAATATCAATAAAACTAAACGATCATTATGCTAAGCGAACGGATGGGTCCTGTCCATCACATCATTCTCTAATGATGTGATCCCGTTCATCAAGTGACAACACTTGTCTATGGTTAGGAAACTTAACCATCTTTGATTAACAAGCTAGTCAAGTACAGGCATACTAGGGACATTTAGTTTTGTCTATGTATTCACACATGTACTAAGTTTCCAGTTAATACAATTCTAGCATGAATAATAAACATTTATCATGATATAAGGAAATATAAATAACAATTTTATTATTGCCTCTAGGGCATATTTCCTTACTAGAGTCAATAATCTAGATTACATAGTAATGATTCTAACACCCATGGAGTCTTGGTGTTGATCATGTTTTTCTCATGAGAGAGGCTTAGTCAACAGCTCTGCAACATTCAGATCTGTATGTAGCTTGCAAATCTCTATGTCTCCCTCCTTGACTTGATCGCGGATGGAATTGAAGCGACTCTTGATGTGCTTGGTTCTCTTGTGAAATCTGGATTCCTTTGCCAAGGCAATTGCACTAGTATTATCACAAAAGATTTTAATTGGACCTGATGCACTAGGTATTACACCTAGATCGGATATGAACTCCTTCATTTGCTGCTTCTGAAGCAGCTATGTACTCCGCTTCACACGTAGATCCCACCACGACGCTCTGCTTGGAACTGCACCAACTGACAGCTCCACCATTCAATATAAATACGTATCTGGTTTGTGACTTAGAGTCATCCGGATCAGTGTCAAAGTTTGCATCAACGTAACCATTTACGATGAGCTCTTTGTCACCACCATAAACAAGAAACATATCCTTAGTCCTTTTCAGGTATTTCAGGATGTTCTTGACCGCTGTCTAGTGATCCACTCCTGGATTAAGTCGGTATCTCACTTCTAAACTAATAGCAAGGCAGACATCAGGTCTGGTACACAGCATTGCATACATGATAGAACCTATGGCTGAGGCATAGGGAATGACTTTCATTTTCACTCTATCTTCTGCAGTGGTCGGGCATTGAGTCTGACTCGACTTCACACCTTGTAACACAGGCAAGAACCCTTTCTTTTACTGATCCATTTTGAACTTCTTCAAGACTTTATCAAGGTATATGCTTTGTGAAAGTCTAATTGAGCATCTTGATCTATCTCTATAGATCTTGATTCCCAATATATAAGCAGCTTCACCGAGGTATTTCATTGAAAAATTCTTTTTCAAGTATCCTTTTATGCTATCCAGAAATTATACATTATTTCCAATCAACAATATGCCATCTACATATAATATTAGAAACGCTATAGAGCTCCCACTCACTTTCTTGTAAATACAGGCTTCTCCAAAAGTCTGTATAAAACCATATGCTTTGATCACACTACCAAAGCGTATATTCCAACTCGGAGAGGCTTGCACCAGTCCATAAATGGATTGCTGGAGCTTGCACACTTTGTTAGCACCTTTTGGATCGACAAAACCTTCTAGTTGCATCATATACAACTCTTCTTTAAGATATCCATCAAGGAATGCAGTTTTGACATCCATTTGCCAAATTTCATAATCATAAAATGCGGCAATTGCTAACATGATTCAGACTGACTTAAGCATCGATATAGGTGAGAAGGTCTCATCATAGTCAACTCCTTTCGCAACAATTCGAGATTTATAGACAGTAACATTACCGTCAGCATCAGTCTTCTTCTTGAAGATCCATTTATTCTATATGGCTTGCCGATCATCAGGCAAGTCAACCAAAGTCCACACTTTGTTCTCATACATGGATCCCATATCAGATTTCATGGCCTCAAGCCATTTCGCGGAATCTGGGCTCATTATTGCTTCCTCATAGTTCGTAGGTTTGTCATGGTCAAGTAACATGACCTCCAGAATAGGATTACCATACCACTCCGGTGCGGACCTTACTCTAGTTGACCTATGAGGTTCGGTAGTAACTTGATCACAAGTTTCATGATCATTATCATTAGCTTCCTCACTAATTGGTGTAGGAATCACTAGAACTGATTTCTGTGATGAACTAGTTTCCAATAAGGGAGCAGGTACAATAACCTCATCAAGTTCTACTTTCCTCCCACTCACTTCTTTCGAGAGAAACTACTTCTCTAGAAAGGATCCATTCTTAGCAATGAATATCTTGCCTTCGGATCTATGATAGAAGGTGTACCCAACGGTTTCCTTTGGGTATCCTATGAAGACACATTTCTCTGATTTGGGTTTGAGCTTATCAGGTTGAAGCTTTTTCACATAAGCATCACAGCCCCAAACTTTAAGAAACGATAGCTTAGGTTTCTTGCCAAACCATAGTTCATATGGTGTCGTCTCAACGGATTTAGATGGTGCCCTATTTAACGTGAATGCAGCCGTCTCTAAAGCATAACCCCAAAATGATAGCGGTAAATCCGTAAGAGACATCATAGATCACACCATATCTAATAAAGTGCTGTTATGACATTTGGACACACCATTACGCTGTGGTGTTCCAGGTGGCTAGAGTTGCGAAACTATTCCACATTGTTTCAAATGAAGACCAAACTCATAACTCAAATATTCACCTCCACGATTAGATCGTAGAAACTTTATTTTCTAGTTACGATGATTTTCCACTTCACTCTAAAATTCTTTGAACTTTTCAAATGTTTCGGACTTATGTTTCATCAAGTAGATATACCCACATCTGCTCAAATCATCTGTGAAGGTTAGAAAATAACAATATCCGCCGCGAGCCTCAACACTCATCGGACCACATACATCAGTATGTATTATTTCCAATAAGTCAGTTGCTCGCTCCATTGTTCCGAAGAACAGAGTCTTAGTCATCTTGCCCATGAGGCATGGTTCACAAGCATCAAGTGATTCATAATCAAGTGATTCCAAAAGCCCATTAGAATGGAGTTTCTTCATGCGCTTTACACCAATATGACCTAAACGGCAGTGCCACAAATAAGTTGCACTATCATTATTAAATTTGTATCTTTTGGCTTCAATATAATGAATATGTGTATCACTACTATCGAGATTCAACAAAAAAAGACCATTCATCAAGGGTGCATGACCATAAATGATATTACTCATATAAATAGAACAACCATTATTCTCTGATTTAAATGAATAACCGTCTTGCATCAAATAAGATCCAGATATAATGTTCATGCTTAATGCATACACCAAATAACAATTATTCAGGTCTAAAACTAATCCCGTAGGTAGATGTAGAGGTAGCGTGCCGACGATGATCACATCGACTTTGGAACCATTTCCCACGCGCATCGTCACCTCGTCCTTAGCCAATATTCGTTTAATCTGTAGCCCCTATTTCGATTTCCAAATATGAGCAACATAACTAGTATCAAATACCCTGGCGCTACTACGAGCATTAGTAAGGTACACATCAATAACATGTATATCAAATATACCTTTCACTTTGCCATCCTTCTTATCCACCAAATACTTGGGGCAGTTCCACTTCCAGTGACTAGACCCTTTGCTATAGAAGCACTCAGTCTCAGGCTTAGGTCCAGTCTTGGGTTTCTTCACTTGAGTAGCAACTTCCTTGCCGTTCTTCTTAAAGTTCCCCTTCTTGCCTTTGCCCCTTTTCTTGCAACTATTGGTCTTGTTAACCATCAACACTTGATGCTCCTTCTTGATTTCTACCTCCGTAGCCTTTAGCATTGCGAAGAGCTCGGGAATTGTCTTATCCATCCCTTGCATATTATAGTTCATCATGAAGCTTTTGTAGCTTGGTGGAAGTGATTGAAGAACTCTGTCAATGACACTATCATCAGGAAGATTATCTCCCAGTTGAGTCAAGTGGTTGTGGTAGCCAGACATTCTGAGTATATGTTCACTGACAGAACTATTCTCCTCCATTTTGCAACTATAGAACTTATTGGAGACTTCTTATGTCTCAATTCGGGCATTCTCTTGAAATATTAACTTCAACTCCTGGAATATCTCATAAGCTCCATGACGTTCGAAACATCGTTGAAGTCCCGATTCTAAGTCGTAAAGCATGACACACTGAACTATCGAGTAGTCATCAGCTTTGCTCTGCCAGACGTTCACAACGTCCGGAGTTGCTCCTGTAGCGGGTCTTGCACCTAGAGGTGCTTCCAGGACTTAATTCTTCTGTGTAGCATTGAGGATAATCCTCATGTTACGGACCCAGTCCATGTAGTTCCTACCATCATCTTTCAACTTAGCTTTATCTAGGAATGCATTAAAATTCAAGGGAACGGTAGCACGGGCCATTGATCTACAATAACATAGACATGCAAATACTATCAGGTACTAAGTTCATGATAAATTAAAGTTCAATTAATCATATTACTTAAGAACTCCCACTTAGATAGACATCCCCCTAGTCACCTAAATGATCACATGATCCATATTAACTAAACCATGTCCGATCATCACGTGAGATGGAGTAGTTTTCAATGGTGAACATCACTATGTTGATCATATCTACTATATGATTCACGTCCGACCTTTCGGTCTAAGTATTCCGAGGCCATATCTGCATATGCTAGGATCGTGAAGTTGAACATGAGTATTCTACACGTGCAAAACTAGCTTGCACCCGTTGTGTGTGAACATAGAGCTTATCACACCCGATCATCACGTGGTGTCTCGGCACGACGAACTGTACCAACGGTGTAGACTCAGGGAGAACACTTATACCTTGAAATTTAGTGAGGGATCATCTTATAATGCTACCGCCATACTAAGTAAAATAAGATGCATAAAGGATAAACATCACATGCAATCAAAATAGGTGATATGATATGGCCATCATCATCTTGTGCCTTTGATTTCCATCTCTAAAGCACCGTCATGATCACCATCGTCACTGGCTTGACACCTTGATCTCCATCGTAGCATTGTTGTTGTCTTGCCAACTATTGCTTCTACGACTATCGCTGCCCCTTAAAGATAAAGTAAGGCAATTACATGTCGATTGCATTTCACACAATAAAGCAACAACCATAAGGCTCCTGCTAGTTGCCGATAACTTTTACAAAACATGATCATCTCATACAACAATTTATATCTCATCACGTCTTGACCATATCACATCACAACATGCCATGCAAAAACAAGTTAGACGACCTCTACTTTGTTGTTGCAAGTTCTACATGGCTGCTACGGGCTTCTACAAGAACCGGTCTTGACTACACATCAAAACCACAATGATTTTTTGTCAAGTGTGCTGTTTTAACCTTCAATAAGGACCGAACGCAGTCAAACTCGATTCAACTAAAGTTAGAGAAACAGACACCCACCAGCCAACTGTGTGCAAAGCACGTCGGTAGAACCAGCCTCATGAACATGTTCATGTAATGTCGGTCCGGGCCACTTCATCCAACAATACCGCCGAATCAAAGTAAGATGTTGCTGGTAAGCAGTATGACTATTATCGCCCACAACTCTTTGTTTTCCACTCATGCATATAACATATACGCATAGACCTAGCTCTGATACCAATGTTGGTGTATGCAATATTTTAATTTTTTACCTACGACCATGCAAGATCTATCTAGGAGATGCATAGCAAAGAGCGAGGAGAGTGTGTCCACGTACCCTTGTAGACTGAAAGGGGGAGCGTTTAGTAACGTGGTTGATGTAGTCGAACATCTTCACGATTCAACCGATCCTAGCACGGAACGTACGACACCTCCGTGTTCAGCACACGTTCAGCTCGATGACGTCCCTCGAGCTCTTGATCCAGTTGAGGACCATGGAGAGTTTCATCAGCACGACGACATGTTGACGGTGATGATGAAGTTACCGGCGTAGGGCTTCGCCTAACCACTACAACGCTATGTACGAGGTGTGTAACTGTGGAGGGGGGCACCACACACGGCTAAGAGAAGACTTGGTGTGCCTTTGGGGTGCCCCTCCCACATATATAAAGGAGGGGGAAGAGGAGGCCGTCCCTAGAGGGCGCGTGCCAAGGGGGGAGTCCTACTTGGACTCCCGGTCTAAGTAGGATCCCCCCCCTTTCCTATTCCAACTAGGAAAAGGAGGGAAGGAGGAAGAAGGGAGAAGGAAAGAGAGGGGCGCACCGCCCCCTCCTAGTCCAATTCGGACCAGCCCTTGGGGGGGCGACCACCCTTAAGGCCCTTCTCTCCTTTCCACTGAAGCCCACTAAGGCCCATTACTTCCTTGGGACACTTCGGGACCATTCCAGTGTCCGATTATAACCTTCCAATATATCGATCTTTACCTCTCGACCATTTCGAGACTCCTCGTCATGTCCGTGATCTCATCCGGGACTCCGAACAAACTTCGGTCATAAAATCACATAACTCATAATACAAATCGTCATCGAACATTAAGCGTGCGGACCCTACGGGTTCGAGAACTATGTAGACATGACCGAGATACATCTCCGGTCAATTACCAATAGTGAAACCTGGATGCTCATATTAGCTCCTACATATTCTACGAAGATCTTTATCGGTCAAACCGCATAACAACATACATTGTTCCCTTTGTCATCAGTATGTTACTTGCCCAAGATTCGATCGTCGGTATCATCATACTGATACGTCTCCAACGTATCTATAATTTTTTATTGTTCCATGCTATTATATATTCTGTTTTGGATGTTTAATGGGCTTATTTATACACTTCTATATTATTTTTGGGACTAACCTATTAACTGGAGGCCCGACCCAAATTGCATTTTTTTGCCTATTTCAGTGTTTCGCAGAAAAAGAATATCAAACGGAGTCCAAACGGAATGAAACCTTCGGGAGCATGATTTTTGGAACAAACGTGATCCAGAGGACTTGGAGTGGACGTCAAGCAATCAATGAGGAGGCCACGAGGCAGGGGGCGCGCCTACCCCCTAGGCGCACCCTCCACCCTCGTGGGCCCCTCGTGGCTCCACCGACCTACTTCTTCCTCCTACATATACCTACGTACCCTGAAAGCATCAGAGGGCACCACAAAAACCTAATTACACCACCGCAACCTTCTATACCCATGAGATCCCATCTTGGTGCCTTTTCCGGTGCTCCGTCGGAGGGGGCATGGATCACGGAGGGCTTGTACATCAACACCATAGCCTCTCCGATGATGTGTGAGTAGTTTACCTCAGACCTTTGGGTCCATAGTTATTAGCTAGATGGCTTCTTCTCTCTCTTTGGATCTCAATACAAAGTTCTCCTCGATTCTCTTGGAGATCTATTCGATGTAATCTTCTTTTGCGGTGTGTTTGTTGAGATTTGATGAATTATGGGTTTACGATCAAGATTATCTATGAACAATATTTGAATCTTCTCTGAATTCTATTATGTATGATTGGTTATCTTTGCAAGTCTCTTCGAATTATCAGTTTGGTTTGGCCTACTATATTGATCTTTCTTGCAATGGGAGAAGTTCTTAGCTTTGGGTTCAATCTTGCGGTGCTTGATCCCAGTGACAGTAGGGGAACGACACGTATTGTATTGTTGCCATCGAGGATAAAAAGACGGGGTTTATATCATATTGCATGAGTTTATCCCTCTACATCATGTCATCTTGCTTAAAGCGTTACTCCGTTCTTATGAACTTAATACTCTAGATGCATGCTGGATAGCGGTCGATGTGTGGAGTAATAGTAGTAGATGAAGGGAGGAGTCGGTTTACTTATCACGGATGTGATGCCTATATACATGATCATACCTAGATATTCTCATAACTATGCTCAATTCTATCAATTGCTCAATAGTAATTTGTTCACCCACCGTAATACTTATGCTATCTTGAGAGAAGCCACTAGTGAAACCTATGGCCCCCGTGTCTATTTTCCACCATACAAGTTTCCAATCTATTTTATCTTGAAATATTTACTTTCAATTTATATCATAAAAATACCAAAAATATTTATATTATTATTATTATTATTATTATCTCTATCAGATCTCACTCTTGCAAGTGGCCGTGAAGGGATTGACAACCCCTTTATCGTGTTGGATGCGAGGTTCTTATCTGTTTGTGTAGGTACGAGGTGACTCGTGCATGGTCTCCTACTGGATTGATACCTTGGTTCTCAAAAACTGAGGGAAATACTTACGCTGCTTTGCGCCATCACCCTTTCCTCTTCAAGGGAAAACCGACGCATGCTCAAGAGGTAGCAAGAAGGATTTCTGGCGCCATTGCCGGGGAGATCTACGCCAAGTCAAGACATACCAAGTACCCACCACAAATCTTACCCTTCGCATTACATTATTTGCCATTTGCCTCTCGTTTTCCTCTCCCCCACTTCACCCTTGCAGTTTTATTCGCCCTCTTTTCCTTTCGCCCTCTCTTTTCGTTCGCTTTTTCTTCGCTTGTTTGCGTGTGTGTTGGATTGCTTGCTTGTCATGATGGCTCAAGATAATAGTAAATTGTGTGACTTTGCCAATACCAACAATAATGATTTTATTAGCACTCCGATTGCTCCTCTTACCAATGCTGAATCTTGTGAAATTAATACTGCTTTGCTGAATCTTGTCATGAAAGATATGTTTTCTGGCCTTCCTAGTGAAGATGCCGCTACCCATCTAAACAACTTTGTTGATTTGTGTGATATGCAAAAGAATAAAGATGTGGATAACGATATTGTTAAACTTAAGCTATTTCTGTTTTCGCTTAGAATCGTGCTAAAGCTTGGTTTTCGTCTTTGCCTAAAAATAGTATTGATTCATGGAATAAGTGCAAAGATGCTTTTATCTCTAAGTATTTTCCTCCCGCTAATATCATCTCTCTTAGAAACGATATTAAGAATTTTAAGCAACTTGATCATGAGCATGTTGCACAATCTTGGGAGAGGATGAAATTAATGATACGTAATTGTCCTACACATGGTTTGAATTTATGGATGATTATACAATTTTTTATGCCGGATTGAACTTTGCTTCTAGAAATCTTTTAGATTCGGCCGCGGGAGGCACTTTTATGGATATCACTTTACGAGAAGCTACCAAACTCCTAGATAATATTACGGTTAATTATTCTCAGTGGCACACCGAAAGATCTACTAGTAAAAAGGTGCATGCAATTGAAGAGATTAATGTTTTGAGTGGAAAGATGGATGAACTTATGAAATTGTTTGCTAATAAGAGTACTCCTACTGATCCCAATGATATGCCTTTGTCTAATTTTAATTGACGATAATAATGAATCTATGGATGTGAATTTTGTTGGTAGGAACAATTTTGGTAACAACGTGTATAGAGGTAATTTTAATTCTAGGCCATTTCCTAGTAATTCCTCTAATAATTATGGTAATTCCTACAACAATTCTTATGGAAATTATAATAATATGCCCTATGATTTTGAATCTAGTATTAAAGAATTTATTAGTTCGCAAAAGAGTTTCAATGCTTTGATTGGAGAAAAATTGCTTAAGATTGATGAGTTGGCGAGGAACATGGATAGAATTTATCTTGATGTTGATTCTTTGAAACTTAGATCTATTCCACCTAAGCATTATATCAATGAGTTTCTCAAACCCATGAGAATTTCCATTGATGAGTGCAAAGAAAGAACCGCTAGGATGCGTGCAAAAAGGGCTTGCTTTGAGAAAGCGTGTTCTTCTAGTTTTCATGATAATAAGGATGAAGATCTAAAAGTGATTGATGTGTCCCCTATTAAATACTTGTTTTTCAATATGAATCTTGATAATGATGGGACTGGAGTTGAGTCAACTTTAGTGAGAAGGCGTCCCAAAAATTCGGAGTTTTTAGATCTTGATGCAAAAATTGTTAAAAGTGGGATTGAAGAGGTTAAAACTTTAGATAGCAACGAACCCACTATCTTGGATTTCAAGGAATTTAATTATGATAATTGTGTTGGGTAACGTAGTAATTTCAAAAAAAATTCTACGCACACGCAAGATCATGGTGATGCATAGCAACGAGAGGGGAGAGTGTTGTCTACGTACCCTCATAGACCGGAAGCGGAAGCGTTAGCACAACACGGTTGATGTAGTCGTACGTCTTCATGGCCCGACCGATCAAGCACCGAAACTACGGCACCTTCGAGTTCTACGACACGTTCAGCTCGATGACGATCCCCGGACTTCGATCTAGTAAAGTGTCGGGGAAGAGTTCCGTCAGCACGACGGCATGGTGATGATCTTGATGTTCTACTGTCGCAGGGCTTCGCCTAAGCACCGCTACAATATTATCAAGGATTATGGTGGAGGGGGGCACCGCACACGGCTAAGAGAACGATCACGAAGATCAACTTCTGTGTCTAGAGGTGCCCCCTTCCCCTGTATATAAAGGAGCAAGGGGGAGAGGCCGGCCGGCCCTTGGGGCGCGCCAAGGAGGGGGGGGTCCTCCTCCTAGTAGGAGTAGGACTCCCCTTTCCTACTCCAACTAGGAAGAGAGAAGGGGGAAGGAAAGAGAGGGAGAGGGAGAGGGAAAGAGGGGCCGTGCCCCCCTCCCCTAGTCCAATTCAGACTCCCCATGGGAGGGGGCGCGCCACCTCCTGGGCTGCTGCCCTCTCTCTCCCCTTAGGACCACTAAGGCCCAATACTTCCCCGGGGGGTTCCGGTAACCCTTCCGGCACTCTGATTTTCTCCGAAATCACCCGAAACACTTCTGGTGTCCGAATATAGCCGTCCAATATATCGATCTTTATGTCTCGACCATTTCGAGACTCCTCGTCATGTCCGTGATCATATCTGGGACTCCGAACAACCTTCGGTACATCAAAATATATAAACTCATAATGAAACTGTCATTGTAACGTTAAGCGTGCGGACCCTACGGGTTCGAGAATAATGTAGACATGACAGACACACGTCTCCGGTCAATAACCAATAGCGGAACCTGGATGCTCATATTGGCTCCTACATATTCTACGAAGATCTTTTATCGGTCAGACCGCATAACAACATACGTTGTTCCCTTTGTCATCGGTATGTTACTTGCCCGAGATTTGATCGTCGGTATCTCAATACCTAGTTCAATCTCGTTACTGGCAAGTCTCTTTACTCGTTTCGTAATACATCATCCCGTAGCTAACTTATTAGTTGCAATGCTTGCAAGGCTTATGTGATGTGCATTACCGAGAGGGCCCAGAGATACCTCTCTGACAATCGGAGTGACAAATCCTGATCTTGAAATACGCCAACCCAACAAGTACCTTCGGAGACACCTGTAGAGCACCTTTATAATCACCCGGTTACGTTGTGATGTTGTTAGCACACAAAGTGTTCCTCCGGTAAATGGGAGTTACATAATCTCATAGTCATAGGAACATGTATAAGTCATGAAGAAAGCAATAGCAACAAACTAAACAATCATGTGCTAAGCTAACGAAATGGATCAAGTCAATCACATCATTCTCCTAATGATGTGATCCCATTAATCAAATGACAACTCATGTCTATGGCTAGGAAACTTAACCATCTTCGATCAACGAGCTAGTCAAGTAGAGGTATACTAGTGACACTATGTTTATCTATGTATTCACACATGTATTATGTTTCCGGTTAATACAATTCTAGCATGAATAATAAACATTTATCATGATATAAGGAAATAAATAATAACTTTATTATTGCCTCTAGGGCATATTTCCTTCAGTCTCCCACTTGCACTAGAGTCAATAATCTAGATTACATAGTAATGATTCTAACACCCATGGAGCCTTGGTCCTGATCATGTTTTGCTCATGGAAGAGGCTTAGTCAGCGGGTCTGCAACATTCAGATCCGTATGTATCTTGCAAATTTCTATGTCTCCCACTTGGACTAAATCCCGAATGGAATTGAAGCATCTCTTGATGTGCTTGGTTCTCTTGTGAAATCTGGATTCCTTTGCCAAGGCAATTGCACCAGTATTGTCACAAAAGATTTTCACTGGACCCAATGCACTAGGTATGACACCTAGATCGGATATGAACTCCTTCATCCAGACTCCTTCATTTGCTGCTTCCGAAGCAGCTATATACTCTGCTTCACATGTAGATCCCGCCACGACGCTTTGTTTTGAACTGCACCAACTGACACCTCCTCCATTTAGTAAAAATACTTATCCGGTTTGCGATTTAGAATCGTCCGGATCAGTGTCAAAGCTTGCATCAACGTAACCATTTACAATGAGCTCTTTGTCACCTCCATATATGAGAAACACATCCTTAGTCCTTTTCAGGTATTTCAGGATGTTCTTGACCGCTGTCCAGTGATCCACTCTTGGATTACTTTGGTACCTCCCTGCTAGACTTATAGCAAGGCACACATCAGGTCTGGTACACAGCATTGCATACATGATAGAGCCTATGGCTGAAGCATAGGGAACATCTTTCATTTTCTCTCTATCTTCTGGTGGTCGGACATTGAGTCTTACTCAACTTCACACCTTGTAACACAGGCATGATCCATTTTGAACTTCTTCAAAACCTTGTCAAGGTATGTGCTTTGTGAAAGTCCAATTAAGCGTCTTGATCTATCTCTATAGATCTTAATGCCCAATATGTAAGCAGCTTCACCGAGGTCTTTCATTGAAAAACTCTTACTCAAGTATCCCTTTATGCTATCCAGAAATTCTATATTATTTCCAATCAATAATATGTCATCCACATATAATATCAGAAATGCTATAGAGCTCCCACTAACTTTCTTGTAAATACAGGCTTCTCCAAAAGTCTGTATAAAACCAAATGCTTTGATCACACTATCAAAGCATTTATTCCAACTTCGAGAGGCTTGCACCAGTCCATAAATGGATCGCTGGAGCTTGCACACTTTGTTAGCTCCCTTTGGATCGACAAAACCTTCTGGTTGCATCATATACAACTCTTCTTCCAAAAATCCATTCAGGAATGCAGTTTTGACATCCATTTGCCAAATTTCATAATCATAAAATGCGGCAATTGCTAACATGATTCGGACAGACTTAAGCATCGATACGGGTGAGAAGGTCTCATCGTAGTCAATCCCTTGAACTTGTCGAAAACCTTTTGCAACAAGTCGAGCTTTATAGACAGTAACAATTACTGTCAGCGTCAGTCTTCTTCTTGAAGATCCATTTATTCTCAATTGCTTGCCGATCAACGGGCAAGTCAACCAAAGTCCACACTTTGTTCTCATACATGGATCCCATCTCAGATTTCATGGATTCTATCCATTTTGCGGAATCTGGGCTCACCATCGCTTCTTCATAGTTCGTAGGTTCATCATGATCTAGTAGCATGACTTCCAAAACATGATTACCGTACCACTCTGGTGCGGATCTTACTCTGGTTGATCTACGAGGTTCGGTAGTAACTTGATCTGAAGTTTCATGATCATTATCATTAGCTTCCTCACTAATTGGTGTAAGTGTCATAGAGACCGGTTTCTGTGATGTACTACTTTCCAATAAGGGAGCAGGTATAGTTACCTTATCAAGTTCTACTTTTCTCCCACTCACTTCTTTCGACAGAAACTCCTTCTCTAGAAAAACTCCGAATTTAGCAACAAAAGTCTTGCCTTCGGATCTGTGATAGAAGGTGTACCCAACAGTCTCCTTTGGGTATCCTATGAAGACACATTTCTCCGATTTGGGTTCAAGCTTATCAGGTTGAAGCTTTTTCACATAAGCATCGCAGCCCCAAACTTTTAGAAACGACAACTTTGGTTTCTTGCCAAACCACACTTCATAAGGCGTCGTCTCAACGGATTTCGATGGTGTCCTATTTAACATGAATGCAGCCGTCTCTAAAGCATAACCCCAAAATGATAACGGTAAATCAGTAAGAGACATCATAGATCGCACCATATCTAATAAAGTACGATTACGACGTTCGGACACACCATTATGCTGTGGTGTTCCGGGTGGCGTGAGTTGCGAAACTATTCCGCATTGTTTCAAATGTAGACCAAACTCGTAACTCAAATATTCTCCTCCACGATCAGATCGTAGAAACTTTATTTTCTTGTTACGATGATTTTCAACTTCACTCTGAAATTCTTTAAACTTTTCAAATGTTTCAGACTTATGTTTCATTAAGTAGATATACCCATATCTGCTTAAATCATCTGTGAAGGTGAGAAAATAACGATATCCGCCATGAGCCTCAACATTCATTGGACCACATACATCTGTATGTATAATTTCCAACAAATCTGTTGCTTTCTCCATAGTACCAGAGAACGGCGTTTTAGTCATCTTACCCATGAAGCACATTTCACAAGTACCAAGTGATTCATAATCAAGTGGTTCCAAAAGTCCATCAGTATGGAGTTTCTTCATGCGCTTTACACCGATATGACCTAAACGGCAGTGCCACAAATAAGTTGCACTATCATTATCAACTCTGCATCTTTTGATTTCAACATTATGAATATGTGTATCACTACTATCGAGATTCATCAAAAATAGACCACTCTTCAAGGGTGCATGACCATAAAAGATATTACTCATATAAATAGAACAACCATTATTCTCTGATTTAAATGAGTAACCGTCTCACATCAAACAAGATCCAGATATAATGTTCATGCTCAATGCTGGCACCAAATAATTATTATTTAGGTCTAATACTAATCCCGAAGGTAGATGTAGAGGTAGCATGCCGACCGCGATCACATCGACTTTGGAACCATTTCCCACGCGCATTGTCACCTCGTCCTTAGCCAGTCTTCCCTTGATCCGTAGCCCCTGTTTTGAGTTGCAAATGTTAGCAACAGAACCAGTATCAAATACCCAGGTGCTACTGTGAGCATTAGTAAGGTACACATCAATAACATGTATATCACATATACCTTTGTTCACTTTTCCATCCTTCTTATCCGTCAAATACTTGGGGCAGTTCCGCTTCCAGTGACCAGTCTGCTTGCAGTAGAAGCACTTAGTTTTAGGTTTAGGTCCAGACTTGGGTTTCTTCTCCTGAGCAGCAACTTGTTTGTTGTTCTTCTTGAAGTTCCCTTTCTTCTTCCCTTTACCCTTTTTCTTGAAACTGGTGGTCTTATTGACCATCAACACTTGATGCTCCTTCTTGATTTCTACCTTCGCGGCTTTTAGCATTGCGAAGAGCTCAGGAATAGTCTTATTCATCCCTTGCATATTATAGTTCATCATGAAGCTTTTGTAGCTTGGTGGCAGTGATTGAAGAACTCTGTCAATGACACTATCAACAGGAAGATTAACCCCCAGTTGAGTCAAGTGATTATGATACCCAGACATTTTGAGTATATGTTCACTGACAGAACTATTCTCCTCCATCTTACAGCTATAGAACTTATTGGAGACTTCATATCTCTCAATCCGGGCATTTGCTTGAAATATTAACTTCAACTCCTGGAACATCTCATATGCTCCATGACGTTCAAAACATCGTTAAAGACCCGGTTCTAAGCCGTAAAGCATGGCACACTGAACTATCGAGTAGTCATCAGCTTTGCTCTGCCAGACGTTCATAACATCTGGTGTTGCTCCTGCAGCAGGCTTGGCACTTAGCGGTGCTTCCAGGACGTAATTCTTTTATGCAGCAATGAGGATAATCCTCAAGTTACGGACCCAGTCCGTGTAATTGCTACCATCATCTTTCAACTTTGCTTTCTCAAGGAACGCATTAAAATTCAACGGAACAACAGCACGAGCTATCTATCTACAATCAAACATAGACAAGCAAGATACTATCAGGTACTAAGTTCATGATAAATTTAAGTTCAATTAATCATATTACTTAAGAACTCCCACTTAGAAAGATATCCCTCTAATCCTCTAAGTGATCACATGATCCAAATCAACTAAACCATGTCCGATCATCATGTGAGATGGAGTAGTATCAATGGTGAACATCAATATGTTGATCATATCTACTATATGATTCACGCTTGACCTTTCGGTCTCCGTGTTCCGAGGCCATATCTGTTATATGCTAGGCTCGTCAAGTTAAACCTGAGTATTCCGCGTGTGCAACTGTTTTGCACCCATTGTATTTGAACGTAGAGCCTATCACACCCAATCATCATGTGGTGTCTCAGCACGAAGAACTTTCGCAATGGTGCATACTCAGGGAGAACACTTATACTTTGATAATTTAGTGAGGGATCATCTTATAATGCTACCGTCAATCAAAGCAAGATAAGATGCATAAAAGATAAACATCACATGCAATCAATATAAGTGATATGATATGGCCATCACCATCTTGTGCTTGTGATCTCCATCTTCGAAGCACCGTCATGATCAACATCGTCACCGGCGCAACACCTTGATCACCATCGTAGAATCGTTGTCGTCTCGCCAAAACTTATGCTTCCACGACTATCGCTACCGCTTAGTGATAAAGTAAAGCATTACAGCGCAATTGCATTGCATACAATAAAGCGACAACCATATGGATCCTGCCAGTTGCCGATAACTCGGTTGCAAAACATGATCATCGCATACAATAAAATTTAGCATCATGTCTTGACCATATCACATCACAACATGCCCTGCAAAAACAAGTTAGACCTCCTCTACTTTGTTGTTGCAAGTTTTACGTGGCTGCTACGGGCTTTAGCAAGAACCGTTCTTACCTACGCATCAAAAACCACAACGATAGTTTGTCAAGTTGGTGCTGTTTTAACCTTCGCAAGGACCGGGCGTAGCCACACTCGGTTCAACTAAAGTTGGAGAAACTGACACCCGCCAGCCACCTGTGTGCAAAACACGTCGGTAGAACCAGTCTCGCGTAAGCGTACGCGTAATGTCGGTCCGAGCCGCTTCATCCAACAATACCGCTGAACCAAAGTATGACATGCTGGTAAGCAGTATGACTTATATCGCCCACAACTCACTTGTGTTCCACTCGTGCATAACATCAACGCATAAAACCTAGGCTCGGATGCCACTGTTGGGTAACGTAGTAATTTCAAAAAAATTCCAATGCACACGCAAGATCATGGTGATGCATAGAAATGAGAGGGGAGAGTGTTGTCTACGTACCCTCGTAGACCGGAAGCGGAAGCGTTAGCACAACGCGGTTGATGTAGTCGTACATCTTCACAGCCCGACCAATCAAGCACCGAAACTACGGCACCTTCGAGTTCTAGCACACGTTCAGCTCGATGACCATCCCCGGACTCTGATCCAGCAAAGTTTCGGGGAAGAGTTCCGTCAGCATGACGGCATGGTGACGATCTTGATGTTCTACCGTCGCAGGGCTTCGCCTAAGCACCGCTACAATATTATCGAGGATTATGGTGGAGGGGGGCACCGCACACGGCTAAGAGAACGATCATGAAGATCAACTTCTATGTCTAGAGGTGCCCCCTACCCCTGTATATAAAGGAGCAAGGGGGAGAGGCCGGCCGGCCCTTGGGGCGCGCCAGGAGGGGGGAGTCCTCCTCCTAGTAGGAGTAGGACTCCCCTTTCCTAGTCCAACTAGGAAGAGAGAAGGGGGAAGGAAAGAGAGGGAGAGGGAGAGGGAAAGAGGGGCCGCGCCCCCCTCCCCTAGTCCAATTCAGACTCCCCATGGGAGGGGGCGCGCCACCTCCTGGGCTGCTGCCCTCTCTCTTGTTGGGGAACGTAGCAGAAATTCAAAAATTTTCCTACGTAACACCAAGATCTATCTATGGAGAGACCAGCAACGAGTAGAAAGGAGAGGAGAGTTTGCATCTACATACCCTTGTAGATCGCTAAGCGGAAGCGTTCAAGTGAACGGGGTTGATGGAGTCGTACTCGTCGTGATTCAGATCACCGATGATCAAGTGCCGAACGGACGGCACCTCCGCGTTCAACACACGTACAGCCCGGTGACGTCTCCCACGCCTTGATCCAGCAAGGAGAGAGGGAGAGGTTGAGGAAGACTCCATCCAGCAGCAGCACAACAGCGTGGTGGTGATGGAGGAGCGTGGCAATCCTGCAGGGCTTCGCCAAGCACCTACGGGAGAGGAGGAGGTGTCACGGGAGGGAGGGGGAGGCAACCAAAGGCCTTAGGTATGATTGCTCCTCCTTTTCCCCACTATATATAGGGCCAAGGGAGAGGGGGGAGGCGCAGCCTTGCCCCCTCCTCCAAGGAAGGGGTGCGGCTAAGGATGGGGAGGAGTCCATCCTCCCCAAGGCACCTCGGAGGTGCCTTCCCCCTTTAGGACTCTCCCATTTTTCCTTTATCTTGGCGCATGGGCCTCTAGGGGCTGGTGCCCTTGGCCCATGTAGGCCAAGGCGCACCCCCTACAGCCCATGTGGCCCCCCGGGGCAGGTGGCCCCACCCGGTGGGCCCCCGGGACCCTTCCGGTGGTCCCGGTACAATACCGATGACCCCGAAACTTGTCCCGATGGCCGAAACAGGACTTCCTATATATAAATCTTTACCTCCGGACCATTCCGGAACTCCTCGTGACGTCCGGGATCTCATCCGGGACTCCAAACAACATTCGGTAACCACATACAAGCTTCCTTTATAACCCTAGCGTCATCGAACCTTAAGTGTGTAGACCCTACGGGTTCGGGAGACATGCAGACATGACCGAGACGTTCTTCGGTCAATAACCAACAGCGGGATCTGGATACCCATGTTGGCTCCCACATGTTCCACGATGATCTCATCGGATGAACCACGATGTCAAGGACTCAATCGATCCCGTATACAATTCCCTTTGTCTAGCGGTATTTTACTTGCCCGAGATTCGATCGTCGGTATACCGATACCTTGTTCAATCTCGTTACCGGCAAGTCACTTTACTCGTTCCGTAACACATCATCCCGTGATCAACTCCTTGGTCACATTGCGCATATGATGATGTCCTACCGAGTGGGCCCAGAGATACCTCTCCGTTTACACGGAGTGACAAATCCCAGTCTCGATTCGTGCCAACCCAACAGACACTTTCGGAGATACCTGTAATGCACCTTTATAGCCACCCAGTTACGTTGTGACGTTTGATACACCCAAAGCATTCCTACGGTATCCGGGAGTTGCACAATCTCATGGTCTAAGGAAAAGATACTTGACATTGGCAAAGCTCTAGCAAACGAACTACTCGATCTTTTGTGCTAGTCTTAGGATTGGGTCTTGTCCATCACATCATTCTCCTAATGATGTGATCCCGTTATCAACGACATCCAATGTCCATAGCCAGGAAACCATGACTATCTGTTGATCACAACGAGCTAGTCAACTAGAGGCTCACTAGGGACATATTGTGGTCTATATATTCACACGTGTATTACGATTTCCGGATAATACAGTTATAGCATGAATAAAAGACAATTATCATGAACAAGGAAATATAATAATAATACTTTTATTATTGCCTCTAGGGCATATTTCCAACAGTCTCCCACTTGCACTAGAGTCAATAATCTAGTTTACATCGCCATGTGATTAACACTCACAGGTCACATCGCCATGTGACTAATACCCAAGAGTTTACTAGAGTCAGTAGTCTAGTTCACATCACTATGTGATTAACACTCAATGAGTTTTATGTTTGATCATGTTTCTTGTGAGAGAGGTTTTAGTTAACGGGTCTGAACCTTTCAGATCCGTGTGTGCTTTACAAATCTCTATGTCATCTCCTAGATGCAGCTACCACGTTCTATTTGGATCTATTCCAAATAACTGTTCTACTTGGAGCTATTCTAAATTGTTGCTCCATTATACGTATCCGGTATCTCTACTCAGAGCAATCCGGATAGGTGTCAAGCTTGCATCGTCGTAACCTTTACGACGAACTCTTTTACCACCTCCATAATCGAGAAGATTCCTTAGTCCACTAGTTACTAAGGATAACTTTGACCGCTGTCCTGTGATCCATTCATGGATCACTCTTGTACCCCTTGACTGACTCATGGCAAGGCACACTTTCGGTGCGGTACACAGCATAGCATATTGTAGAGCCTACGTCTAAAGCATAGGGGACGACCTTCGTCCTTTCTCTCTATTCTGCCGTGGTCGAGCTTTAAGCCTTAACTTCATACCTTACAACTCAGGCAAGAACTCCTTCTTTGACTGATCCATCTTGAACACCTTGAAGATCACGTCAAGGCATGTGCTCATTTGAAAGTATTTTTAAGCATTTTGATCTATCCTTATAGATCTTGATGCTCAATGTTCAAGTAGCTTAATCCAGGTTTTCTATTGAAAAACACCTTTCAAATAACCCTATATGCTTTCTAGAAATTCTACATCATTTCTGATCAACAATATGTCAATAACATATACTCATCAGAAATTCTATAGTGCTCCCACTCACTTCTTTGGAAATATAAGTTTCTCATAAACTTTGTATACACCCAAAATCTTTGATCATCATCAAAGCATACGTTCCAACTCCGAGATGCTCACTCCAGTCCTTAGAAGGATTGCTGGAGCTAGCATACCTTTTAGCATCCTTAGGATCGACAAAACCTTTCCGATTGTATCACATACAACCTTTCCTCACGAAAACTGGTAAGGAAACTCGTTTTGATATCCATCTGCCAGATTTCATAAATGCGGCTAGTGCTAACATGAATCCGACGGACTTAAGCATCGCTACGGATGAGAAAATCTCATCGTAGTCAACTCCTTGAACTTGTGAAAAACTTTTCGCCACAAGTCGAGCTTCATGGACGGTGACATTACCATCCACGTCCGTCTTCTTCTTAAAGATCCATTTATCTCAATGGCTTGCCGATCATCGGGCAAGTCCACCAAAGTCCATGCTTTGTTCTGATACATGGATCCTATCTCGGATTTCATGGCTTCTAACCATTTGTCGGAATTCGGGCCCACCATCGCTTCTCCATAGCTCGTAGGTTCATTGTTGTCTAGCAACATGACCTTCAAGACAGGATCACCTTACCACTCCGAAGTAGTACGTGTCCTTGTCGTCCTACGAGGTTTGGTAGTGACTCGATCCAAAGTTTCATGATCAATATCATAAGCTTCCACTTCAATTGGTGTAGGTGCCACAGGAACAACTTCCTGTGCCCTGACACACACTAGTTGAAGAGACGGTTCAATAACCTCATCAAGTCTCCACCATCCTCCCACTCAACTCTTTCGAGAGAAACCTTTTCCTCGAGAAAGGACCCGATTCTAGAAACAATTCATATTGCTTTCGGATCTGAATTAGGAGGTATACCCAACTGTTTTGGGTGTCCTATGAAGATGTATTTTATCCGCTTTGGGTTCGAGCTTAATCCTGAAACTTTTTTCACATAAGCTTCGCAGCCCCAAACTTTTAAGAAACGACAACTTAGGTTTCTCTAAACCATAATTCATACGGTTACATCTCATCGGAATTACGTGGTGCCCTATTTAAAGTGAATGTGGTTGTCTCTAATGCCTAACCCATGAACGATAGTGGTAATTCGATAAGAGACATCATGGTACGCACCATATCCAATAGGGTGCAACTATGATGTTCGGACACACCATCACACTATGGTGTTCCAGGCGGTATTAATTGTGAAACATTTTCCACAATGTCTTAATTGTGTGCCAAAACTCGTAACTCAGATATTCATCTCTATGATCGTATCATAGACATTTTATCCTCTTGTCACAATGATCTGCTACTTCACTCTGAAATTACTTGAACCATTCAATAATTTAGACTTGTGTTTCATCAAGTAAATATTCTCAACATCTACTCGAATCATCTGTGAAGTAAGAACATAACGATATTCACTGCATGCCTCAGCACTTATTGGACTGCACACATCAAAATGTGTTACTTCCAACAAGTTGCTATCTTGTTCCATCTTATTGAAAATGAGGCTTTTCAGTCATCTTGCCCATGTGGTATGATTTGCATATCTCAAGTGATTCAAAATCAAGTGAGTCCAAACGATCCATTTGCATGGAGTTTCTTCATGCATATACACCAATAGACATGGTTCGCATGTCTCAAACTTTTCAAAACCGAGTGAGTCCAAAGATCCATCAACATGGAGCTTCTTCATGCGTGTTTATACCATTATGACTTACATGGCAGTGCCACAAGTAAGTGGTACTATCATTACTATCTTATATCTTTTGGCATGAAAATGTGTATCACTACGATCAAGATTCAATAAACCATTCATTTTAGGTGTAAGACCATTGAAGGTATTATTCAAATAAACAGAGTAACCATTATTCTCCTTAAATGAATAACCGTATTGCTATAGACATAATCCAATCATGTCTATGCTCAACGCAAACACCAAATCTCGATGGTAGAGGGAGCGTGCGATGCTTGATCATATCAACATTGGAAACACTTCCAACACATATCGTCAGCTCACCTTTAGCTAGTCTCCGTTTATTCCGTAGCTTTTATTTCGAGTTACTAACACTTAGCAACCGAACCGGTATCCAATACCCTGGTGCTACTAGGAGTACTAGTAAAGTACACATTAACATAATGTATATCCAATATACTTCTATCGACCTTGCCAGCCTTCTCATCTACCAAGTATCTAGGGTAATCTTGCTCCAGTGGTTGTTCCCCTTATTACAGAAGCACTTAGTCTCGGGTTTGGGTTCAACCTCGGGTTTCTTCATTGGTGCAGCAGCTGATTTGCCGTTTCATGAAGTATCCCTTTGTTCCCTTGCCCTTCTTGAAACTAGTGGTTTCACCAACCATCAACAATTGATGCTCCTTCTTGATTTCTACTTTCGCGATGTCAAACAACGCGAATACCTCAAGGATCATCATCTCTATCCTTGATATGTTATAGTTCATCACGAAGCTCTAGCAGCTTGGTGGTAATGACTTCGGAGAAACTATCACTATTTCATCTGGAAGATCAACTCCCACTTGATTCAAGTGATTGTTGTACTCAGACAATCTGAGCACAAGCTCAACGATTGAGCTTTTCTCCCTTAGTTTGCAGGCTAAGAAAATCGTCGGAGGTCTTATACCTCTTGACGTGGGCACGAGCCTAAAATCCCAATTTCAGCCCTCGAAACATCTCATATGTTCCGTGACGTTTCGAAACCGTCTTTGGTGCCTCAATTCTAAACCGTTTAACTGAACTATCACGTAGTTATCAAAACGTGTATGTCAGATGTTCGCAACAACCACAGACAACGTTTGGGGTTCAGCACACTGAGCGGTGCATTAAGGACATAAGCTTTCTACTGATCGCATAATCGCTACTATCAACTTTCAACTATAATTTTCTCTAGGAACATATCTAAAACAGTAGAACTATAGCGCGAGCTACGACATAATTTGCAAAAGGTCTTTTGACTTTGTTCAGGATAATTAAGTTCATCTTATGAACTCCCACTCAGATAGACATCCCTCTAGTCATCTAAGTGATTACATGATCCGAGTCAAACTAGGCCGTGTCCGATCATCACGTGAGACGGACTAGTCATCATCGGTGAACATCTTCATGTTGATCGTATCTTCTATACGACTCATGCTCGACCTTTCGGTCTCCGTGTTCCGAGGCCATGTCTGTACATGCTAGGCTCGTCAAGTTAACCCTAAGTTTTTTCGCTGTGTAAAACTGTCTTACACCCGTTGTATGTGAACGTAAGAATCTATCACACCCGATCATCACGTGGTGCTTCGAAACGACGAACTGTAGCAACGGTGCACAGTTAGGGGAGAACACTTCTTGAAATTTTAATGAGGGATCATCTTATTTACTACCGTCGTTCTAAGCAAATAAGATGTATAAACATGATAAACATCACATGCAATCAAATAAGAGTAGTGACATGATATGGCCAATATCATATAGCTCCTTTGATCTTCATCTTCGGGGCTCCATGATCATCTTGTCACCGGCATGACACCATGATCTCCATCATCATGATCTCCATCATCGTGTCCGCATGAAGTTGTCACGCCAACGACTACTTCTACTTCTATGGCTAACGCGTTTAGCAATAAAGTAAAGTAAGTTACATGGCGTTCTTCAATGACACGCAGGTCATACAAAAAATAAAGACAACTCCTATGGCTCCTGCCGGTTGTCATACTCATCGACATGCAAGTCGTGAATCCTATTACAAGAACATGATCAATCTCATACATCACATATATCATTCATCACATCCTTTTGGCCATATCACATCACATAGCATACCCTGCAAAAACAAGTTAGACGTCCTCTAATTGTTGTTGCATGTTTTACGTGGCTGCTATGGGTTTCTAGCAAGAACGTTTCTTACCTACGCAAGACCACAACGTGATATGCCAATTGCTATTTACCCTTCATAAGGACCCTTTTCATCGAATCCGTTCCGACTAAAGTGGGAGAGACTGGCACCCGCTAGCCACCTTATGCACCAAGTGCATGTCAATCGGTGGAACCTGTCTCACGTAAGCGTACGTGTAAGGTTGGTCCGGGCCGCTTCATCCCACGATGCCGCCGAATCAAGATAAGACTAGTAACGGCAAGCATATTGAACAATATCGACGCCCACAACTACTTTGTGTTCTACTCGTGCAAAGAATCTACGCAATAGACCTAGCTCATGATGCCACTGTTGGGGAACGTAGCAGAAATTCAAAAATTTTCCTACGTAACACCAAGATCTATCTATGGAGAGACCAGCAACGAGTAGAAAGGAGAGGAGAGTTTGCATCTACATACCCTTGTAGATCGCTAAGCGGAAGCGTTCAAGTGAACGGGGTTGATGGAGTCGTACTCGTCGTGATTCAGATCACCGATGATCAAGTGCCGAACGGACGGCACCTCCGCGTTCAACACACGTACAGCCCGGTGACGTCTCCCACGCCTTGATCCAGCAAGGAGAGAGGGAGAGGTTGAGGAAGACTCCATCCAGCAGCAGCACAACGGCGTGGTGGTGATGGAGGAGCGTGGCAATCCTGCAGGGCTTCGCCAAGCACCTACGGGAGAGGAGGAGGTGTCACGGGAGGGAGGGGGAGGCAACCAAAGGCCTTAGGTATGATTGCTCCTCCTTTTCCCCACTATATATAGGGCCAAGGGAGAGGGGGGAGGCGCAGCCTTGCCCCCTCCTCCAAGGAAGGGGTGCGGCTAAGGATGGGGAGGAGTCCATCCTCCCCAAGGCACCTCGGAGGTGCCTTCCCCCTTTAGGACTCTCCCATTTTTCCTTTATCTTGGCGCATGGGCCTCTAGGGGCTGGTGCCCTTGGCCCATGTAGGCCAAGGCGCACCCCCTACAGCCCATGTGGCCCCCCGGGGCAGGTGGCCCCACCCGGTGGGCCCCCGGGACCCTTCCGGTGGTCCCGGTACAATACCGATGACCCCGAAACTTGTCCCGATGGCCGAAACAGGACTTCCTATATATAAATCTTTACCTCCGGACCATTCCGGAACTCCTCGTGACGTCCGGGATCTCATCCGGGACTCCAAACAACATTCGGTAACCACATACAAGCTTCCTTTATAACCCTAGCGTCATCGAACCTTAAGTGTGTAGACCCTACGGGTTCGGGAGACATGCAGACATGACCGAGACGTTCTTCGGTCAATAACCAACAGCGGGATCTGGATACCCATGTTGGCTCCCACATGTTCCACGATGATCTCATCGGATGAACCACGATGTCAAGGACTCAATCGATCCCGTATACAATTCCCTTTGTCTAGCGGTATTTTACTTGCCCGAGATTCGATCGTCGGTATACCGATACCTTGTTCAATCTCGTTACCGGCAAGTCACTTTACTCGTTCCGTAACACATCATCCCGTGATCAACTCCTTGGTCACATTGCGCATATGATGATGTCCTACCGAGTGGGCCCAGAGATACCTCTCCGTTTACACGGAGTGACAAATCCCAGTCTCGATTCGTGCCAACCCAACAGACACTTTCGGAGATACCTGTAATGCACCTTTATAGCCACCCAGTTACGTTGTGACGTTTGATACACCCAAAGCATTCCTACGGTATCCGGGAGTTGCACAATCTCATGGTCTAAGGAAAAGATACTTGACATTGGCAAAGCTCTAGCAAACGAACTACTCGATCTTTTGTGCTAGTCTTAGGATTGGGTCTTGTCCATCACATCATTCTCCTAATGATGTGATCCCGTTATCAACGACATCCAATGTCCATAGCCAGGAAACCATGACTATCTGTTGATCACAACGAGCTAGTCAACTAGAGGCTCACTAGGGACATATTGTGGTCTATATATTCACACGTGTATTACGATTTCCGGATAATACAGTTATAGCATGAATAAAAGACAATTATCATGAACAAGGAAATATAATAATAATACTTTTATTATTGCCTCTAGGGCATATTTCCAACATCTCTCCCCTCAGGCCCACTAAGGCCCAATACTTCCCCGGGGGGTTCCGGTAACCCTTCCGGCACTCCGGTTTTCTCCGAAATCACCCGAAACACTTCCGGTGTCCGAATATAGCCGTCCAATATATCGATCTTTATGTCTCGACCATTTCAAGACTCCTCGTCATGTCCGTGATCATACCCGGGACTCCGAACAACCTTCGGTACATCAAAATATATAAACTCATAATGAAACTGTCATCGTAACATTAAGCGTGCGGACCCTACGGGTTCGAGAATAATGTAGACATGACCGAGACATGTCTCCGGTCAATAACCAATAGCAGAACCTGGATGCTCATATTGGCTCCTACATATTCTACGAAGATCTTTTATCGGTCAGACCGCATAACAACATACGTTGTTCCCTTTGTCATCGGTATGTTACTTGCCCGAGATTTGGTCGTTGGTATCTCAATACCTAGTTCAATCTTGTTACCGGCAAGTCTCTTTACTCGTTCCGTAATACATCATCCGGCAGCTAATTTATTAGTTGCAAGGCTTATGTGATATGCATTACCGAGAGGGCCCAGAGATACCTCTCCGATAATCGGAGTGACAAATCCTAATCTCGAAATACGCCAACCCAACAAGTACCTTCGGAGATACCTGTAGAGCACCTTTATAATCACCCAGTTACATTGTGATGTTTGGTAGCACACAAAGTGTTCCTCCGGTAAACGGGAGTTGCATAATCTCATAGTCATAGGAACATGTATAAGTCATGAAGAAAGCAATAGCACCAAACTAAACGATCAAGTGCTAAGCTAACGAAATGGGTCAAGTCAATCACATCATTCTCCTAATGATGTGGTCCCATTAATCAAATGACAACTCATGTTTATGGCTAGGAAACTTAACCATCTTCGATCAACAAGCTAGTCAAGTAGAGGTATACTAGTGACACTATGTTTGTCTATGTATTCACACATGTATTATGTTTCCGGTTAATACAATTCTAGCATGAATAATAAACATTTATCATGATATAAGGAAATAAATAATAACTTTATTATTGCCTCTAGGGCATATTTCCTTCAAATTGCTCTTTGATAGATTGTATTTCCTTGTTGCAATCCGTGCTAAATTCTCCTCATGCGTATAGTCAAAATAAAGCTTTTACTAAGCATATCGTTGATACTTTGATGCAATCTTATGAAGAAAAACTTGAGTTGGAAGTTTATATCCCTAGAAAACTTTATGGTGAGTGGGAACCTACAACTAAAATTTAAATTAAAGATCATGAATGCTATGCATTGTGCGATTTTGGTGCTAGTGTTTCCACGGTCCTGAAAACTTTGTATGATTTGCTAGGTTTCCATGAATTTGATGATTGTTATTTAAACTTGCACCTTGCGGATTCCACTATTAAGAAACATATGGGAAGAATTAATGATGTTCATTGTTTCAAATAGGAATTATGTGCCCATATATTTCATTGTTCTTGATATAGATTGTAATCCTTCATGTCCTATTATTCTTGGTAGACCTTTCCGTAGAACAATTGGTGCAATTATTGATATGAAGGAAGGGAATATTAGATTTCCAATTTCCGTTAAGGAAAGGCATGGAACACTTCCCTAGAAAGAAAATTAAATTTCCATATGAATCTATTATGAGAGCCACTTATGGATTGCCTACCAAAGATGGCAATACCTAGATCTATCCTCGCTTTTATGCGTAGCTAGGGGCGTTAAACGATAGCGTTTATTGGGAGGCAACCCAATTTTATTTTTATTCCTTGCTTTTTGATTATTTTTAGTAATAAATAATTTATTTATACTATGTTTTGGTTGTGTTTTTTGTGTTTAATTAGTGTTTGTGCCAAGTAGAACCTTTGGGAAGACTTGGGGAAAGTCTTTGCGATCTTGCTGTAAAAAATAGAAACTTTAGCGCTCATGAGAATTGCTGCCATTTTTTTATTGGAGAGTTATACTTAGTTAATTCTTTTTGAAAATGATTAATAGATAAATTCCTCACATCCATCAATTTATTTTAGAATTTTTGGGGTTCCAGAAGTTTGCGTTTGATATAGATTACTACAGACTGTTCTGTTTTTGACAGATTCTGTTTTTCGTGTGTTGTTTGCTTATTTTGATGGATCTATGGCTAGTAACGGAGTTTATAAACCATAGAAAAGTTGGAATACAGTAGGTTTAACACCAATATAAATAAAGAATGAGTTCATTACAGTACCTTGAAGTGGTGTTTTGTTTTTTTTCGCTAACGGAGCTCACGAGATTTTCTGTTAAGTTTTGTGTTGTGAAGTTTTCAAGTTTTGGGTAAAGATTTGATGGATTATGGAACAAGGAGTGGCAAGAGACTATGCTTGGGGATGCCCAAGGCACCCCAAGGTAAAAACCAAGGACACCAAAAGGCCAAACTAGGGGATGCCCCGGAAGGCATCCCCTCTTTTGTCTTCGTTCATCGGTAACTTTACTTGGAGCTATATTTTTATTCACCACATGATATGTTTTTTGCTTGGAGCATCTTGTATGATTTGAGTCTTTGCTTTCTAGTTTACCACAATCATACTTGCTGTACACACCTTTTGAGAGAGACACACATGAATCAGAATTTATTAGAATACTCTATGTGCTTCACTTATATCTTTTGAGCTATATAGTTTTTGCTCTAGTGCTTCACTTATATCTTTTAGAGCACGGTGGTGGTTTTATTTTATAGAAATAATTTATCTATCATGATTCACTTATATTATTTTGAGAATCCTTTATAACAGCATGGTAACTTGCTTTTAGGCATAATAAAAACTTTCATATAAGTGCATTGAATACTATGAGAAGTTTGATACTTGATAATTGTTTTGACATATGGAGATGGTGATATTAGAGTCATGCTAGTTGTGTAGTTGTGAATTTTAGAAATACTTGTGTTGAAGTTTGCAAGTCCCGTAGCATGCACATATGGTGAACCATTATGTGATGAAGTCGGAGCATGATTTATTTATTGATTATCTTCCTTATGAGTGGCGGTCGGGGACAAGCGATGGTCTTTTCCTACCAATCTACCCCCCTAGGAGCATGCACGTAGTACTTTGTTTCGATAAATAATAGATTTTTGCAATAATTATGTGAGTTCTTTATGAGAGTCCATGGATTGTACGCACTCTCACCCTTCCACATTTGCTAGCCTCTCTATTACCGCACACTTTTCGCCGTATCATACACCCACCATATACCTTCCTCAAAATAGCCACCATACCTACCTATTGTGGCATTTCCATAGCCATTCCGAGATATATTGCCATGCAACTTTCCACCATTCTGTTTGTTATGACACGCTTCATCATTGTCATATTGCCATGCATGATCATGTAGTTGACATCGTATTTGTGGCAAAGCCACCTTTCATAATTTTTTCATTCATGTCACTCTTGATTCATTGCATATCCGGGTATACCACCGGAGGCATTCACATAGAGTCATATTTTGTTCTAAGTATTGAGTTGTAAGTAAAAAGAAGTGTGATCACTAATAGGGAAAAGCTTATAGGCAGACGCTTACTAGTAAGGTGGGTTTATACCCATCGCTACTGCTACTTACTAGTAGCACGGGTTTTCACCCCTCGCTACTACTAAGTTGATAGTAGTAGCGCGTGTTTTTAACCCTCGCTACTACTAAGCAGTCTCTACGGTGCCCCCGGAGACATGCCATAGTAGTAGCGACGGGTATAAACCCGCGCTACTACTAAGTTGATAGTAGTAGCGCGGTTTTATACCCCTCGCTACTACTAAGTACGAGGTAGGTGAAGTCTTCATATGCTCGGCCGAATCCCCATCTCCTCCCCCAAATCCCTCCTCTCTTCCGCCACTCTCTCCTGTCTCTTTCCAAATGCTCTCACATGGACCTCTCGCCCATGTGCCCCTCCTCCTCCATGGCGTCGAAAGAGGCCGCCGCCTCGCGCCACCAGCGTCTAGGAGCTCGCCGGTCTTCCACCGACGCCTAGGAGTCCGCCGCCCCACGCCACCACACCAGAGCACCTCACCACCGGTGACTAGCTCCGCTGCTCCCTCCATCACCTTCCTCTCTCCCTCGGTTTTCCTTTTCTCTCTCTCCCTCTAGTTTGACTCACCCTCCCATGTCCATGCCCGTGCAGGTCATCGCCATGGACGACCAGGAGCTATCTGGCATGGTCGGGAAGAGGAGCCCCACGCCGTTGCCTGGCTCTTCCATAGAAAGGGGCCCTCTCCAACAGCCACCGCCGGATCTGGTCTGCCGCTGTTCGTTCATGCCTCCGGTGACCCCAACCGTCGCTAGATCGAACCACTTCTGCCATTGACAACACGCACGGGATCGGGATTTTTGTTTTGTTTTTGAAAGTAATAGCAGTAGCGCGGGGTATAAGACCTGTCGTCGAATTGTCACGGCAGATGTCCTAGTGCGAGGACTTAGTCGTGAGGCCAATGCATCTATGTGGTAGCTTGAGAGGGGTTGAGTGGAATCGAGAGACGCAACACAAGACAAGGGTTTAGACAGCTTCGGGCCCCGAGAAACATCATCCGGTAACAACCCTACATGCTGTTTGAGGCTATCTCTCATTATGATCATGAGGAAGTCGCCGTAAACCGGCTCTCCTAGTTAACCCTAACCTTTAAGATTGTTTCTCCTTACTTGTCCCTCTTTGGGGAGCCCTGCCCCTCCTTATATATGTTGAAGGGGCGGGTTACATGTAGAGTCCAACTCGGACTTAAGACTTAACTATTATGACTTCTCTTCTTGGGCTTCTTAATATCTTGGGCTTCATAACATCTCGGGCTTCATAACGTCTCGAGCTTTATAACTCCTGGCAACCCAGTTACCACTGCCTGCTGGGAGTTAACTGTTGCCAGTTTAAGATGGTCTGCCGGTTTAGGAATGTCTGCTAGTTTAAGAATGTCTGTTGAGTTATCATCTGACTTAACTCCTGTCTTAACTGTCAGCCGGTTTAACAACCGGTCGGTTTACCGTCTGGGTTAACTGCCTGTTTTACCTGTCTGTCTTAACTGTCAGTCGGTTTAACAACCCGCCGGTTTACCGTCTGACTTAACACCATCCGGTTTACCACCTGCCTTGACACCTGCCGGTTTACCACCTGCCTTAACACCTGCCGGTTTACCAAGTCCCAGCCGGGTTATAACTCCAGCCGGATCATACTGCGGGGTATATCCCCGACATTAGCCCCAGTTTAATTTGGATTTATACATGTTAAACTGATCCTGATCATCCTTAAGTCCTTGTTACCTCCTTCTTCTATAAAATCCGGGTCAATAGGCCAGCTTCATAATCAATTTGCTGACATTGGTTTTTCACAGAGAAATATTGTGAAGAATAACTCCTTTGACTCAACTCCCAATGCTTAACAAAAATATTGATCTTTGGAATATTCATCCGATCTTCAGCCGGTTTAAGAATGTAGAACATTGCCGGTTTAAGAATGCAGAACCTTGCCGGTTTAAGAATGTAGAACTTTGCCAGTTTACAAATATTGATGGCACCGGGTCATAATTGTAGTTAACATCAAGCTTAAAAATGTACCTCTTATATGCGTATCACTTGTAGCCCCCAAGTCTTAAGAAGGTAGCATAGCAATAGCTTAAGACTTGCTTCAATATAAATGTCACAAGCTTGAAGAAATCCAGGTTGTTCATCTCAATCACTAGTCAGAACTGAATATTCCACATATGTAGCCCCCAAGTGCCGGGTTGTCATGCTTGCAGCAACCTGGGACTTGAAATTGCCTTATTCTTATAAAAACTTCAACCAGTGTAGCCCCCAAGGGTTGGGTCATTATGCAATAATGAGCAGGTACTTTATAGATATGATCGTGTAGACTTGAATAGCAATGTGTAGCCCCCAAGGGCTGGCTCAGTAAGATAATATTGAGTTGGGACTTAATATATTCTTTAATGAAAATAACATCATATGATGTAACCCCCATCATGGGGCTTGAACCCATGTCCACAAGGGTAAGAGCCTTGTGCTTTACCAACTGAGCAGTGGATCCTTCAATATAATGGATTAAAAGCTTTGTACCTAGAATTGTTGACAGGAACAATTGGTAGCCCCCAAGGGCCGGTTCATTACACTATGATGAGTCGGGTCTTTAATAAGGTGAGCAAAAAATGATTTTGCATTAGCCCCCAAGTGTCATGGTGGATGCTTGCAGCGACATGAGACTTGTGTATTTAATGTAATCCCAACTTGAATAATGTAGCCCCCAAGTGCCGGGTCGTTAGCCTGCAGCGACTCGGGACTATTCCTTCAATTGTTGAATAAATTATATCCGTTAAAAATATGATAGCCATTGCGCCAAAGCGACTTTGAAAACCTTAATCATAATACTGGTTATTGATAAACATAATAAAATCCAGCCATGTTGGCTATTAAAGATTTTGAATAATATAACCTCGTTTGAAAACCGATTCCTGCCATATAAACCGGTATATCCATGCACACATGATACATGCTATGATGATGTAATGATGGTGCAACGTATGATGCAATATATGATGATATATATGTATGATCAAGAGGGTTTAAGCTATGGTTCGTATACGACCAGAGCCCCCATGTAGTCATAATTGTGGCATTGCGCCGATCAAGAGGTGTAGGTATGGTTCGAATACAACCAAGCCCCAAGTGATTTCCCTAGTGCCCTTATGCCTGTCAAGAGGTGTAACTATGGTTCGAACCCATAGCCCCCAAGTGATTTCCCTGGTGGCCTTATGCCTATCAAGAGGTGTAGCTATGGTTCGGATACGACCAAGCCCCCAAGTGATTTCCCTGGTGCCCTTATGCCTATCAAGAGGTGTAACTATGGTTCGAACCCATAACCCCCAAGTGATTTCCCTGGTGGTCTTATGCCTATCAAGAGCTGTAGCTATGGTTCGGATACGACCAAGCCCCCAAGTGATTTCCCTGGTGCCCTTATGCTGATCAAGAGGGTATAAGCTATGGCTCGGATACGACCAGAGCCCCCAAGTGATTTCCCTGGTGACTTTAAGCCTATCAAGAGGTGTAACTATGGTTCGAACATAGCCCCCAAGTGATATTGTGAGTTGTGCTCAAGGGATACTCATGTTTGAGCTGTGCTGTGCAGCAGACTCTCTTTGGCCCCTTATGATAATATTTGGCTTGATAGCCGGATTACCAAAGTAACCAGAGCTGTGCTCTTATGATAATATTGGCTTGATAGCCGGATCAAGAGGTGTAGCTATGGTTCGAATACGACCAAGCCCCCAAATGATACTGTGAGCTGTGCTCAAGGGGCACCTATGTTTGAGTTGTGCTGTGCAACAAACCCTCTTTGGTCCCCTTAATTTTTTCTGCGAACTCGAACTTGCGAGACATTATTTTTTTGAACTGGAAATTCTTAAACCGGATATTGAGAGCTTCAAAGCTCTGTGGGAGACAGCTTTCCCTTGAGCCGGATTTTTAAACCGGAATCCTTCTTCTTAAGCCGGAAATTTTCTGACTGCCTTTAAATTTTCACCAATATGGCGATTTAGGGTCCTACATTAGATAACTTTGCAATTCAGAGCAATTGCTCTTTTAAAGAAAGCAATACATAATATAAAAATATACTGGACGGATTTCACCTGATACGCCAGGCCAGTAATTATCCACCGCGGAGTTGATGATCACCATGGTGAAGCGGAAATTAATCATGGTTGAATCCGCCGTAGGAGCAGAAAGATGAGTCAGCCGTGATATTATAGGCCGGTGCGGACAGGCTAGTTGTCCTCCGCATTGTAAACCGGTGCAGATGCGTGAACCGGCCGTCTATTCATCAGGTAATGTGACACGGAGGAAAACGTCATCATAGAACGTTGCCAGTGCGTACTTTATACCCGCAGTATAACAATAATTTTTCCTGATTTTGTTTTTGTCGGATGAACGTAGATGCTGGTGCCATATAAGATACTAAATAGTATATGCACGTTGAGCTCCGCTGATGTGATGTAGCATAACATCCACGTAACCTTATGTTGTAGCACCTGATTTTTTTCCAGCACTTGACCACTTTGACTTTTCTTCTGTTGTTTGCATCAGCGCATGGGCGTAGGAAGGGAGCAGCCTGCAGGGCCGGGGCGGCCGGGTTAACACCTGCTGGCTGGCGCAGGGCGTCTCACCGGAGACCTGAGGCAACGGGGAAGAGCCGGCGCAGCGGTTGGTCTCGGAAGCGGGCGGGATGGCTCGAGATGGCTCAGAACGGGACGCAGCGCGGGGGGTAGCTGAAGTGTCGGGCGTGAACCGGAGGACGGCGAAGCCAACAGTAAACCGGCCCAGGCGACCAGTATGAGCAGCAGCAGTAAACCAGCGCCGGTCTAAATGGGGCGGGTCACGGTGAGCCGGCGCACGTTGGTTGAAGGACTCCGACCGGTGTCTTGGCGTAGATGGTTCAGCACAATAGAGGTGAGGTCAGGCTTGCGGTGGTGACTCAGCAGCAGCGGCTGGGGCGATGTGAAGACACCAAGCGACGGTGGCAGCTTGTCAATAACACCACGCGATGCAGAAGTGGACGATGAGGCCGGCGACTTGGCGCGAGATGGCTGAAGCGAGGCAACTCACAAAGACGGTACGCCGGCCGGTTTACGGCGATTCGGAAGTGGAAAGCAAGGCGGAGTTGATCCGGCAGGCCGGTTCGCTGCTGGTGGAGGTGATCCGGCAGGAAGCAGTCATGGTTGTGGGGGCTCGGGGCTGCAGGCCGGTTCATGACCGGCCGGCTCAGGGCGCTGGAGGCCGAGCACTGGGGCGGCTCGTCGACATGCGTCCGTCTCCTGACCTTTGGCGCATGGACACAACCCGGTCCTCCAGCTCCGGGCGGCAAATTTGCAGCTAAAATTGACCCAAGGACAATGGCAGACTGCTACAGTTCACGGACGATCTTGTAGTAATATAGAGCCATACCCTAGTGTACGTGTTAGTAGTTTATCCTTTAAATCAAATATAGGAAACCGGACCATATAGTACTATGCGTGCAGTGTAGCTTTGGTTCTCGATGATGCAGAACACTAGCAGTCAGTCAGCTCGCCTCCAGTTTCGCGAACCCAAGAAATCAATGTCTAGATTGTAATATGCTCTTTTGTTTTTCTTCAGTTTAATCCTTGTAGTATCGGACAACAGCGTCGCGAGGGCGGATTCCAGTGTGGTCACTGACCTGTTTGATGTAGACGGACAAGACATATGGTAGGTTACGTGCGCGGCCGTCGGATAGCCCGGCGCGGTGCTGATGGTGTTGCAGTCTCTGTTGACCTAGTGCTCAATTGGACCGTAGTGAAACTCGAGGCTGGCAACCCGACGTGCGGCCGACTTGACGGCGAGGATCTGTAGCGCCGCGGGCACTCGGCTTTGGGCGTGCGGAAGAGCAGCGCGAGGGTGGCGACTCAATGTGGCACGGCAAGGGCCGCGGCGAGAACGGTGGCGGGTCAGCTTGGGGCGATTTGAGGCGCCCGACGATGTTGGCGCCGCCTCCTCTCGCAGCGCCGCTTCTTCTTCTACCTCTTGCTGCCTCTCACCGCTCAACTCTCTTTGTCTCACGCAAGAACACACACACATGATGAAACTTAGAAAACACACACGCACACAGCCAAGGAAGAAACCCAACGAGGCTTTGCCCAGAACACTCTTCCTTGGTGCACAGAAAGACTACATTTCTCCAACAGCCCTCACGGCCTTCATCGCACTTGCCGCATCACACGGCCACGCTGCCTCACGCAGCACTGCAGCCTCACCCCGCCATTGGCATCTTGCCATCATTGTCGTATCGCACGACGCCTTGGCATCTCGCCTTCTTCGCACGCCTAGACAAACTAAGCTACATGCATAACAAAAAACAAACTATGCAGATACACGAATCAAGATTAAGTCTAACATTTTCCTCCCTAATCTTGATTCTCCAATCATCACAATCTTTGATGTGGATCACCCGCCATCACTTGATGACGCCATCGCAGCGCCGTAACCAGCCACACACCGCCACCGACGTCGTCGCAGCAGCGGTCACCATGAACCATCTTGTCGTGGATGACGTCCTCGCAACGCCAATCACCACACCGTCTTGTCGTAGACGATGCCGTCGCAGCGCCGAGTACCACGGCCTCTTGCCGCATGTGGCGGCCATCTCTTGACGTGGACGACGCCTTCGCAGCGCCGATCGCCACACCAACTTCTTCTCATAACAGCCTCGCGCCGTCAAAGCCACCAGCGGCCTCACGCTGCCACAAGCATCCTGCTTGCGCCACCGGCCTCCATCTCACATGGAGTCCACCACGCCGCTGACGTCGCCACCGGATCGACGAGGCTCTGATACCAATTGTTGGCGCCGCCTCCTCTCGCAGAGCCGCTTCTTCTTCTACCTCTTGCTGCCTCTCACCGCTCAACTCTCATTGTCTCACACAAGAACACACACACATGATGAAACTCAGAAAACACACACGCACACAGCCAAAGAAGAAACCCAACGAGGCTTTCCCCAAAACACTCTTCCTTGGTGCACACAAAGAATACATTTCTCCTACAGCCCTCACGGCCTTCGTCGCACTTGCCGCATCACACGGCCACGCTGCCTCACGCAGCACTGCAGCCTCACGCCGCCATTGGCATCTCGCCATCATCGTCGTATCGCACGACGCCTTGGCATCTCGCCTTCTTCGCACGCATCCGCTGAAGTTCCGTTGGACAACTACTCCCTAGACAAACTAAGCTACATGCATAACGAAAAACAAACTATGTAGATACACGAATCAAGATTAAGTCTAACAGACGAGTCAGCAACGGTGACTCCAGCGCGATGATGAGGCACGATGCAGCGGGTCTAAGCACAAGTGGTGGTCCGCAGTAGCAGGTTTGGCGGCTCATTAGAAACCGATGACTCTCGGCGGCGGTTTAAGGTCATGGCCTCTGCGGCGGGTCGAAGAGACTCTTGGAAGTAGAGAGCAGGCGGCTCAGGGCGGCGTAAGGCGCAGCGGGCACAAGACGGTCCCTAGCAAGTCGAGGCGGAGCCGGTTTGAGGCGCGGCTGCGGCCACGCAGCGGCGGTTCGAAGGTGACGCCGGCGAGGTGAAACAGCACGATGAGGCTGTGGAGGCATGATGGCTGTGAATCGGCGGAGGCGGCAGCGTTTGACCCAAGGCGGCTTCCGTTTGGGGGCCCAGCGCACCAAGACCCTGTGACGGCGACTCGTACCGAAGTCGAGGCACAATCGCGATTCAGGCGACAGGCGAGGCGCGATCACGACTCAGACGGGAGGCGAAGCGCATTCTCGTGTTAGAAGAGTCCGGATTGTGGCCGCTCCAGCTAATTTATGTTTGTTCCTCCGAGTCATGGTCGTCTTATGGCACTGGCTTTGGTCGTGAACCAGTAACCATCCAATTGTCTTGATAATTGATAAGGTAATTGTCGTGGAATTGTCATGGCAGATGTCCTTTTGCAAGGACTTAGTCGTGGAGCCATCGCAACTAGGAAGCTTAAAGGGGTTAATCGGGACAAGGGCACGCGAGGTTTATACTAGTTCAGCCCCTTACGGTGAAGGAAGGCCTACGTCTAGTTGGGTTGGATTTGCTTGAGGTTTCGATGACCAGGGAGCGAGATACGCTATGCCCGGCTCTCGATCAGTTGTTTCTTGCCCTTAAGCCGCCGGCGGGTCGTCCCCTTATATACATGGGTTGACGCCCTGCGGCCTACAGAGTCTCGGCCGGCTCATAACAGTGTTTGGCTCGGTGACTAGTTACCTCTACCTTATGTTACAAGTCATGCCAGTATGGCGGTTTGTCACTATGGGCCTTAAGCCCTATGAACCGACATCCTCATGCTGGGTCTTGGGCTTCTTTCATGATGAGTCTTCTTTACGTAACCTGACCCCTCCTGTCCGGTTTACTCAAATAGTTATATCCCCAACATTAGGCCCTAGATTGATTTGGACCGGTTCATGTCAATCTTAAAATACCTTAAACATACATCTTCCTGTCTTCTGTCAGCGCAAAGGTCATAGCCCGCAGTGACGTCATCTTCTGGATTTATGATAACTCGCCGTGACATCATCTTCCACTAACTTCATATTTTATTCCACCATATCCTCAACGGATCCTTGCCTTTACTGACCGTCCCGAAAACTGAGGTGTCGGGGCCGCTGGATATTAATGTTCAATCTCCTCGTTTCTTGCGCCGTCTTAATCGGTCCTTCCTTATAAATAGGCGTGACCTAGGTCTTTTCCCATTCTCCTTCTTCAGTCGTCTTCCTCCTCGAACCTCCTTTCTTCGTTGATCAAGCTCCGCCGCCGCCGCCGTCGAACCCCTCGTCTTCATCGACTCAGGTTGCTGCATCACCCTGATTCGGACCAGAAAACAACGGCGACCATCCGCAGCTCGTCCGCATCTGTTAGTTCTTTTTATCCCCTTTCTCAGATCTGCATTGGTACTGTCTTTTAGTTCGTCGACGTTCACCGCCGCCCGATGCAAACCTCCCTTAGCTCTCACCTCTAATCCCTTGTTTAGATCATACAAACAATATAGAACTACTGCGGTACTTGTTTGTGTTTATCTTTGCATGAGAACAGATCTCATTTCCCTTGTTTTGGAAGCCCTCCTCGAGTATATGAACTTCCCTGTACTGTTTTAGGTCTAGAAATTTTTCCTTTCCAGAGCATCGTTTGATCCAAAATAATGATTGCAACTTGTGAAACCTGTTTGTTCCACACTTAGCCAAAAACTGTGTCTGCTGACTCTGTTTCAGCCATAGTAGCTCATGTGACCGGTTTAAGATTATTCCGGCTGTCAGCACCGCTTTCTTCTGGTGACTTAAGAAAATTTTAATTACCTTTGATACCTGCAGCTGTTTAAACATTATCGCGTAATTACTCATATGTCATTAGGCCCCTTCTTAAGCCACCATCTTAAATAACCCAATAATGTTTATTCTCTGGGTTATAATAAACCAGAAAATTTCCTTTATCTTTTTGTAGGCTTCAATTTACCCAATGGCACCCAAAGCTGTTAAACCTCCGGTTACCTGCAACTGGGTCCCATCCATTGTTACAGAGAGCAAACTATCCGAGTTTGTAAAATCTGGCCATCTGCCCAAGAAGGATGTCATGTCTTATCGTGCTCCTGACCCGTCTGAAGAGAAACCTCAACCCAAGGAAGGGGAGGTGATCATTTTTACCGATCACATGAGCCGGGGATTTGCTCCTCCCGGTTCAAAATTCTTTAGAGACGTTTTGCACTTCTTTGACTTAAGACCTCAAGACATCGGGCCCAATTTCATGCCAAATATCTGTAATTTCCAAGTTTTCTATGAGGTCTACCTTGGAGAAGAACCCAACCTACCTTTGTTCAGGGAATTGTTCTATTTGAACCGGCAGAATGAGCAGGCCAACAGGCCTAGTCTGGAGCTTGGTGGCATATCGATTCAAAGGCGGAGAGACTGCCTGTTCCCTTATGCTGAATTGCCGAGTCACCCAAAGGACTAGAACCAGACATGGTTCTACTGCCAAGATACTTCTCCGGCTGGTGAAAACCCGCTGCCCGGCTTTCGTGCATTGCGCCTTGAACCTACTCACCCGCTGCCGGATAAGTTGACTGCTATTGAGCGTCTGCCACTCACCCCCAAGATCAAGAAGATTAAAGATCTTTTAGGGAACGGCTTAGATGGCATTGACCTGGTTCGAGTCCGGGTTGCTTGGAGAATAATTTCGTTAAGCCGCCGCCCCGGCTTAATGTGTAATTATTCAGGCGAGAAAGATGACCCTCAGCGTCATAGTCCTGACGACTTACCAGATGACGTGGTGGAAGCTACAACTCAGTCTTTGTTGAAAGAGGGCACAGTGAATAGTAACGCTTTCGGCTTACTACCTTTTTGCAAGAAGAACCCGGCCCCTGCAGTAAGTTTCCAGCCGTCGGGTTATTTTTTATCATGTTATACTGTATTCTTACGCATAACCCTTTATAACCTTTTACAGGCAAATGATAACTTCTAGAAAATCCAATATGATCATGAGGCGGCCAAGAAAGCCAGGGCGGCCAAGAGAGCCGAAAGGAAAACCGCCAAGCCCACCACTTCAAGGAAAAGGAAGCCAAGCGCTTCTGAGCTGTTTCAGCTTGATGATACTGATGATAATGAAGAAGAGGTAACTCTTTAATTTCCCTTTCTCCTTTATCACTACCTTACTGATATTAACCTTCTTTCAGGAAGACACGGGCAACAGCCAACCCGTCGAGGAAGAGGTAATTATAATCTCCTCCGACTCCGAGCTTCAGCCGCGTCAGAAAATTCGAAGAGTAACCCGGAAAGTAAGATTTTCACACCCTTTGGCTTACCAAGATCCTGACTTTCTTTTGAAGCAATAGCAATTTGAAAACCGGAGGCAGACCCGGACCAGCAAGGATGCAGAGCTATCCTCCGGCTTGCCTGACACAACTCGGAAGTGTCGGACTGAGGTTATCTCCAACTTAGACCCTTTTTTACCTTTGGCGGGTCTAATCCGTCAACCTCTCAATTCCTCTGACTCCAATTATCAGGATACCTCTCCTTCATCTGGCGAGTCCATGCAATCAAACATGCCGGCTTTTAAGACTGCCCCTGGGTAATATCAATTTATTCACCTTATGTTTTTCTTTCTTCATGTTTCTTTACTTATTTCTCTGCTTTGCCTTCAGCGTGCAGGTTAAGCCCAGGAAGAAAACCAAGAAGGATAAACCGGCCCAAACCCCTGTGGTGACTGAACCGGAACAGGGTATAGCTGCTCCCGACTCTTCCACACATCAACCGCCGCCTGAGCCGGCTCAAGACATTGCAGCACCAACTTCTGACCCGCCTGCTGAAGATATTCCTGATGATTCTATTAACCTGGAGGCACCTAGCCCAGTCAAAACGGCTGACCCAGAAGTGGAATTTCTCAAGGCTCAATTCGTTGAGCCGGCCAGGCCCACCGTCCTTGCCAAATGCTCGTCTAAAGAGGAGCTGCTAGAATGTCGTAAAGCCAAGATGGATATCACCGACTATACTCATTTGAGTATTGGAGAGATCGTCTCAGGCTATATCAACCAGGTGCAAAGCAGCCGTGACCTGGAAATTGACATGGTGAAGCAAATACAGCAAAAATCTGAGGTATGACTTATGCTTCCTTACTTTCAATTATACTTACTGTACCAGCCCCCAAGTCTATTGCTTATGAATAAATATGTTGTAGACTTAGAAAAATTGTTAGAGCTGCTTGCCCGGCTTAAAGAAAAATATTTAAACCGGATGTAACACAATACCTTTAACTTGCGATACACATTAGCCCCCAAGTGCCAAGTATTTTTTGCTTGCAAAGTATTTGGGACTTAATATCCAGGACCGGCTTAATAATTTAGAAAGCTTCGGTATGCATTAGCCCCCAAGTGTCAAGTATCTTTTCTTGCAAAGTGCTTGGGACTTAATATTATTTACCGTAATCTTGACTATTATCCAGTGCAATGCAGGCCACCATAAGTCAATTTTAATCGGAGATCACTGACTTGAAGAACCGTCTGGCAGCCCAGGAGATTGAACTTCAAAAGGCCAACTCCAAATTTGAATTCAGCGTCTCTGAACAAGAGAAGCTGAAGAAAAATTTTGAGTCGGAGAAGAAAATTTGGACTGACGAAAAGGCCGGACTGGTGACCCGGGCCGAGACAGCAGAGGCGTCACTGGATATCTCGGATGGTCTCAGCGATCTTTGGTAAGTTATCTTAAGCAAGCATTAAGTATTGTAAATATTCCTTCAATTGTTACCTGAGGTTTACCATATACTTACCAATACAGGCCCCAGGAGCACAAACCTCAAGCAGAATATGCTGATCAAATTGAAGGCGGTGTATACTCTAGTAGAGCAACTGTACACGGGTCACAACGTGCCTTGGCCATTGTAGACTTATCAAATGATGTGCCCCACCTCTTGCAAGATGTGCTACGACGGCTTGCTGTACTTCCTCAGCGAATTCAAGAGTTGAGACGGGCCCAAGCAAGAGCCGGAGCAATAGCCGCTTTGAGTCGGGCCAAAGCCTGGTTACCAGAGCTAGCCCCGGCCGACATCGCTCTTGGGTATCCAAGTTTAAAGGAGGATGGTACTCCATTTGATGAAAAGGATTTCACCACCTGCGTGAAGGATATACGCCCTGTGGCCACTCAAATTGGGAATGACACTGACCTCACCAAGTGTCAGCCGGGTTATGACAAGGAGAATCGGAGAATCCCCATGCCGCATTATGATGATGTCAGCTTGATCCCTCCAATCCGTAAGCACACCTTTGCCCCTGAAGTCGACCTGGCCGGGTTAATAGATGATGAAGCTGAGTTTGAGGCCTTGGGTGGCATTGACCGGGCCTCTTCATCCTTCCAGGACAAAGCAGCCGGCGGAGAGGTGGAGAAGGATAACCCGGAGGCTTCAAGTCAACACCAAGAGTAGATTGCCAGGCGCCACCTGCTTATGCCGTTGTAGAAAAACAATGTCGCATCATTCAGACTCGAGGAGTCTTGTAACAGAGTAGAAAATACTTTGAGTTTTGCTATGCCTTTGCGCATGCTTATGGCCCTTAATACTTGCATAAGCCGCTGTCACTATGCACTTTGTAGTTTATATGAATCTGTTATGTCCTTTGCAGAAATGTCTTGCATTACCCTGTGATGCTTACGGCTGCCTTTTCCGGCTTATATAGGCTAACCCCTGAGGTTGAGTTTAACTCCTGAAAATTGGCACATAAAAGTTCACCTGGTACTTAACAACCTGATGTAACCAATATTAATCCTGGAGGATTGCAATGTATTCCATTGTATTTTCAAGAGGGTCGCAAGATATCCAATGTTGATACTTGTAAAATATGATGAACAAAATTCAAGGGTTTCTGATTCGAATACGATCAGTGAACCGTCCCAAAGGGGTTGAGCTAAGATTCGGATACGATCTGTTAGCCCCCAGTGGCTGTGGCGATGCCGATCAAGTGGGTATCAACAGCTATGTTCTCTTTGGTTCGAATACGACCTATGTTTGAACAGGAAGCCCCCAAGTGACCATAAGAGTTGTTTAATGACGCTGATTCAAATACGATCCACGTCAGACCCAAAGGGGTTAAGCTATGATTCAAATATGATCAAGAAGCCCCCAAGTGGGTTTGGCAGTATGCCGATCAAGTGGGTATCGACAGCTATGTTCTCTTTGGTTCGAATACGACCTATGTTTGAACAGGAAGCCCCCAAGTGATCACAGCTAGATTCAGATATGATCATAAGCCGGACCGAAGGAAAGCCGGATTCAGATATGATCCGCTTCTCCTTGGTTATCTCCACCACCTGACAAAGAAAACACATAAACATTTTTTGGGGGTGGAAAAAAGGACAGAGGTCTTGCTTTATTGTTTTACATAATGTACATAGTATAAATATATACACATTAGAGCCGATGGCTTAAGTATAATAAGGCCGAAGATGAGCGATATTCCACGGCCGACGGGTCTCCTCCTCCGACTTACGTGAGTCTTTGTGCTCCCGAACGTCGATAAGGTAGTATGATCCGTTGTTCAGATTCTTGCTGACCACAAAGGGTCCTTCCCAAGGAGGGGATAGCTTGTGCATGTCAGATTGATCCTGGATGAGTCGGAGCACTAAGTCGCCTTCCTGAAAGGTTCTGGACTTAACCCGGCGGCTGTGGTAGCGGCGCAGGTCTTGCTGGTAAATCACCGAGCGGGCTATTGCCATGTCTCGCTCTTCACCCAACAGGTCAAGTGCGTCTTGCCGAGCTTTTTCATTGTCTTCCTCAACATAAGCCGCCACACGGGGTGAGTCATGACGGATGTCACTTGGCAGGACCGCCTCTGCTCCATACACCATAAAGAAAGGCGTGTAACCCATAGATCTGTTAGGTGTAGTATTGATGCTCCAAAGTACAGAAGGTAACTCCTCCACCCAACAACCCGGCGTCCGCTGCAAGGGGACCAAGAGTCGGGGCTTGATACCCCTCAAGATTTCTTGATTAGCTCGTTCTGCTTGACCATTAGATTGAGGGTGAGCCACAGCTGAAACGTCAAGCCGGATATGCTCCCGTTGACAAAACTCTTCCATAGCTCCTTTGGAGAGGTTAGTGCCCTTATCAGTTATGATGCTATGTGGAAAACCAAAGCGAAAAATCACCTTTTTCATAAACTGGACCGCCGTGGCTGCATCACACTTACTGACTGGCTCCGCCTCCACCAACTTTGTGAACTTGTCAACCGCCACCAAGAGGTGAGTCTTTTTATCCTTAGAACTTTTGAAAGGCCCGACCATATCAAGCCCCCAGACTGCAAACGGCCAGGTAATTGGAATCATCCTCAATTCTTGAGCTGGCACATGGGCTCGTCGTGAGAATTTCTGACATCCGTCACATTCACTGACCAGGTCTTCCGCATCAGCATGAGCCGTCAGCCAATAAAACCCATGACGGAAAGCTTTGGCCACAAGAGATTTTGAGCCGGCGTGATGACCACAATCGCCTTCATGAATCTCACGAAGGATCTCTTGACCCTCTGTAGGTGACACGCAATGTTGAATCGCTCCAGTGACACTGCAATGATGTAACTCGCCATTGACAATTGTCATGGACTTGGACCGCTGGGCGATTTGTCTTTCCAAGGTCTCATCTTCAGGCAACTCTCCCCGGGTCATGTAAGCCAAATAAGGCACTGTCCAATTCGGGATAACATGGAGAGCCGCCACCAGCTGTGCCTCCGGGTCTGGTATTGCCAGATCTTCCTCTGTAGGTAATTTAACAGAAGGATTATGCAAAACATCAAGAAAGGTGTTAGGCGGCACCGGCTTACGCTGAGACCCCAGCCGGCTTAAGGCATCAGCCGCCTCATTCTTCCTTCGATCAATGTATTCCACCACATAACCCTTGAAATGTCCAGCCACATCATCGACTTCACGACGGTAAGCCGCCATAAGGGGATCTTTAGAGTCCCACTTGCCTGACACCTGTTGAGCCACAAGGTTTGAGTCTCCCCAGCATCTTACCTGGCTCAAGTTCATCTCCTTGGCCATCCGGAGACCATGGAGTAGGGCCTCGTACTCAGCTGCATTGTTAGTACAAGGAAACATAAGTCGGAGCACATAACAAAAATTTTCACCTCGAGGGGAAGTTAATACGACTCCAGCCCCCGAGCCTTCCAACTGTCTGGACCCATCAAAGTGAATAGTACAATAAGTGTTATCGGGCTTCTCCTCAGGTGCTTGTAGCTCTGTCCAGTCGATGATGAAATCCACCAAAGCTTGAGACTTAATGGCAGTGTGTGGTACGTAATTCAGACCATGAGGCCCGAGCTCGATGGCCCACTTGGTGACTCATCCTGTAGCCTCTCTGCTCTGAATAATGTCTCCCAAGGGGGCAGAACTTACCACAGTGATAGGGTGACCTTGGAAGTATTGCTTCAGCTTCCGGCTTGCCATGAACACCCCGTAAACAAGTTTCTGCCAATGAGGATATCTTTGTTTTGACTCGATGAGTACCTCACTGACATAATAAACCGGCCGCTGAACCGGATGTTCCTTACCAGCCTCCTTGCGCTCTACCACAATTGCCACACTGACGGCTCGTGAATTAGCAGCCACATATAACAGCAAAGGCTCTTTGTCGATGGGAGCCGCAAGAACTGGCGGCTCAGATAACTGCCTCTTCAAATCCTCAAAAGCAGCATCAGCAGCATCACTCAAGACAAAGGTGTCTGCCTTCTTCATCAATTGGTACAGCGGTAGGGCCTTCTCACCTAACCGGCTTATGAACCGGCTTAAAGCGGCAACACGACCCGCCAATCGCTGAACATCATTGATACATGCCAGTTTAGCCAAAGAAGTGATTGCCTTAATTTTCTCCAGATTAGCCTCGATGCCCATGTTTGAGACCAAGAATCCCAAAAGCTTGCCTGCAGGCACACCAAATACACACTTCTCCAGGTTAAGCATCATTTTGTAAACCCGGAGATTGTCAAAGGTTTCTCTGAGATCAGATATCAAGGTTTCCGCCTCTCTGGATTTCACCACTATGTCATCCACATAAGCATGAACATTGCGCCCAATCTGATTGTGGAGACAATTCTGTACACACCGTTGATAAGTCGCCTGGGCACTCTTGAGCCCAAAAGGCATAGACACATAGCAGAAGGCTCCAAACGGAGTGATGAAAGCTGTCTTTTCCTGGTCCTTAACTGCCATCTTGATCTGATGATAACCAGAGTAAGCATCCAAAAAGCTCAAACGCGCACAACCCACCGTAGCATCAATGATTTGATCAATAACGGGGGAGAGCAAAAGGATCAGCCGAACAAGCCTTATTTAAGTCCGTGTAATCCACACACATCCGCCAGGTGCCGTTTTTCTTGAGCACGAGCACCGAGTTAGCCAACCACTCCGGGTGAAAAACATCGACAATGAACCCAACCGCCAAGAGCCGGGCGACCTCTTCTCCTATGGCTTTTTGTCGTTCGTCATTGAATCGCCGCAGAAACTGCCTGACCGGCTTATACTTCGTATCAATATTAAGAGTGTGCTCGGCGAGTCCTCTTAGTACAGCCGGCATGTCAGAAGGTTTCCACGCAAAGATGTCCCGGTTCTCACGGATGAACTCGATGAGCGCGCTTTCCTATTTAGAATCCAAGTTGGCACTGATGCTGAATTGTTTAGACGAATCGCCTGGAGTAAAATTAACAAGCTTAGTCTCTGCAGCCGATTTAAACTTCATGGCCGTGTCATACTCCGTAGTCGGCTTTTTGAGGGAGGTCATATCCGCCGGGTCAACGTTATCTTGATAAAATTTGAGCTCCTCTGTTGCACAGACAGACTCGGCATAAGCCGCATCGCCGTCTTCGCATTCCAGGGCCACCTTTCGGCTTCCATGCACAGTGATGGTACCCTTGTAACCCGGCATCTTGAGCTGTAAATAAACATAACATGGCCGCACCATGAACTTGGCATAAGCCGGCCGCCCGAACAAAGAGTGATATGGACTCTTGATTTTCACCACTTCAAAAGTTAACTTTTCCGCCCTAGAATCATGCTCGTCTGCGAAGGCCACCTCTAGCTCAATCTTACCCACAGGATATGCCGACTTACCAGGCACCACTCCATGGAAGACGGTGTTGGAAGTCCTTAAATTCTTGTTAGTTAATCCCATGCGCCAAAAGGTCTCGTAATAGAGGATGTTGATGCTGCTACCTCAATCCATGAGCACCTTAGTAAATTTATAACCACCAACCTGCGGTGCCACTACCAGGGCCAGTTGACCCGGATTATCAACCCGGGGAGGGTGATCCTCCCTGCTCCAGACAATAGGCTATTCCGACCACCTCAAGTAACAAGGGATTGCCGGCTCAACAGAATTCACCGCCCTCCTATGAACTTTCTAATCACGTTTACACAAACTTGTGGTGAACACGTGATACTGCCCACTATTTAGCTATTTCGGATGGCTCTGATAACCCGACTGCTGCTGCTGCTGACCTCCTTGACCAGACTGCTGTTGATTATAACCACCCTGGCTTCCCTGAAAACCGGATCCTGAACCGCCGCCCGGGCCATGAAAGCTGCCACCTGGGCCTTGATTGCCATCGAATGTATTAGAATTCTTGAAAGCCTTCATGATTGCACAATCCTACCATAAATGAGTCGCTGGTCGTTCCCGGGTGCCGTGTTTCGGGCAGGGCTCATTGAGTAGTTGCTCAAGAGACGGACCTGACCCGCCAAACCAAGGGGGTGGCTTTCCTTTGCGCTTCTGATTGTTACCCTGCGCATTGGCCACAAATTCCAGGTTACCGTCCGCCTTACGCTTATTGCCTCCTTGACTTGCCAGGTTATGCTGATGACCCTTTCCATTGTCATTCTTCTTTCCCTTCCCTGTCTTTTCCTCATCAGACGCGGGATCCTTGGTACTATCAGAATCGGCATACTTGACTAAAGCCGCCATCAGCGTCCCCATATCTTTGCAATCACGCTTAAGGCGCCCCAGTTTCTGTCTCAGAGGCTCAAAACGGCAATTCTTCTCCAGCATGAGAACTGCTGAGCTGACATCCATCTTGTCAGACAAATGTATTATATCTTTGACCCGACGCACCCAATGAGTCGTAAATTCACCTTCCTCCTGCTTACAATTTGTCAGGTCCTTAATCGACATAGACTTCTTGCAAGTGTCCTTGAAGTTCTGGATGAAACAGGCCTTTAGCTCCGCCCATGAACCAATGGAATTGGGTGGCAAACCCTTTAACCAAGAACGGGTCGTTCCGTCCAACATCATGGTGAAGTATTTAGCCATCGCTTCATCACTAACCTCCAGCAGCTCCATGGCCATCTCGTAACTTTCAATCCACGCCCCAGGCTGTAAATCGGTCGTATAATTCGGCACCTTTCAAGGTCCCTTGAAATCCTTGGGCAGACGTACATTACATAGAGCCGGTATTAGACAAGGAACTCCTCCGGTTCTAGTAGCAACACCCGCCTCAACGGAAGTCGTCGGGTAAGCCGATGAATCATGTTGGGCTGCTAGCTGAGCCGCTAGCTGAGCTACCTGCTCGTCCTCCTGACGTATTCGATCTTGAACCGGGTTATACCCGCCGGCTGGTTCCGGTGCTGAGCGCTACTTGACAAGGGCTCTGACTCCATGTGTCTACTGTAACTCGGGCTCCGGTTTTGACGAGGCGGAGCTAACCAGGGCGGAGGAGTTGAGTGAATCCTGTCTCGGCTGTAGGAGTAGGTCTCTTGCTGAGCCAGGGCTGTTTGGACAAGTTCCCTGATCCTCCGCGTTTCCACCGTTGTCGGATCATCACCATCTACCGGGAGAGGCGCCAAACATGCTGATGCTGCGATTAAGTTCTCCATGGGGTTGGAGAAGTGACCCTGTGGTATTGGTACGTAATGGGGCGGTGCCATTTGCCGTGAAGAGGCGCTGTCGCCGGAGGCTGGACTGGGCCTCCCGCTCCAGATGTCATAAACTGATTTGCACCTGGCGGGTTACTTGGGCCGGCCCCGGGTGTAGCAAAGAGATTCCGAGGATCATAACTCTGAGGTAAACGGGACTGAGTTTTCTGATGTCTCCTCCTCATTACCTCATTAGATGCGTTCAAGCTCAACGTGAGCTGAAAGGCCTCTGCCTGAAGTTGCTGCGCCCGTACGTCCAAAGCCGCCCGCTCCATGGATAATCTTGTATCTTCAGTTGCTAAGGTTTCCCTGGCCCGGGCGATCTCATCACGAACCTGTGCCACCTCTGCCTCATGCTCAGATTGGTTCACAGGGATGACTGTAGTAGTTAACAACACCGTAAGTTTATCCATGAGATCCATCAGCACCTGAGCCGGTGAGCGCACAGGGCCTCCTGCCCCGGCTGCTCCTAACTCGGATGTTATCGCCGCTGAGGCCGTAGAATTTTGGCCGGGTTGAGTACCAGCCATGAAGACTCCTGCCCAGTTTGGCGACTCTGAGAGGTCCGGAATAGTGCTGCCAGCGGAACAGCCCCCAAGCACACCATCTTGAACTTAATACAGCGAATCTGTTGAGCCGGCGGACGAATCACCGTCAGAGAGGACGGCCGGCTCACCATCACCTTCAGATCCTTCAGGAAGTTCACCTCCGTGGATGCAACCCACAAAGGCATGCTTCACGACGGGTTGAGCTCAGGCGGGCTTCGCACGCTGAGCCGTCTCGACGAGGTCGGTGCAGCTGTCCGGCTCAGGGCCCGGCTCACCAATCCGGTCGATGAAGACGTGAATTCCTCCAAAGGGGACCCGGTACCCGTACTCAATTGAGCCGGCATCGGGGCCCCAGCTTTCATCGTCGATGTAGATCTTGCCGCGATGACTCTTGGTCATCTGGCCGACCGCGTATCCCTTGAGCCCTTCGAAGCTGCCCTTCAAGAACTCAAATCCACCGTGCACTGGCCCCACGGTGGGCACCAACTGTCGTGGAATTGTCACGGCAGATGTCCTTTTGGAAGGACTTAGTCATGGAGCCATTGCAACTAGGAAGCTTAAAGGGGTTAATCGGGACAAGGGAACGCAAGGTTTATACTAGTTCAGCCCCTTACAGTGAAGGAAGGGCTACGTCTAGTTGGGTTGGAATAGCTTGAGGTTTCGATGACCATGGAGCGAGATACGCTATGCCCGGCTCTCGATCAGTTGTTTCTTGCCCTTAAGCCACCGGCGGGTCGTCCCCTTATATACATGGCTTGACGCCCTATGGCCTACAGAGTCCCGGTCGGCTCATAACAGCGTCCGGCTCGGTGACTAGTTACCTTTACCTTATGTTACAAGTCATGCCATTATGGCGGTTTGTCACTATGGGCCTTAAGCCCTATGAACCGACATCCTCATGCTGGGTCTTGGGCTTCTTTCATGATGAGTCTTCTTTACGTAACCGGCCCCTCCTGTCCGGTTTACTCAAATAGTTATATCCCCAACAGTAATGCTTCTTGTCACAGCCCTAGAATTGTTTACAAATAGTGGCACAAGCATCCATGCATCTTGTCTAAATTACTTCTTTCATTTGAAATGGGGGATAATAAACCCTAGCAGCAAATGAAATTCAACCAGGCTCAAACTTAAATCTTTTCAATGATCCCAAAATGCCCTTTAGAAATGTTCATCATTTTTGAATTGGTCCAGCACCTCTGACAAAAATGATGCACATATTTCTAGGCCATCCTGGATTTTTGAATTAAATCATATGCTATTTGATATTGGGCATTTAAATGCTATATAATATTTTAAATGCTCAACTAATTCTGAACTTAAGTGAGGGATGTTGGAAATATTCCAACCAGAGCCCACAATTACTTTCAGGATTTTTGGAAACGTTCTGGTATTTTTAATAAAGCCCTGAAGTTACAGAAATAATAGAAAACAGAAAATACACGAGAGAGAGAGAACCTACCCGACTTACCTATCACGGCCCAGCTGGCCAGCCCACCTGCGCGGCCCAGCCCGCCTGGCCCCTCCCCTATCGTCTTCCTCCTTGCCAGGAGGATGGGCGCGTGCCCGACGCGTGCGCACCGTCGTGCGCCACCTCCTGCTTGACACCGAGGGCCTGGACGCCTCTGGCGTTGCCACGCAGACCCCCTGGACCCCTCGACCCCTCCTCTCTCTCCCTGGCTCGCCTCTCTCGCTCTCTCTCCCGAAGCACAGCAAAGCCGTCACCGCTGTTCGTCGCTACCGTGACCACCGTGCTTCCCTCGCCTCATTGACCTGTCCACGAACCTCGCCACCCTCACCTACGCCTCTTCGTTGCTCCACGTGACGCGGGAAGCCCTGGAGAGCTGCCATCGCCGTCATCTTCACCTCTGGCCGCTGGAGATCGCCTTTGTTGCCCCGTTGACCTCAGCGCGTCCCCGAGCCCGCTGAGCATCTCGTCGCACCCTCCGTGAGCTCCTGCTCCTGTTCCCCATCTCCGTTTTTCCCCTCGTGCACCATAGCAACTGCACCATGCTCACCCGCATGCGCCACCGCCCGCGCTCGTTGCCGGCGATGCTCCGGTGACCATTTGGTCTCGGGCATGCGCCCAACGCGCTCCCCGCATCGCGTAGAGCCCCCGTAGCACCTCGCCACGCTCATTTGCGCACCGCAGCCCCATCCCCACCTGCACCCGAGCTTCGGCAGCCGCCGAGCTTGTCGCCGGCGCCACTCCGGCCACTCCTCGGCCGCCCCACCACCACGGTTGGATGCGGACGAGCGTCCGCGTACCATAGCTGTGCTCCGCGCGCCAAACGGCGCCTTGTAGGTGAATCCCGCGCCGCTCCGCCGTGTCTGTTGTCGCCGGCGGCTAAACGCCGGCAAGTTGACCATTGACCGTTGACTGGGTGGGCCCAGTTTGACCCCCCTAGGTCACTGAGGTGTGGGCCCCAGGCCACTAACTAAACTAGGATTAGTATTAGTTTAACGCTAACTAAATTTAGTTAGTTAACTAACTACTGACCAGTGGGCCCCACTGGTCAGGTTTGACCCTAGGTGACCCAGTTGACCTGCTGACATCACAGTGACGTCATGCTGACGCAGTTAATTATTTTCTGGATTTATTCTTATTCAGGAAAATTCAGAAAATAATGCTAACTTCAAAAATTCATAGAAATTAATCCATAACTCCAAATCAAACAAATTATATATGAAAACTGATCAGAAAAATTCAATCTATCCATCTGTACCATTTTCATGCATGTTAGAACAACTTATAGCTACTGTTTAGGACAAATCAAATGAATGGTATTTAAATAACCGTATGTGGAGTTTGAATTTGAACCTTGGGTTCAAACCAACTACACTTAATTGTGTTGCTAGTTGCGTTAGCCCAACACACTCATTTTACCATGTCATGATCATGCATCATATTGTGTATTGCATTGATTGTGTTTCTTCTTTGTTTGTTGGTGGTTGTTCCCTCTCGATAGACGTGTTCCGACGACGTGTTCGATGACACCGATGAAGAGCTATATTATCTTCAGAAGTGCCAGGAAAGCAAAACCCCCTTGTTCGTTCCGATACAATCCCACTCTCTCGCTCCTTCTCTCTCTTAATGCATTAGGATAACAACAATTCAACTGCTACATGTTGTGATAGTTGAACCCCTTTCATTTGCATGACCTATCATTGCCACAGTAAATAGGTGAAACCCACTAGCATGAGTAGGAGTTGTTTGAGCCCTGATGTGCCTACTCATTCATGCTTGTTTGTCATGCCTGCTACTTCTTAGAGTTGAGTCAGGTCTGATTCATTCGGGATGAATTGGAATGGCGATGAACATGTCCTAATGTGTGTGAGCGAAGTGTGTGAACACGATTTGGTAAAGGTAGCGGTGAGAGGCCATGTAGGAGTACATGGTGGGTTGTCTCATTGAAATCGTCCTCAGGAACTGAGTTTTGTGTTTGTGATCCATGAACAGCTACTACCACTCATTGGGATCCTTAATTGACCCTCTCGACTTATTAACTGCCCTAGTCCTCTGTCCATGACTTGCAACTAGTTTCTGGTGTTTATAGGATATGTGTTGGCGGCCGTGCATAGCGCTGACCCTAGGGGTGGGCTATGATGCGGTAGATACACCATGGCACGGTGTACCGGGCGCCCGTTTGGTGTCTCGGGAACCCTGCACACATTGTTTTGGGCTGTGAGCAAAACTCCGGCCGGATCTCCTCGCGGATGGATCCCGAATAGGCGATAAACCTAGACTAGAGACTTGTGTGGTTAGTCAGGTCGTGGCCGACACCCTCGCCAGGCTTCCGCTTGAAGGTTGCCGAGATACATGACGTGTATATGGTGATAAGTGGTGAGAGCATGTGTGAAGAAGTACACCCCTGCAGGGTTATCATTATCTATTTGAATAGCCGGATTCCTCGGATATGGAAACTTGGACCCCTTGCATAGTTCATAGACAAGTGAAAGTGGATACTCTAAAATGCGCAAGATAAGCGTGAGTGCTATGGATGGCGTTCTCGTAGGAAGACGAGAGCGGATCCATAGTGGTGTATTGATATGGTGAATATGTGGACTCGTGTGCACCACCTCAAAAGAGTTGCTTGCAGTCGTAGTTTAGGTTAGCCACTGAGTCAAAGCTGGCTTGCTGCAGTTAAACTCCACCACCCCCTTTATTGATACCGATGCATATGTAGATAGTTCTGATGTATGTCTTGCTGGGTACATTTGTACTCACGTTTGCCTATGTTATGTTTTGCAGGGAGACGTCAGTCTCGCTAGTAGTTCCGTGTGGACTTCGACGTTTAGCTTGATACCTCAGCTACGATTTTGTGCCCTCGGCAGGATCTGGTAGATAGTCAGGCTTCTTAGCCTTTTCCATTTGTAGATGTCTGTACTCAGACATGTTAAGCTTCCGCATGTGCTTTGATTTCTATGCTATGATTGTTGCATCATGAGACCCATGTTTGTAATATCTCGCTCCTCGGAGCCTAATGAATAAATACTTCGGTCGTAGAGTTATGCTGTGATGCCATGTTGTATTTACACATATCGAGCATATTGTGTGTATGATTGAAATGCTTGGTATGTGTGGGATCCGACAATCTAGTTGTTTATCCTTGGCATCCTCTCTTATGGGGAAATGTAGTCTAGTGCTCCTTGAGCCATAGTAGTCCGCTACATCCCGGTTCACCGGAGTCCTGCTAGCCCAGCACTACTGCTCAGGACACTTGACTGGCCGGCATGTGTTTCACTTTGTTCCTATGTCTGTCCCTTCGGGGAAATGTCACGCGGTGACATCCAGAGTCCTGCCTCGCCTGCTACAGCTCGGGTTCCCCGGAGTCCTGTTAGCCCAGTGCTACAGCCGGATTCACACGCTGTTGACCGACATGCTCGATGTGATTCATGTATGCCTGTCCCCATAGGTCTGTGCCGCTTTGGGTTCACGACTAGACATGTCGGCCCGGGTTCTCTGTCATATGGATGCTAGCGACACTATCATATACATGAGCCAAAAGGCGCAAACGGTCCCGGGCCTTGGTAAGGCGACACCCGTGGGGATACCGTGCATGAGGCCGCAAAGTGATATGAGGTGTTACCAGCTAGATCGATGTGACTTGGAATCGGGGTCCTGACAGCGTTGGTATCAGAGCCTGACTGCCTGTAGGATTACCAAGCCAACTGGTCGAAGTTGAGTCTAGAAATGCTTTAGTTATATAAGGGAATTGATTGTGGAAGGGGACGTAAGGCTCTTTCTACTCCTTTACCTTATGCCCTTCTAATCTGAGTCATCCTCTTCCTTTCTACGGGGATTAAGAACTAGGCCTTCCCATCTATCTATTAGGATGTGTTAGAGACTTATAGGATTGTTGGTTCCAGGCCTCAATTCAGTTTCTACTACTTTTAGTATGTTTTCAGTTGAATCAGAACCTTGAGATGATGTTGCTAAGTGACTATGCAAATCCTTGTGAATGTCTCAAATATTTTTCTAAGCATTTACAGCCGTTATGCTGTCCGAGTCATCCCAGGTCTCTAAATAGTCTGATGCATTTGCAAATCCTTTCTTTCCGTTCCCGATGTCCTTTTTGGTCAGAATAAGCACACTAATCGGTGAGTTGAGGTACTTTGTTGCCTCGACATATATGTTGGAGCTATTATTATGACCCTAGGTGTTTTAGGGAGTCACCTAGTAATCTAGCCATGTTTTGTGTTCCCGGTGTGATGATTCTGGCCAGCATTCTCGAAAGCATCCCGTGATGCCATTTAGTAGTAGGTATTCTACTCCTGGGTTTTCGAACCCGAGATTCACCCTACTTCATGTTGTTAGTGTTTGCTTGTTCCTTTAGGTTATTAGTAACCTTTGCGATAGCCCTCGAGGTCCGTGGTATATCGTTCTTACAATACCATGAGCCAATATGGCAGAAGTTCTTTTGAACCAAAAGATCACAACAAGAGTGCTCTTGATGAGTTCTCCACTATATTATGAATCTGCCAGTTCTACCGTTTTGCATGGGTTATCCGGAAGAAATGTTGAGCTTTGCCCGACATACTAATCTGTGCATCCACAACTCAGAAAGATATATGTCCCTTTGAGTTGTTCCTCTTTAATTGTATTTTGACCTCCGTCTATCATTTGATAGTCAAGAGTATGCGTGCATTCGTTCATGATGCCTATTATTCTTGTGGTCTATCAAGCCATCCTATTCCAGAATGACTAGGAGAAACAAACTCCAGAACCTCATCCATATCTAGGATTAGGTCAAAGCAATTGTATTCCGCAGATCAAAATGCCAATCCAGCTTTTGCTCTGTTCTACCTTGAAGTGTTACCATCTTCATGTCAAGAATGTCATGAGAATTGCAGCACCTCTTATGAATTCTTGACGAAGTGAATACTTCTCGCCATCATTATCCATTCGTTGGTTCCGTGTTGTTGTAACCGGAATGCCGACAAGTGAACTGTGATGCGTGAAATCAATACTCCTAGCAACCTTGTTGCTTGGTAGTTAATAGACAATACTCCCACTCTTAGTGTGCTGGTTAGTGAATCATCATTCTAAGATTGATCGTGCTAGCTAGTCCATATTTCTGGTGCACTCTTCGATCAATGAGTTAGGATTACTCAATCCCTTGCTTATTTGATCATATCGTCTTGCTCTGAAAAGCAAGATTGTTCTCAAGCTTAGTAACATATCGGTGGTTCGTGATGTTCCAAATATCCTCTCAAAAGTATTACCAGGTTGTCACCTGACCGCTATGTTGAGTTCGTGATCATGTGGGTTTTCCTCCAAACCACCCATTCTCCAAGAATCTGGGTGGGATACCCTGAGCTAGTTGATTAAGCCAAACAACAACTTGGAGTTTTGGAAGATAAAAGCTTTGTCCGACTTAGTTCATTTTAAGGGTTATCCTTTTGAGTGTGTGTTGAAGAAAGATGATGTCTTCATCGATTGGTCCTCAGGATCAATTGTTGGATCTATTGTCTTGTCCAGACTTTGATTTGAGTATGGGTTATCATCAAATCAAATCAGAACAAACGATATTTGTAATGTTGTCTTACTCGTGGTGGGTTCCTTGAGCATACACCATTATATCTTTTGGTCTGACCAATACTATCACATTGTTCACATGATGGTGGAAGTCCAGTGATATGGAAATTCCGATGAGTTGCTATTGAGCCCATTTGCAGCATCTCGTCTCCTCCATGATTCATGTTGAACATCAAGCTAGTATTGGAAACTTTTGTAAGCATTATATTCATGTCCCGTTCATGAAATACATGTTTGGTGTAAGAAGTTACTTTCTCCAAGTTCACGTGCATTAGGTGCAAGTTGCCGCCGTGAATTGAGAAAGATTGTTTTTGCTTTCTCCGGAATCATCCCAAGTCAGTCATGCAAGTGCGAAGTATTCCATGGTTTGATAGGTTCGCTACCTCCAGTCCATGTGTAATCCCTAGCACACCAAGCCACTGATTGATTTGTTCAAGGAAAAGAAGTTCTTAAGTGCTACTCCTTAAGGACCCAAAGGTACATGCGCAGGACTTTGCTCTCTGCAATGATAGTTCCTAATCGGAACTCGGTAGTGTTTTTTATAAGACTACCATGTGATCATGCTTGTCTAGGACAGTGTGTTCACAGGTGTGTAGCAGAACCAGCTCATGTTTTTGAGCTTGCTATCGTAGTTCATCTCCCGAGAGTCTCACCACATAATCTCGTCGATTTGTGTTGCAAATCTTCTTTTCAGACATGTGAGTCTGAAGTATCATGTTTCTAACCAGATCTGATTCTCAGGCAGATATGATGGTTCGAACATTCCCAATAGTTGCATTTTGTTCCCAGCTTGCACCGCCATTGTGCCAATTTCCCATGGGCTGCCCTTCTCAGCAGTTGTTGTCCAAGATCATCTTCAAAAGTGGACTTACCATGGGTCCCATCCATTTCCGATGATAAGCAAAAAGCATCCATTGCGTTGTCTTCAACAAGGTAGTTCACATCATCCATTCTAGTCCGGGTATGCCATCCCTTCGTACTCCTCCAAGCGATTGTTGTGATTTGCCTTAGGCTGCTATAAAGAGTTTCAATGATCTCTGAATCAAAAGTAATTCTTTTTGCCACTTAAGGGAATATTTCTGCGAGTCACCTTCCTTAAGATGTCTCGTTGTGGTATCATGGCAACCCAACTCCTCGTTACGTTGACACCGTTCACCACCCTCCTAGGTGTGGGAATTCCGCTACTTACTTAAACATTGTCATATGCTCATTTCCATCGTTCTTGATGTGTGTATCGTGTCTCATCTCGACAGATGTCGCTATGTCTCGTTCTACGAGTTGATTGTCGGTTGGTCGATCTTCGAGAAGATCGATTCTTCGAGAGTTTCTTTTCTTCCCGTCATCGTGTTGGATGGAGTTATCAGAGCAAGACATCGAGACAAAGATGGTGATCATGTCAATGTTCCTATGAAGTGCAACATGGATCATGAAGACTGTGTTAGTTTGTGCCCCTCTGTCTTCTTACCTCACGTCTTGAATCTCGGGACAAGATTCTTGTTTAGTGGGGGTGAGTTGTCACAAACCTAGAATTGTTTGCAATTAGTGGCACAAGCATCCATGCATCTTGTCTAAATTACTTATTTAATTTGGAATGGGGGATAATAAACCCTAGCAGCAAATGAAATTCAACCAGGCTCAAACTTAAATCTTTTCAATGATCCCAAAATGCCCTTTAGAAATGTTCATCATTTTTTAATTGGTGCAGCACCTCTGACAAAAATGATGCACATATTTCTAGGCCATCCTGGATTTTTGAATTAAAGCATATGCTATTTGCAATTGGGCATTTAATTGCTATATAATATTTTAAATGCTCAATTAATTCTAAACTTAAGTGAGGGCTGTTGGAAATATTCCAACCAGAGCCCACAATTATTTCCAGGATTTTTGGAAACATTCCGGTATTTTTAATAAAGCCCTGAAGTTACAGAAATAATAGAAAACAGAAAATATAGGAGAGAGAGAGAACCTACCTCACTTACCTGTCGCGGCCCAACTGGCCAGCCCACCTGCGCGGCCCAGCCCGCCTGGCCCCTCCCCTGTCGTCTTCCTCCTTGCCAGGAGGACGGGCGCGTGCCCGACGCGCGCACACCACCGTGCGCCACCTCCTGCTTGACGCCGAGGGCCTAGACTCCTCTGGCGTTGCCACGCAGACCCCCTGGACCCCTCGACCGCTCCTCTCTCTCCCTGCCTTGCCTCTCTCGCTCTCTCTCCCAAAGCAGAGCGAAGCCGTCGCCGCTGTTCATCGCCACCGTGACCACCATGCTTCCCTCGCCTCACTAACCTGTCCACGAACCTCGCCACCCTCGCCTACGCCTCTCTGTTGATCCACGTGACGCGGGAAGACCTGGAGGGCCGCCATCGCCGTCGTCTTCACCTCCGGCCGCCGAAGATCGCCTTTGCTGCCCCGTTGACCTCAGCGCGTCCCCGAGCCCGCTGGGCATCTCGTCGCACCCTCCGTGAGCTCCTGCTCCTGCTCCCCCTCTCCGTTTTTCCCCTCGTGCACCATAGCGACTGCACCATGCTTACTCGCATGCGCCACCGCTCACGCTCATCGCCGGCGATGCTCCGGTGACCATTTGGTCCCGGGCATGCGCCCAACGCGCTCCCCGCATCGCGTAGAGCCCCTGTAGCATGTCGCTGCGCTCATTTGCGCACCGCGGCCCCATCCCCACCTGCACCCGAGCTTCGGCCGCCGCCGAGCTCGTCGCCGGCGCCACTCCAGCCACTCCCCGGCCGCGCCACCACCACGGTTGGATGCGGACGAGCGTCCGCGTCCCGTAGCTGTGCTCCGCATGCCAAACGGCGCCTTGTAGGTGAATCCCGCGCTGCTCCGCCGCGTGTGCTACCGCCGGCGGCTAAACGTCGGCAAGTTGACCGTTGACCATTGACTGGGTGGGCCCAGTTTGACCCCCCTGGGTCACTGACGTGTGGGCCCCAGGCCACTAACTAAACTAGGATTAGGATTAGTTTAATGCTAACTAAATTTAGTTAGTTAACTAACTACTGACCAGTGGGACCCACTGGTCAGGTTTGACCCTGGGCGACCCAGTTGACCTGCTGACATCACAGTGACGTCATGCTGACGCAGTTAATTATTTTTTGGATTTACTCTTATTCAGGAAAATTCAGAAAATAATGCTAACTTCAAAAATTCATAGAAATTAATCCGTAAATCCAAATCAAACAATTTATATATGAAAAATGATCAGAAAAATTCAATCTATCCATCTGTACCATTTTCATGCATGTTAGAACAACCTATAGCTACTGTTTAGGACAAATAAAATGAATGGCATTTAAATAACCATATGTGGAGTTTGAATTTGAACCTTGGGTTCAAACCAACTACACTTAATTGTGTTGCTAGTTGCATTAGCCCAACACACTCATTTTACCATGTCATGATCATGCATCATATTGTGCATTGCATTGATTGTGTTTCTTCTTTGTTTGTTGGTGGTTGTTCCCTCTCGGTAGACGTGTTCCGACGACGTGTTCGATGACACCGATGAAGAGCTATATTATCTTCAGAAGTGCCAGGAAAGCAAAACCCCCTTTTTCATTCCGATAAAATCCCACTCTCTCGCTCCTGCTCTCTTTTACTACATTGGGACAACAACGATTCAACTGTTACATGCTGCGGTAGTTGAACCCCTTTCCTCTGCATGACCTATCATTGCCATAGTAAATAGATGAAACCCACTAGCATGAGTAGGAGTTGTTTGAGCCCTGATGTGCCTACTCATTCATGCTTGTTTGTCATGCCTGCTACTGCTTAGAGTTGAGTCAGGCCTGATTCATCGGGGATGAATTGGAATGGCGATGAACATTTCCTACTGTGTGTGAGCGAAGTGTGTGAACACAATTTGGTAAAGGTAGCGGTGAGAGGCCATGTAGGAGTACATGGTGGGTTGTCTCATTGAAACCGTCCTCAGGAACTAAGTTCTATGTTTGTGATCCATGAACAACTACTACCACTCATTGGGATCCTTAATTGACCCTCAAAACTTATTAACTGCCCTAGTCCTCTGTCCATGACTTGCAACTAGTTTCTGGTGTTTATAGGATATGTGTTGGTGGCCGTGCGTAGCGCTGACCCTAGGGGTAGGCTATGATGCGGTAGATACACCATGGCACGGTGTACCGGGCGCCCGTTTGGTGTCTCGGGAACCCTGCACACATCGTTTGGGGCTGTAAGCGAAACTCCGGCCGGATCTCCTCGCGGATGGAACCCGAATAGGCGATAAACCTGGACTAGAGACTTGTGTGGTTAGTCAGGTCGTGGCTGACACCCTCGCCAGGCTTCCGCTTGAAGGTTGCCGAGATACATGACATGTATATGGTGATAAGTGGTGAGAGCATGTGTGAAGAAGTACACCCCTGCAGGGTTATCATTATCTATTCGAATAGACGGATTCCTCGGATATGGAAACTTGGACCCCTTGCATAGTTCATAGACAAGTGAAAGTGGATACTCTAAAATGTGCAAGATAAGCATGAGTGCTATGGATGGCGTTCTCGTAGGGAGACGGGAGCGGATCCATAGTGGTGTATTGATATGGTGAATATGTGGACTCGTGTGCGCCACCTCAAAAGAGTTGCTTGCAGTCGTAGTTTAGGTTAGCCACTGAGTCAAAGCTGGCTTGCTGCAGTTAAACTCCACCACCCCCTTTATTGATACCGATGCATATGTAGATAGTTCTGATGTAAGTCTTGCTAGGTACATTTGTACTCACGTTTGCCTATGTTATGTTTTGTAGAGAGACGTCAGTCTCGCTAGTAGTTCTGTGTGGACTTCGATGTTTAGCTTGATACCTCAGCTACGATCTTGTGCCCTTGGCAGGATCTGGTAGATAGTCAGGCTTCTTAGCCTTTTTCATTTGTAGATGTATATACTCAAACATGTTAAGCTTTCGCATGTCCTTTGATTTCTATGATATGATTGTTGGGTCATGAGACCCATGTTTGTAATATCTCGCTCCTCGGAGCCTAATGAATAAATACTTGAGTCGTAGAGTTATGCTGTGATGCCATTTTGTATTTGCACATATCGAGCATATTGTGTGTATGATTGAAATGCTTGGTATGTGTGGGATCCGACAATCTAGTTGTTTATCCTTGGCAGCCTCTCTTATGGGGAAATGTAGTCTAGTGCTCCTTGAGCCATAGTAGTCCGCTACATCCCGGTTCACCGGAGTCCTGCTAGCCCAGCAGTACTGCTCAGGACACTTGACTGGCCAGCATGTGTTTCACTTTGTTCCTGTGTCTGTCCCTTTGGGGAAATGTCACGCGGTGACACCCAGAGTCCTGCCTCGCCTGCTACAGCCCGGGTTCCCCGGAGTCCTGTTAGCCCAGTGCTACAGCCCGGATTCACACGCTGTTGACCGACATGCCCGATGTGATTCATGTATGCATGTCCCCATAGGTCTGTGCCGCTTTGGGTTCACGACTAGCCATGTCGGCTCGGGTTCTCTGTCATATGGATGCTAGCGACACTATCATATACGTGAGCCAAAAGGCGCAAACGGTCCCGGGCCTTGGTAGATTGATGTGACTTGGAATCGGGGTCCTGACAGCGTTGGTATCAGAGCCTGACTACCTGTAGGATTACCAAGCCAACTGGTCGAAGTTGAGTCTATAAATGCTTTAGTTATATAAGGGAATTGATTGTGGAAGGGAACATAAGGCTCCTTTTACTCCTTTACCTTATGCCCTTCTGATCTGAGTCATCTTCTTCCTTTCTACGGGGATTAAGAACTAGGCCTTCCCATCTATCTATTAGGATGTGTTAGAGACTTATAGGATTGTTGGTTACATGCCTCAATTCAGTTTCTACTACTTTTAGTATGTTGTCAGTTGAATCAGAACCTTGATATGATGTTGCTAAGTGACTATGCAAATCCTTGTGAATGTCTCAAATATTTTTCTGAGCATTTACAGCTGTTATGCTGTCCGAGTCATCTCAGGTCTCTAAATAGTCTGATGCATTTGCAAATCCTTTCTTTCCGTTCCCGATGTCCTTTTTGGTCAGAATAAGCACACTAATCGGTGAGTTGAGGTTCTTTGTTGCCTCGACATATATGTTGGAGCTATTATTATGACCCTAGGTGTTTTAGGGAGTCACCTAGTAATCTAGCCATGTTTTGTCTTCTCGGTGTGATGATTCTGGCCACCATTCTTGAAAGCATCCCGTGATGCCATTTAGTAGTAGGTATTCTACTCCTGGGTTTTCGAACCCCAGATTCACCCTACTTCATGTTTTTAGTGTTTGATCGTTCCTTTAGGTTATTAGTAACCTTTGCGATAGCCCTCGAGGTCCGTGGTATATCGTTCTTCCAATACCACGAGCCAATATGGCAGAAGTTCTTTTGAACCAAAAGATCACAACAAGAGTGCTCTTGATGAGTTCTCCACTATATTGTGAATCTGCCAGTTCTATCGTTTTGCATGGGTTATCCCGAAGGAATGTTGAGCTTTGCCCGACATACTAATCTATGCATCCACAACTCAGAAAGATATATGTCCCTTTGAGTTGTTCCTCTTTAATTGTATTTTGACCTCCGTCTATCATTTGATAGTCAAGAGTATGCGTGCATTCGTTCATGATGCCTATTATTCTTGTGGTCTATCAAGCCATCCTATTGCAGAATGACTAGGAGAAAAAAACTCCAGAACCTCATCCATATCTAGGATTAGGTCAAAGCAATTTTATTCCGCATATCAAAATGCCAATCTAGCTTTTGCTTTGTTCTACCTTGAAGTGATACCATCTTCATGTCAAGAATGTCATGAGAATTGCAGCACCTCTTATGAATTCTTGACGAAGTGATACTTCTCGCCATCATTATCCATTCCGTGGGGATACCGTGCATGAGGCCGCAAACTGATATGAGGTGTTACCGGCTAGATCGATTTGACCTTGAATCGGGGTCCTGACAGTGTTGGTATCAGAGCCTGACTGCCTGTAGGATTACCAAGCCAACTAGTCGAAGTTGAGTCTAGAAATGCTTTAGTTATATAAGGGGATTGATTGTGGAAGGGAACGTAAGGCTCTTTTTACTCCTTTACCTTATGCCCTTCTGATCTGAGTCATCATCTTCCTTTCTACGGGGATTAAGAACTAGGCCTTCCCATCTATCTATTAGGATGTGTTAGAGACTTATAGGATTGTTGGTTCCAGGCCTCAATTCAGTTTCTACTACTTTTAGTATGTTGTCAGTTGAATCAGAACCTTGATATGATGTTGCTAAGTGACTATGCAAATCCTTGTGAATGTCTCAAATATTTTTCTGAGCATTTACAATCGTTATGTTGTCCGAGTCATCCCAGGTCTCTAAATAGTCGGATGCATTTGCAAATCCTTTCTTTCCATTCCTGATGTCCTTTTTGGTCAGAATAAGCACACTAATCGGTGAGTTGAGGTACATTGTTGCCTCGACATATATGTTGGAGCTATTATTATGACCCTAGGTGTTTTAGGGAGTCACCTAGTAATCTAGCCATGTTTTGTGTTCCCGGTGTGATGATTCTGGCCACCATTCTCGAAAGCATCCCGTGATGCCATTTAGTAGTAGGTATTCTACTCCTAGGTTTTTGAACCCGAGATTCACCCTACTTCATGTTGTTAGTGTTTGCTCGTTCCTTTAGGTTATTAGTAACCTTTGCGATAGCCCTCGAGGTCCGTGGTATATCGTTCTTCCAATACCACGAGCCAATATGGCAGAAGTTCTTTTGAACCAAAAGATCACAACAAGAGTGCTCTTGATGAGTTCTCCACTATATTGTGAATCTGCCAGTTCTACCATTTTGCATGGGTTATCCGAAAGAAATGTTGAGCTTTGCCCGACATACTAATCTATGCATCCACAACTCAGAAAGATATATGTCCCTTTGAGTTGTTCCTCTTTAATTGTATTTTGACCTCCGTCTATCATTTGATAGTCAAGAGTATGTGTGCATTCGTTCATGATGCCTATTATTCTTGTGGTCTATCAAGCCATCCTATTGCAGAATGACTAGGAGAAACAAACTCCATAACCTCGTCCATATCTAGGATTGGGTCAAAGCAATTGTATTCCACAGATCAAAATGCCAATCCAGCTTTTGCTCTGTTCTACCTTGAAGTGTTACCATCTTCATGTCAAGAATGTCATGAGAATTGCAGCACCTCTTATGAATTCTTGACGAAGTGATACTTCTCGCCATCATTATCCATTCCTTGCTTCCATGTTGTTGTAACCCGAATGCCGACAAGTGAACTGTGATGCGTGAAATCAATACTCCTAGCAACCTCGTTGCTTGGTAGTTAATAGACAATACTCCCACTCTTAGCGTGCTGGTTAGTGAATCATCATTCTAAGATTGATCGTGCTACCTAGTCCATATTTCTGGTGCACTCTTCGATGAATGAGTTAGGATTACTCAATCCCTTTCTTATTTGATCATATCGTCTTGCTCTGAAAAGCAAGATTGTTCTCGAGCTTAGTAACATATCGGTGGTTCATGATGTTCCAAATACCCTCTCGGAAGTATTACCAGGTTGTCACCTGACCGCTATGTTGAGTTCGTGATCATGTGGGGTTTCCTCCAAACCACCCATTCTCCAAGAATCTGTGTGGGATACCCCTGAGCTAGTTGGTTAAGCCAAATAACAACTTGGAGTTTTGGAAGATAAAAGCTTTGTCCGACTTCGTTCATTTTAAGGGTTATCCTTTTGAGTGTGTGTTGAAGAAAGATGATGTCTTCATCGATTGGTCCTCAGGATCAATTGTTGGATCTATTGTCTTGTCCAGACTTTGGTTTGAGTATGGGTTATCATCAAATCAAATCAGAACCAACGATATTCGTAATGTTGTCTTACTCGTGGTGGGTTCCTCGAGCATACGCCATTATATCTTTTGGTCTGACCAATACTATCACATTGTTCACATGATGTTGGAAGTCCAGTGATATGGAAATTCCGATGAGTTGCTATTGAGCCCATCTGCAGCATCTCGTCTCCTCCATGATTCATGTTGAACATCAAGCTATTATTGGAAACTTTTGTAAGCATTATCTTCATGTCCCGTTCATGAAATACACGTTTGGTTTAAGAAGTGACTTTCTCCAAGTTCACGTGCATTAGGTGCAAGTTGCCGCCGTGAATTGAGAAAGATTGTTTTTGCTTTCTCCGGAATCATCCCAAGTCAGTCATGCAAGTGCGAAGTATTCCATGGTTTGATAGGTTCGCTACCTCCACTCCATGTGTAATCCCTAGCACACCAAGGCACTGATTGATTTGTTCAAGGAAAAGAAGTTCTTAAGTGCTACTCCTTAAGGACCCAAAGGTACATGCACAGGACTTCGCTCTCCGCAATGATGGTTCCTAATCGGAACTCGGTAGTGCTTTTTAATAAGACTACCATGTGGTCATGCTTGTCCAGGACAGTGTGTTCATAGGTGTGTAGCAGAACCAGCTCATGTTTTGGAGCTTGCTATCGTAGTTCATCTCCCGAGAGTCTCAGCATGTAATCTCATTGATTTGTGTTGCAAATCTTCTTTTCAGACTTGTGAGTCTGAAGTATCATGTTTCTAACCAAATCTGATTCTCAGGCAGATATGATGGTTCGAACATTCCCAACAGTTGCATTTTGTTCCCAGCTTGCACCGCCCTTGTGCCAATTTCCCATGGGCTACCCTTCTCAGCAGTTGTTGTCCAAGATCATCTTCAAAAGTGGACTTACCATGGGTCCCATCCATTTCCGATGATAAGAAAAATTCATCCATTGCGTTGTCTTCAACAAGGTAGTTCACAACATCCATTCTAGTCCGGGTATGCCATCCCTTCGTACTCCTCCAAGCGATTGTTGTGATTTGCCTTAGGCTGCTATAAAGAGTTTCAATGATCTCTGAATCAAAAGTAATTCTTTTTGCCACTTAAGGGAATATTTCTGCGAGTCACCTTCCTTAAGATGTCTCGTTGTGGTATCATGGCAACCCAACTCCTCGTTACGTTGACACCGTTCACCACCCTCCTAGGTGTGGGAATTCCGCTACTTACTTAAACATTGTCATATGCTCATTTCCATCGTTCTTGATGTGTGTATCGTGTCTCATCTTGACAGATGTCGCTATGTCTCGTTCTATGAGTTGATCGTCGGTTGGTCGATCTTCGAGAAGATCGATTCTTCGAGAGTTTCTTTTCTTCCCGTCATTGTGTTGGATGGAGTTCTCAGAGCAAGACATCGAGACAAAGATGGTGATCATGTCAATGTTCCTATGAAGTGCAACATGGATCGTGAAGACCGTGTTAGTTTGTGCCCCTCTATCTTCTTACCTCACGTCTTGAATCTCAGGACGAGATTCTTGTTTAGTGGGGGTGAGTTGTCACAGCCCTAGAATTGTTTGCAATTAGTGGCACAAGCATCCATGCATCTTGTCTAAATTACTTCTTTAATTTGAAATGGGGGATAATAAACCCTAGCAGCAAATGAAATTCAACCAGGCTCAAACTTAAATCTTTTCAATGATCCCAAAATGCCCTTTAGAAATGTTCATCATTTTTTAATTGGTGCAGCACCTCTAACAAAAATGATGCACATATTTCTAGGCCATCCTGGATTTTTGAATTAAATCATATGCTATTTGCAATTGGGCATTTAAATGCTATATAATATTTTAAATGCTCAATTAATTCTAAACTTAAGTGAGGGCTGTTGGAAATATTCCAACCAGAGCCCACAATTATTTCCAGGATTTTTGGAAACGTTCCGGTATTTTTAATAAAGCCCTAAAGTTACAGAAATAATAGAAAACAGAAAATAGAGGGGAGAGAGAGAGAACCTACCTGACTTACCTGTGGCGGCCGAGATGGCCAGCCCACCTGCGCGGCCCAGCCCGCCTAGCCCCTCCCCTGTCGTCTTCCTCCTTGCCAGGAGGACGGGCGCGTGCCCGGCACGCGCACACCGCCGTGCGCCACCTCCTGCTTGACGCCGAGGGCCTGGACGCCTCTGGCGTTGCCACGCAGACCCCCTGGACCCCTCGAACGCTCCTCTCTCTCCCTGCCTCGCCTCTCTCGCTCTCTCTCCCGAAGCAGAGCGACGCCGTCGCCACTGTTCATCGCCACCGTGACCACCATGCTTCCCTCGCCTCACTGACCTGTCCACGAACCTCGCCACCCTCGCCTACGCCTCTCCGTCGACCCACGTGACGCGGGAAGCCCTGGAGATCCGCCATCGCCGTTGTCTTCACCTCTGGCCGCTGGAGATCGCCTTTGCTACTCCATTGATCTCAGCGCGTCCCCGAGCCCGCTGAGCATCTCGTCGCACCCTCCGTGAGCTCCTGCTCCTGCTCCCCCTCTCCGTTTTTCCCCTCGTGCACCATAGCAACTGCACCATGCTCACCCGCACGCGCCACCGCCCGCGCTCGTCGCTGGCGATGCTCCGGTGACCATTTGGTCCCGGGCATGCGCCCAACGCGCTCCCTGCATCGCGTAGAGCCCCTGTAGCATGTCGTCGTGCTCATTTGCGCACCGCAGCCCCATCCCCACCTGCACCCGAGCTTCGGCCGCCGTCGAGCTCGTCGCCGGCGCCACTCCGGCCACTCCCCGGCCGTGCCACCATCACGGTTGGATGCGGACGAGCGTCCGCGTCCCGTAGCTGTGCTCCGCGCGCCAAACGGCGCCTTGTAGGTGAATCCCGCGCCGCTCCGCCGCGTCTGCTACCGCCGGCGGCTAAACACCGGTAAGTTGACCGTTGACCGTTGACTGGGTGGGTCCAGTTTGACCCCCCTGGGTTACTGACGTGTGGGCCCCAGGCCACTAACTAAACTAGGATTAGTATTAGTTTAACGCTAACTAAATTTAGATAGTTAACTAACTACTGACCAGTGGGCCCCACTGGTCAGGTTTGACCCTGGGCGACCCAATTGACCTGCTGACATCATAGTGACGTCATGCTGACGCAGTTAATTATTTTCTGGATTTATTCTTATTAAGGAAAATTCAGAAAATAATGCTAACTTCAAAAATTTATAGAAATTAATCTGTAACTCCAAATCAAACAAATTATATATGAAAAATGATCAGAAAACTTCAATCTATCCATCTGTACCATTTTCATGCATGTTAGAACAACTTATAGCTACTGTTTAGGACAAATCAAATGAATGGCATTTAAATAACCATATGTGGAGTTTGAATTTGAACCTTGGGTTCAAACCAACTACACTTAATTGTGTTGCTAGTTGCATTAGCCCAACACACTCATTTTACCATGTCATGATCATGCATCATATTGTGCATTGCATTGATTGTGTTTCTTCTTTGTTTGTCGGTGGTTGTTCCCTCTCGATAGACGTGTTCTGACGACGTGTTCGATGACACCGATGAAGAGCTATATTATCTTCAGAAGTGCCAGGCAAGCAAAACCCCCTTGTTCATTCCGATACAATCCCACTCTCTCACTCCTGCTCTCTTTTACTGCATTAGGACAACAACAATTCAACTGTTACCTGCTGCGGTAGTTGAACCCCTTTCCTCTGCATGACCTGTCATTGCCACAGTAAAATAGATGAAACCCACTAGCATGAGTAGGAGTTGTTTGAGCCCTGATGTGCCTACTCATTCATGCTTGTTTGTCATGTCTGCTACTGCTTAGAGTTGAGTCAGGTCTGATTCATCGGGGATGAATTGGAATGGCGATGAACATGTCCTACTGTGTGTGAGCGAAGTGTGTGAACACGATTTGGTAAAGGTAGCGGTGAGAGGCCATGTAGGAGTACATGGTGGGTTGTCTCATTGAAACCGTCCTCAGGAACTAAGTTCTGTGTTTGTGATCCATGAACAGCTACTACCACTCATTGGGATCCTTAATTGACCCTCTTGACTTATTAACTGCCCTAGTCCTTTGTCCATGACTTGCAACTAGTTTCTGGTGTTTATAGGATATGTGTTGGTGGCCGTGCGTAGCGCTGACCCTAGGGGTGGGCTATGATGCGGTAGATACACCATGGCATGGTGTACCGGGCGCCCGTTTGGTGTCTCGGGAAACCTGCACACATCGTTTGGGGCTGTGAGCGAAACTCCAGCCGGATCTCCTCGTGGATGGAACCCGAATAGGCGATAAACCTGGACTAGAGACTTGTGTGGTTAGTCAGGTCGTGGCCGACACCCTCGCCAGGCTTCCGCTTGATGGTTGCCAAGGTACATGACGTGTATATGGTGATAAGTGGTGAGAGCGTGTGTGAAGAATTACACCCCTGCAGGGTTATCATTATCTATTCGAATAGCCAGATTCCTCGGATATGGAAACTTGGACCCCTTGCATAGTTCATAGACAAGTGAAAGTGGATACTCTAAAATGCGCAAGATAAGCGTGAGTGCTATGGATGGCGTTCTCGTAGGGAGACGGGAGTGGATCCATAGTGGTGTATTGATACGGTGAATGTGTGGACTCGTGTGCGCCACCTCAAAAGAGTTGCTTGCAGTCGTAGTTCAGGTCAGCCACTGAGTCAAAGCTGGCTTGCTGCAGTTAAACTCCACCACCCCCTTTATTGATACTGATGCATATGTAGATAGTTCTGATGTAAGTCTTGCTGGGTACATTTGTACTCACGTTTGCCTATGTTATGTTTTGCAGAGAGACATCCGTCTCGCTAGTAGTTCCGTGTGGACTTCGATGTTTAGCTTGATACCTCAGCTACAATCTTGTGCCCTCGGCAGATCTGGTAGATAGTCAGGCTTCTTAGCCTTTTTCATTTGTAGATGTCTGTACTCAGACATGTTAAGCTTCCGCATGTGCTTTGATTTGTATGCTATGATTGTTGGGTCATGAGACCCATGTTTGTAATATCTCGCTCCTCGGAGCCTAATGAATAAATACTTGAGTCGTAGAGTTATGCCGTGATGCCATGTTGTATTTACACATATCGAGCATATTGTGTGTATGATTGAAATGTTTGGTATGTGTGGGATCCGACAATCTAGTTGTTTATCCTTGGCAGCCTCTCTTATGGGGAAATGTAGTCTAGTGCTCCTTGAGCCATAGTAGTCCGCTACATCCCGGTTCACCGGAGTCCTGCTAGCCCAACACTACTGCTCAGGACACTTGACTGGCCGACATGTGTTTCACTTCGTTCCTATGTCTATCCCTTCGGGGAAATGTCATGCGGTGACATCCGGAGTCCTGCCTAGCCTGCTACAGCTCGGGTTCCCTGGAGTCCTTTTAGCCCAGTGCTACAGCCCGGATTCACACACTGTTGACCGACATGCTTGATGTGATTCATGTATGCCCGGGTTCACGACTAGCCATGTCGGCCCGGGTTCTCTGTCATATGGATGCTAGCAACACTATCATATATGTGAGCCAAAAGGCGTAAATGGTCCCGGGCCTTGGTAAGGCGACACCCATGGGGATACCGTGTGTGAGGCTGCAAAGTGATATGAGGTGTTACAGGCTAGATCGATGTGACTTGGAATCAGGGTCCTGACACTTCTGCATCGAAACGTTGGGTTAACACTGTAGCACAACCGTCCTTGAGTGGAGAACCGATCCGTATACCTAAATCATGGTAGCTTTTACGCAATCCTTTTAAGTTTTGAGCGGTGTGCTAGTGCGTTTTTCCTTGTATGCACACATTACCACACGTATGAATCGGCAAGTCCTTCTGGTTTGAACATAAGTCATAGCATGGATCCAATCTGCGGTGAGCTCCGTCGTCTTAGGAACATGCTTCAAAAAATTGATCTGGCTTCAAATCGCCGGATCTCAAGTGCATCTGGCAACGCGCGATGCCACCTTAACTTCTCTCCAATTCTTCTTCATTTGATTAACTGCGAGCTTTCTCGATCCCAAAGAGTGCGCCCTCCAAGAACTCAACACCATCGTGCGTCCGCCCCATGGTGGGCGCCAACTATCGTGGAATTGTCACGGCAGATGTCCTAGTGCGAGGACTTATTCGTGAGGCCAACGCATTTATGTGGTAGCTTGAGAGGGGTTGAGTGGAATCGAGAGACGCAACACAAGACAAGGGTTTAGACAGCTTCGGGCCCCGGGAAACATCATCTGGTAACAACCCTACGTGCTATTTGAGGTTATATCTCATTATGATCATGAGGAAGTCGCCGTAAACCGGCTCTCCCAGTGAACCCTAACCTTTAAGATTGTTTCTCCGTACTTGTCTGTCTTTGGGGAGCCCTGCCCCTCCTTATATATGTTGAAGGGGCGGGTTACATGTAGAGTCCAACTCGGACTTAAGACTTAACTATTATGACTTCTCTTCTTGGGCTTCTTAATATCTTGGGCTACATAACGTCTCGGGCTTCATAACGTCTCGGGCTTTATAACTCCTGGCAACCCAGTTACCACTGCCTGCTGGGAGTTAACTGGTGCCAGTTTAAGATGGTCTGCCGGTTTAAGAATGTCTCCTGAGTTATCATCTGACTTAACTCATGTCTTAACTGTCAGGCGATTTAACAACCGGCCGGTTTACCGTCTGGGTTAACTGCCTGTTTTACCTGTATGTCTTAACTGTCAGCCGGTTTAACAACCTGCCGGTTTACCGTCTGACTTAACACTATCCGGTTTACCACCTGTCTTAACACCTGCCGGTTTACCACCTGCCTTACCACCTGCCGGTTTATCAAGTCCCAGCCGGGTTATAACTCCAGCCAGATCATACCGCGGGGTATATCCCTGACAAGACCCGCTATAGATAATTACCAGTAGCGCTGTCTGCAATGCATGCTACAGCTAACCATGTATAGCAGTAGCACGTGTCAACACACACTACTGCTACACTTAGCTATGTCGCCGTATCAGTAGCGCGGGCACCCATGCTACTGATACACCCAAAACCCGTGCTACTGCTAGGCTTTTCCCTAGTAGTGGATGATCATCATTATTAGAGCATTGTCCCAGTGAGGAAAGGATGATGGAGACTATGATTCCCCCACATGTCGGGATGAGACTCTGGACGAAAAAAAAGAGGCCAAAAGAAAAGAACAGAAAAGAAAGAAGGCCCAAATAAAAAAATAAGAGAAAAATAGAGAAGGGACAATGTTACTATCCTTTTCCCACACTTGTGCTTAAAAGTACCACCATGATCTTCATGATAGAGAGTCTCCTATGTTGTCACTTCCATAAACTAGAGGGAATTTTACATTATAGAACTTGGCTTGTATATTCCAATGATGGGCTTCCTCAAATTGCCCTAGGTGTTCGTGAGCAAGCAAGTTGGATGCACACCCACTTAGTTTCTTTTGTTGAGCTTTCATACACTTATAGCTCTAGTGCATCCGTTGCATGGCAATCCATACTCACTCACATTGATATATATTGATGGGCATCTCCATAGCCCGTTGATACGCCTAGTTGATGTGAGACTATCTTCTCCTTTTTGTCTTCTCCACAACCACCATTCTATTCCACCTATAGTGCTATGTCCATGGTTCACGCTCATATATTGTGTGAAAGTAGAAAAAGTTCGAGAACATCAAAAGTATGAAACAATTGTTTGGCTTGTCATCGGGGTTGTGCATGATTTAATATTTTGTGTGATGAAGATAGATCATAGCCAGACTATATGATTTTGTAGGGATAACTTTCTTTGGCCATGTTATTTTGAGAAGACATGATTGCTTAGTTAGTATGCTTGAAGTATTATTGTTTTTATGTTAATATTAAACTTCTAATCTTGAATCTTTCAGATCTGAACATTCATGCCATAATAAAGAAAATTACATTGAAAAATATGTTAGGAAGCATTCCAGATCAAAAATTCTTTTTTATCATTTACCTACTCAAGAAAGAGCAAGAATTAAGCTTGGGGATGCTTGATACGTCTCCAACGTATCTATAATTTTTGATTGTTCCATGCTATTATATATTCTATTTTGGATGTTTAATGGGCTTATTTATAAACTTTTATATTATTTTTGGGACTAACCTATTAACCGGAGGCCCAACCCAAATTGCTATTTTTTTGCCTATTTCAGTGTTTCACAGAAAAAGAATATCAAATGGAGTCCAAACAGAATGAAACCTTTGGGAGCATGATTTTTGGAACAAACATGATCCAGAGGACTTGGAGTGGACGTCAGGCAATCAACGAGGAGGCCACAAGGCAGGGGGCGCGCCCTCCACCCTCGTGGGACCCTCGTGGCTCCACCGACCTACTTCTTCCTCCTATATATACCTACGTACCCTGAAAACATCAGAGGGCACCATGAAAACCTAATTCCACCGCCGGAACCTTCTGTACCCGTGAGATCCCACCTTGGGGACTTTTCTGGCGCTCCGCCGGAGGGAGCATTGATCACGGAGGGCTTCTACATCAACACCATAGCCTCTCTGATGATGTGTGAGTAGTTTACCCCAGACCATCGGGTCCATAGTTATTAGCTAGATGGCTTATTCTCTCTCTTTGGATCTCAATACAAAGTTCTCCTCGATTCTCTTGGAGATCTATTCGATGTAATCTTCTTTTGCGGTGTGTTTGTCGAGATCCAATGAATTGTGGGTTTATGATCAAGATTATCTATGAACAATATTTGAATCTTCTCTGAATTCTTTTATGTATGATTGGTTATCTTTGCAAGTCTCTTTGAATTATCAGTTTGGTTTGGCCTACTAGATTGATCTTTCTTGAAATGGGAGAAGTGCTTAGCTTTGGGTTCAATCTTCTGGTGCTCGATCCCAGTGACAGTAGGGGAAACGACATGTATTGTATTGTTGCCATTGAGGATAAAAAGATGGGGTTTATATCATATTGCATGAGTTTATCCCTCTACATCATGTCATCTTGCTTAAAGCGTTACTCCGTTCTGATGAACTTAATACTCTAGATGCATGCTGGATAGCGGTCGATGTGTGGAGTAATAGTAGTAGATGCAGGCAGGAGTCAGTCTACTTTTCACGGATGTGATGCCTATATACATGATCATACCTAGATATTCTCATAACTATGCTCAATTCTATCAATTGCTCGACTGTAATTTGTTCACCCACGTAATACTTATGCTATCTTGAGAGAAGCCACCAGTGAAACCTATGGCCCCCGGGTCTATTTTCCATGGTACAAGTTTCCCATCTGTTTTATTTTGCAATCTTTACTTTCAATTTATATCATAAAAATACCAAAAATATTTATCTTATTATTATTATCTCTATCACATCTCTCTCTTGCAAGTGGTCGTGAAGGGATTGACAACCCCTTTATCGCGTTGGTCGCGAGGTTCTTATTTGTTTGTGTAGGTACGAGGTGACTCGTGCGTGGTCTCCTACTGGATTGATACCTTGGTTCTCAAAAACTGAGGGAAATACTTACATTGCTTTGCTGCATCACCCTTTCCTCTTCAAGGGAAAACCAACGCATGCTCAAGAGGTAGCACATACCTAGTTCAATCTCGTTATCGGCAAGTCTCTTTACTCGTTCCGTAATGCATCATCCTGTAACTAACTCATTAGTCACATTGCTTGCAAGGCTTATAGTGATGTGCATTACCGAGAGGGCCCAAAGGTACCTCTCCGATACTCAGAGGGACAAATCCTAATCTCGATCTATGCCAACTCAACAAACACCATCGAAGACACCTGTAGAGCATCTTTATAATAACCCAGTCATGTTGTGATGATTGATAGCACACAAGGTGTTCCTACGGTATTCGGGAGTTGCATAATCTCATAGTCAGAGGAACATGTATACACTACAAAAAAAAGACACATCCGTGACATTTTGGGGCAAATGAATTTTTTTCTGTCATACATATGACACTTCTATGATGATAATTGTGACAAAACCCTGTATCATCATTGATGTGGTGGGCTCCTACTTCCATGACAAAAAATCATGACAGATAATGGGCTTTTCGTCTTGGGCGGGCCGGAGACGCAACTGCATGACATTCTTTGGGCCGTCCATGACGGACAAAACCGTGGTAGAGCGAGGGGGAGGAAAATTTCGGGGAGTTCCCGGTTACGGTGGGAGGTTGGGGGCCGAGTGATGCGTGTTTCTCTCGTACACGTACGCGCGTGTGTGCGAGGCGTTGGGCTCTAACTGAACCCAAGCGATTGCATTGCAGGCTACGCATTATTGAACCCGAGCAATAGATCGATGGCTGTTAACTGAACCCGATCGAGCGATTCTTTTGCTACTGCTGCTAACTGAAGCCGATCGATTGGATCAACAGTGAGCATTGCGGGGGGGGTTGGATGAACAGTGAGCGGTGGCGTTGCCTCTGGATGAACAGGACCCCGTGGTGTGGTGGAGGGTTGGATGAACAGTAGACGGTGGAGGGGTGCCCATGGAGGGGTGGTTGAACAGGACCCCGTGGTGTGGAGGGTTGGATGAACATTAGACGGTGGAGGGGTGGTTGAACAGTAGCTGGTGGAGTAGCGCGCGGTGGAGGCTGGATGAATAGGAGCCCGTGGAGGCTGGAGGAGGTCGACGGTAGCCCGTGGAGGCTGGAGGAGGTCGACGGTGGAGATGAACAGTATCCCGTGGAGTCCCGTTTTGCAGTACGCCACACCCCTCCTGATGAACAGGACCCCCGTTTCGACCGTAGGAGGTCCGTTTCGTCCATTTTGCGGTATGCCACACCCCTCCCAATCAACAGGACCCCCGTTTCGACCGTAGGAGATCCGTTTCCTCTGTTTTGCGGTATGCCACACCCCTACCGATCAACAGGACCCCCGTTTCGACCGTAGGAGGTCCATTTCCTCCGTTCTGCGGTACGCCAGGCCTCGTTTCCATCGCTTGTTCCGTCCAAGCCCTCCCAATGAACACGACAACGCATTCCGTTGCGACCTAGCCGGTTGGCTCCCACGCGTTCTGTTGCCTCCCGATGAACACGATGCATTCCGTTGCCTCCCCATGAACACGACGCATTCCGTTTCCTCCCCATGAACACGACGACGACGTTGTTTCTCCGTTCCGACCCAGCCATGTACATGAGCCCTGGCCGTACGTATGCGCGAGTAGGCGTTCGAGACCCCGCCCGTATGTACACATACGTGGCCGTATTTTCTTTCTTGCACCTTGGCCGCTGTACGTACGTGTACATGCTACGTGTGCGCCTCTACTATGACACGTGCGCGCCTCTACTACGACATGTGTGCGCCTCTACATCGACTAGTATGTACGTACATGTTCGCGACCAGAATTGCAACGCTACGTACGGTTCAACTAGGTGGGTCCCGACTGTCAGGCACTTCCTTGAGTGCAAAGATGTAGCTGGTGGGTCCCAGCAGTCAGGGGGGTGAATCATTTTTTTTGCCCGGACGCACTTCCTTTCATGTGAAGGTGTAGCTGGTGGGTCCCAACAGTCAGGGGGGAAACGTTTTTTCATGAAATACAGTGGCCCGTCTGGTGGGTCCCCGCTGTCAGGTGGAGGAATAGTTATTTTGCACGTAATAAGGAGGCACTTCCTTGCTGCGGCCGTGGACCCAGCTGTCAGCCTCTCCACGTACAGTCCATGTCTGATGGAAGCCGTTCCTTGACCACGTTGACCACGCCATGCCGAGAGCACCAGGGCGGTGGACGACGGCGAGGCCTAGGAAGGGGCGACGCGGAGCCGGGGAAGACACGACAGTGGATGCCCATGCGTAGAGGAGTACGACGGTTCACTGGTTCGCTGCGGTGTGATGCTGTCGTCGCCGCAGAATAACAGGGGGTGTTGGTGAGTAGATGGATGGCCTGGCCAGCGGTGGGAGTAGTAGGGGGCGGTGAGGCCTCCGCCGCATGGCAGCCGTCCACGGGAGGCAGGAGCACGAGGCACGACCGGCGCTGGTTTGGGCGGCTGGAGCAAGAAGACCAGAGGTTGAAGAAGCACTATGGCCGTTGGATGGACATCGTACGGTCATTGTATCTAGAATCGTGCATATTGACTAAGTTGACAAAGCCCTCCATCCCCGTCAACTTAGTAGGCCCACAAGTCAGCCTGCCACTATATTAGGTCCCAGCTAACAGGGGAGTATTCATTTTTTTGTGCATAATAAGGAGGCACTTCCTTGTGTGCGAAGATATAGCTGGTGGGTCCGAGCTGTCAGCGGCGGTAACATCTTTTCGTGAAATACAGAGGCCCTTTCGGTGGGTCCCTGATGTCAGGTGGAGGAATCATTATTTTGCACGTAATAAGGAGGCATTTCCTTGCGTGCAGCCGTGGACCCAGCTGTCGGCCTCTCCACATACAGTCCACTTCAAATGCATGTCGGTCGTTGACCACATTGACCAGGCCGCGCCGAGAGCACCAGGGCGGTGGATGACGGTGCGGCCTAGGAAGGGAACGACACGGAGGCAGGGAAGACTCGGCAGTTGTTTCCCACGCGGAGGGGAGTACGACTGTACGAGGGTTTACTGGTTCGTCTGCCGTCGCCGGAGAATAACAGCAGGTGTGGGTGAGTAGACGGATGGCTAAGCCAGCGATGGGAGTACGATGGGGCGGTGAGGCCTGCGCGGCAGCAGAGCCGGCCATGGGGAGGAGGGAGCAGGTAGTCCCGCCGGTGCTTGTTTGAGCGGCTGGAGCAGGAAGAGCAGAGATTGAAGAAGCACGACGGCCGTTGGATGGCCATCCAATAGTCACTGCTTGTGCGTCAACCTTTTTTTAGGAAAGCCTCAAATCTGTGGAAAACAGCATACAGCCCATCTGCCATTATTTCTAATAATTTACAACCCATTTGCTAATTATTAAGGTTTTTTTGGAGCCCATATTCTTTTTGTTAGCATTACAGCCCATATTGTGGCCACGGTTAAAAAATTATACGAAATTTTGCATATTTCGGTGCGGTCCGAACTATTTTTAATCCTGAAATTTCGACTCACATTCAAACTGATTTTAAAAATAAATGTATATCAATATAAAATCCAACAAATTCTCCACGCATAAAAATTAATGTAATTTAAAATCAAGAAATGAAAAAAAGATATTTGAAACTAATTGTCGGTTTGATGTGTATTAAAAATGTACAACTCATTTCTCATTACTGATGGGCCATTTTCTCGGCCAGGCAAATGAAAGCTCTCCTCGTCTTGAAAGATTTGCAACCCAACAGGCCTGACAAAGCGACTTACCTGGCAAATCACAAAAAAACTGGGCTGTGGCCGTGGACCCAGCTGTCAGCCTCTCCACGTATAGTACTCTTCCGATGGAATGTCGTTGACCACGTTGACCACACCACGCCGAGAGCAACAAGGCGGTGGACAACGGCGAGGCCTAGGAAGGGGACGACGCGGAGCCGGGAAAGACACGGCAGTGGATGCCCACGCGAAGAGGAGTACGAGGGTTCACTGGTTCGGTTGCGGTGTGAGGCTGTCGTCACCGCAGGGCCTGGCTAGCGGCGGGAGTAGTAGGGGGCGATGAGGCCTCAACAGCGGCACAACCGGCCACTGGAGGCAGGAGTAGGCGGTCTCCCCGGCGCTGGTTTGGGCGGCTGGTGCAAGAAGAGCAGCGATTGAAGAAGCAGCATGACCGTTCGATTCAAATCCAACGGTTACTGCTGCTAGAATTGTTTGTTGACTAAGTTGGCAAGTCCTGCGTATGCGTCAACTTAGTAGGCCCACAGGTCAGCGTCCCAACCGGTGTGCCCCATATGTCAGTGTGAGGAATCATTTTTTTCACGTAATAAGGAGGCAGTTGATTGCGTGCGGCCAGGCCAGCGGAGGGAGTAGGGTGGGCCGGGGAAGCCTGCGCGGCATCACAGCGGGCCACAAGAGGAGGGAGCAGGCAGTCCTGCTGGCGCTAGTTTAGGCGGCTGGAGTAGGAAGATCAGAGATTGAAGAAGCACATCGGCCGTTGGATGGACATCCAACAGTCACTACTGCTAGAATCGTGTGTTCACTTACAAAGCCTTGCATAAACAAGTCAGCCTCGAAATCTGTGGCGTGTACAGCCCATTTGCTATTATTGTTATAATTTTCACTCATTTTCTAATTCATGTGGAATTTATTGCAGCCCATTTTCCATTTTTAGAATTCCTAGCCATTTTCTGGTAAGTACCATGGTCAAAAAATTAACTAAATATGTGGGAAATTTTGAAAATTCGCAAATTTTTGCTGGGGAACAAAATATTCTTAATCCAAAAATTAATAGCCATACTAAAACAAATTTAAAAATAAATTAGTATTATGTCATGTTAAATCCAATGAAATACGTATAAGATATCAGTGAAGAACAAAAACAAAAAAAGAAACTTATATCCCATTTGCTATAATTTTTTTGGAATTTTCAACCCCTTTTGATATTACTTTTAACAGACATTGACCATACTCTTAAGCCAGGCCGGAATGCATCCCTCCTCGTATTGAAAGATTTGCAGCCCAATAATTCAGAGAAAACAAATAGGCCTAGCTTGGGTATTCTTCAAAAAGAAATACTGGGCTACCTATTTCCCCAAAGAACTGGTGCATGAGCATTTAGCTTTATTTATTTATTTATTCATTTATTTACTTATTTATGTTTAGGGGACCATGAGCATGTACATGGGCCGGATTCATGTGAGAGCCTCCCTTCTAGTTAATTATGGGCTTCTCTATTGGGCCTTCATCAGTGGGCTGCATGTTATCAACAAGTGGAAAATGTGTTCCATATGAAAAAATAGTATGCGCTACGTACGGTACGGGGCACTAAAGGATCGAACCGTGCAACGACTTCCAAAACATTGTGTTTGTCGTTCTAACAACACATTTATTCAACCAACAAATGAAATATACTACTGATTGTACATTGAAAACAACAACAGCAGCAACCAGGGCTGGGGGTGCAACAGAGGCAGTAAGTAGGCCAGAAGAGTGAAGACGCAGCTCTCTCTTCCAAACCAAACATCAGCGATCATTACAAAAGGGCTACCAAAAAAGAACAAGTGTATGCATCAAACTAAATAAAGATCCTACTACACCAAGTGTACGCATCTAACTAACTGGCTTAGTTAGACGTTACTATTTATTAAGCTGTGGAGATTGGTTGACGGCTTGAACCAGATGGGTGCCTGACGGGGGAAACTCCAGCCAGCAGGTCGAAGTCTGATACTTGCGACCCTCTCTCCTACTTTGGACTGCAAATTGTGGCGGCACATATCAGGGTATGGTGCATGTAGAGACGCGTGGTACATTGTGTACACACAGTTTTGTCTGATGAACGAAACCGCGCTGCCATCATGATCCTTGCCGTCGGTTATCTCCTGGTTAATCAGATAATTCAGCCCGACAAACAAAGAGTGTGTACCAAGGCTACTTACCAACCTGTCAGATAGGCGAGACCGCAGTTGAAGAACGCAATTAGCCTGAAGTCTTTATAATTCGTAGATCTTTTGGGCACTTGGCAGATTACAACCTTGAGAAAATCAAACTTGGTATCATGTTGGCTACTGTAAGATTCTGAGTATTCAGGGCCGTGGTGCCAAAGCAGTGCAGTGTTAATCGAAGGAAGGGGGATCAATCGCCGGGTGTACACCTCCACGAGCATCCAGCTGCCGTGACCTTCGATGAGCACCATCAAGACGTGTTCATGCCGACCCAGTACATACCGTTAATGTAGTTGAGGCTGACCGGGATCGGATCACAGTCAAGGGGGTTGATGCTCGCCACCCTATGATTGTTATGCTGTGTGACACGCCATTTCTGAAGATCAAGCGGCATCAGCAAGCAAGGAGCTGGCTTAAAAAGCTCCGACCTGAGGGCTTTGAGTAAACGGTACAGCCCCGACGAGCATGCGGCGAGCGGCATGGTACTGAGATTGTCCACACATGAAACAATGAGCTTGATTACCTCTATGGGGATTGAATTCTAGCCACTCTTTCGGCAGGCGCTGCTCGGTTCTGCCATTGTTAGTGCTTGGGTTTCGGACGAGGGGGGAGGCGCCTTAGCGGGGATGGAAGATTGGACGAGATTATGTGCGGACAAAGATGGAGAAGCGAATATGTGCCGTGGGAAGTGGACAAGTGATGATGACTACAGCACGCCGCTTGACTTACGAGACACATACTAGCAGCGTAGGGTCATGTCGATGCCAGACAACTTGCTTGAGTGATCACAATACTGGTACTCCCTATAGTGCTATGCCCTAACTTGCTTGAGTAGAGTAGTAGAGTAGGACTCTGCTCTACTACTAGCACCGGAGGAGTAGTATATTCTAATCTAAAATAGTTACAAACTTCAATGCCCGAGCGTGGAACGACTATGAACCGTGCTCAAAGACCGTGTCTACGTGGTGTTTGCACATGGGCGACAACCTCAACGCCAACGGTGCTGCTCCCGTTGCACCGTATGTGTTTCTATCCTTCCTGTTCGAAATCGTGGTAGAATTCATGATTTATTTTGTGCTTATTCGGATTAAATCTCGTAGTAACTTGCTCATATATTCAACTGGCGCAACGTCCCCTACAGCCACTCCCGTTTCATGGATGGCCTGGTCGATGCCTCCAAGGAGCCCTTCATCCACTGCTATGAGTGCCCGATGCCGTTTTGTGGCTCGCCGGCGGACATGGTGCATCACCTCACGGATGCGTGCAGCGGTCACTGCTGGCCCTTGGCAGAGAACATCAAGTACGAGACGTGCTACCCGTTCACCATGCCGGAGTCGCTGGAGGATCGACGTGAGAGGGAGGGGAGGAGATAGCGATGAACGTGAACGTGAGGGGGAGGAGATAGCGATGTCGTGGGAGGCGCAGTATTTATAGCGAGCAATGGCACACCTACATAAGATATGGACTGAGCTGCACTGACTTAACTGCAGGTCCAGTTGCATCACTAACATGTGGGCCAGACCCCTGTTGGGCCCATATGTCAGTGACCCACTACACCTGCAGTTAAGTAACAGCTATGTGGGCATATTTGTTGGAGTAAATTACGGGGGAGCGAAGGGGTGGAAATATTGCTGGTCACAACGGATTGGACGAGCATGGGGGGAGGAGAGTCATGCATGCAGATTTTTTCACATGGGGTGGAGTGGTGGGACCGCCGGAGGGAGAAGGAGAGTTTGGCAGGCATATTGTTTCCACACATGGAGAGGAAAAGATTTGGAGACGAACGGGCTTCCTGCAGGTATGGGGAACGGTGCATAATAAGTCCTCTTGCATGCCGGGCTAGGTATAGTCTCAAGTCATTAAAAACATACACGCCCCACACATGTTCATATTTCAAGGTGCACTAAATTATTGCATGCGATGATTAAGGCTGGCCATAATGGTGGTATCTTAGCTGGTATCATGCACACGGGAATAGCAAACATGCTAATGTGGCAAAGAATTAAAGAAGAGAGGGGAGTTAGAGTAACTAGTGTTCATGCATGCATTGGTAAACACATTTTTTTGTGAAGAACGACAACACTAGTTGAGTACTATTGCAGACTTCAAGAACTATTCCACCGCCTCTACTATCTTGCTAAGAGTAGGTGAAATTTTTGAATCGAGCCCTTTAAACTAGAAGGGAGGTAGTGGTACTCTAATAGCTAACCTTGTTGTGATGACAAGATAGGACATGGCACGCACCTGGACGGAGGAACTAGTCTGCATTGTGCATTTAAGTTTTGTCTGAAGTCAATGTACCTCTACTTTCACCAGACTTATAGAAAAATGTGTCAACATTCACAATGTCAAATCAATATTTTTACACTCATTATAAAACGTAGTTCTTATACTCATTATAATCAGTATTGTAGATATTGATATTTTTAGTATAAATTTGGTCGTGGGATTCATTGATGCCTGTCAAAGCGTGGAGGAAGCGGAGCTTAGGGCTTGCATTGCCGGTCTCTACATAGGTATTTCTCTTCATAATCCTGTAATTTTAGAGACTGATTGCACTTTTGTGGTAGCGTCTCTTGCATCAGGGGACTATGACAGGTCTGCTATGCGTGACCTGAAGATGAAAGCATTGAGCATCTCAAAGTTGATCAACAATCTTCAATTGTCAAAGGTTAGCCGTTCGTCCAATAAGGTGGCACACTTAATCGCTAAGTATAGCTTTGACAATAGATTAGATGGTATTCTTGTAAATAACGTACCGCCCTGTGTGGTGAATATTGTATCGAATGAGTGTACTGGTGTGGCTGGTTAATTAATATAAGGTGGTGTTCAAAAAAGTATAAATTTGGTCAAAAACTTTGCAAGCGGTTGACGGGAGTAAAAAGGACCAGAGGGAGTATCATGCATGCGGAGTAGGCAAAAAAATTGCTTGTCTAAAAAAAGGCAAAAAAATTGCTCATTTATAGCCGGTCGAAGTCTCAAAGGGCGCGACCACGCGAAGGAGGCGAAGGTCGTGGGAGGCGCAACATTTGACGGAATTAAGTGAAGTTACATCCACGCGCCGGCATGGCGTGCGAACAGGCAGAAGCTATACCGTTAGGCCTATGATATGGGTCTAGTAGACATGACATCTAGTGGGTCCCGCATAGTTCTCGAGAACTCTTTGGGGGCTTGCAGCCGTTTATCCACCGGGAAAGCCAGCAATCCCACACCGTTCGCACGCCCTACTCGTCCCCGTCTTCTACCTTACAATAGTTCGCTCCCAGTCGTCCCGTCCTTTCACATTAGTTCGCTCCCAGTTTTTTTTGCGGGGTACAATAGTTCAACTTCTCCTAACCCTCCTCCAAAATCCATGGCCTCCCAAATCTCCATGGTCGCCGCTGAGTACCAGATTAGAGCCATCATCGGCGACCAATTCATCGTCATCTACACACGTGGATCCGAGACGGTGAAAGCATGGCTTGCTCGCTTCCTACGCATGTTCAACAGTTCAACAGATGAGTGGGTCGCTGGGCTAGATGTTGAGTACACCACAGTCCTAGGACGAGAGAAGGATCTAAAGGACGAAGAGAGGAAGAAGCCCGCCGTGATCCAGGTTTGCGTACATAACGTTTGCTTGGTCTACCACATATGCCATGCCGACGTTGAGTGCCAGGATTTTAAGAACTTCCTCAAGGAGAAAAGAGTGAAATTCGTTACTGTAGGCTTTAAGAATGACATGGATGTCCTACGTCGGATAGGTCTCGTTGTAGGCCAGCCCTTCGATCTCTAGAAGACATGTCTGGTGTCCTCCTCTCAACCTTCAATGCTGACCATGGCAGAAGCCATGATTGATCCTTCGTACGCTAAACTGAAGAAACCTCATCACGAGTTTCATCATGCATGGGAGTCGAAGACATTAGATGAAGATCACATCCTGTACGCAGCAACGGATGCTACCTTTGTTTAAATATCTACAAGGGTTGGATGAAGAAGCAGAGCTCAGTGTCCGGTTCAAGCAAAGAAGCATCGACGAAGAGGAAGAGGAAGAGGGATGAGGACGAAGTCGAGGACGTGGACTCAGACTCCAAGTAGGTGGCAGTGTCGTCGCTCATGCTGGTTCTACTGCAGTGTCAAGCGGCCTAGTTGCTTAGTTTATTTTCAAGGGTGTGTTGTGCTGAGGCCCCAGCAGAACTATGTTTATATTCTTTCTCGTTATTTGAACTCTTTAGTATGTACAGTAATACTAGTACTATGTCTTACTACTGTTCTTCTTGCAGTTGGTACTACTGCTCATATCTTCGTGTTCCTACTGTACTTAATATGTTCGTACTAGTAGTATGATTTGGATCAGTCGATTTGTGAAAGAAGTTCGACGGAGCGAAGGAAGAAGACGGCAGAAGAGGTGGAAGAAGCCCTTCTAGCCATCCATGTTGCATCAAACGGCTCACATGAGTCGACTGACCCAAATTGCTCCTTCAGATTGAAGGATCCATGTGGCATTCAAGGTCTCGAAGGTAGATTCTGCGTCCGCACACGGTTTGCGGGCTCAACGCGCGCGACCAGATTCTGCCGCGACAGCCACCATGCGCGCCTCCTCCGCGCGGCCGGAGACGACAATGACACGGTAGTTCCTCCTCACCGGCGTGCTGGAGCATGCGCTTGTCCTCCTCTTTGTACGCTGTGTGCATAGACAGGCTCCACCAGCTGCTCGCGTGCTTGGCAGTGCGGCGGCATCGCGAGGAGGGACTACAAACGACGTGAGCGGGCGAGCCTTCGGCTTCATGGCACAGGGATGGCGACCAACCGGCAGTGATGGGAGAGAAATTGTTGGCCAGAGCAGGCGGGCACCAGCATGCGCAACAGCGGCGGCATATTGATGAGTGCGCGTGTGGGAGCTTACTTTAGTTTTATATATATAAGGTTGGTCAAACTTAAAAGAAAATCGTACTACTACACGTAAACATTAGACTTAGGCAGCGCTTTTATTAGTTAGTACCACAGCCATGATACGGAATCCTGTGCAAGCACGTGAATTGTGGTCGCGCGGTCGATCGAATGGTGCGTCACCGTGTCGCGCTCGAAGGACATCCACCGAACCTTTTTGTGTGTGTGAAAACAATCCTCGAATATTACTTAACTTTTTTTTCCTGTGGAAGTTCTTGACGCTGCAATATTTCCATATATTTTAATTTAGCTCCAGTTCGTGTTTATTTGGATTTGGACGTTTTAGGTGCGCCCTAGTTTTTTTAATACTAATTTTGTGTGTGTGACTGAGAGAGAATGTGTGTATGTGTCCATATGTGTGTTGTGGTGGAAGGGCAATGTGGAGACGGTGTGCGTGTGATACAGACATAGAGAGGTGTGAATGTGCAAATGATCATGCATGAGTGAGACATAGACATATGCCGATACGTTGTGTATACATGAGAGAATGGTCTTCTAGTTTAGGGCCTGTTTGGTTCCAATAAGTCACTTGACTTATAAGTTAGGTGACTTAAAATCAGTGACTTATAAGTCACGCCTGTTTGGTTGTCATCTGACTTATAAGTCACCTGACCACACCTTCCCACCTTGTTTTTTAATGTAAAGGTGATGGGACCCATGTAAAAAAGGGTGACTTATAAGTTTTAAGTTGGGGTGGAGCAACTTATGACTTATAAGTTGGGGTGACTTATAAGTTGGGTCCGTTTGGCAAAATAAGTCACTTTTTGCACTTTTTAACTTATAAGTTGGTGACTTATTTGGAACCAAACAGGGCCTTACTTGTGTGTGCGTGAGAGAGAGAGAGGGAGAGAGAGAGACAGAGAGAGGAGCTTCCGTAACACAACAACCATCTCTCTCGATTCGTCCGTCCCTCGCACGGTCGCATGCAACACATGCATCAACGCGCACATTTTGACACCCTCACCTGGCCCCTACCCACCTCAAGGCCCGCACAATATCTTCGTGAATACCCATTTCTCTCCTTAGGTTTGTCTTCTCTCAATATCTGACACACACACACACACAGAGAGAGAGACACACGCAGCACAACACACACACACACACACACTCCCCCGAGCACACAATTCATCCCCATCCAAGGTTATACGGCGACCACTCTTGCTTGTGCTTCTTTGCACCCCAACATGCACAACACCTCAATCTTCAAAGAGGGAATCGAGCAGATCAAAGACGGTGACCACACCACGCTAGAGAATGCGGGGTCATTTGGAAGCAGGGTGATGTGACGACGGCTGGCTGACTCCTCCCCCCACCCTCTCTCTCTCTCTTGCACAAAATTACCAATCCCTCTCTCCCCTGCACAAAATTGTCAATCCCTCAACCCACGAGATCCTTCCCCTCTCGTCCATGTTTTTCCAGCTCTCTCATCAAACATGATGTCTCTTCTCCTTCCAAATATACAGAATCCAGATGCACACGCATCTCATGTATATTACATGTATCCATCTTTCTCACAGACCTAACTTCTTCCTCTCTCTTTCTCTCTCTCTCTCTCTCTCTCTCTCTCTCTCTCTCTCTCTCTCTCTCTCTGTCTCGTTAGGTTTGTCTCCTACTCTCTCGTCCACATACATACAATCTTTCCTGCCCTATCTGCTCCATCTTCAAAAGCTCTCTCTGCATGTTTCATTCACACATTGGGATATGTCAAAATGTTGCTTCTATAATGGTTGATGTAGAGTTATGGTTGTTTTTGTTGCATCCTACAAAGTAATAACTATGAAATGCATTTAGATTCTCATTTGACTGGGATTATATGAGTTTGAGAATGTTGTGAAGTACTATAGACCTTGTATACATCTTGGGATTCGACAATGATTGTAAGTATTGAATTGTATAGACCATAACATTCGAAGTCAATAGCATAATATATTTATTTCACAATTTCAACAAATGATTAGTTCACTACAAAATAAGAAAACAAATGTGTACTCCCTCCATTTTTATTTAAGTCCGCGTATTAGCATTGGTCAAAGTCAAATTTTGTAAACTCTCAGAAAGCTTAGAACAAAAAATATTAACATATACAATAACAAATAAATACCATTAGATTCATTATTGAATGTACTTTCACATCATACATATTTGTTATGGTAAATGTTTATATTGTTCTATAAACTTGGTCAAACTTTAGGAAGTTTGACTTTGGTCAAACCTAATATGCAGAGTTTACTACTACTACTCGCTAGTTGCTTAGCCGAATCACTCAACACGCCACACGGGGAGTCCAGTGTCACAAAATTTTGAGGTCGGTGTGTGATATGTCTCCAACGTATCTATAATTTTTGATTGTTCCATTCTATTATATTATATGTTTTGGATGTTTATGGGCTTTATTATACACTTTTATATCATTTTTCGGGACTAACCTATTAACCCAGAGCCCAGTGCCAGTTTCTGTTTTTACCTTGTTTTAGGGTTTTGAAGAAAAGGAAAATCAAACAGAGTCCAATTGACCTAAAACTTCACAGAACTCATTTTTGGAAGGAAAGAAGACCAGAAGACTTGAAGTGCACGTAAGGGAAGCTTCGAGGAGGCCACGAGGTAGGGGGCGCGCCCACCCCCCTTGGGCGCGCCCTCCACCCTCGTGGGCCCCTCGTGGCCCCCCCTAACGTACTTCTTCCGCCTATATATCTCCATATACCCTAAAAACATCAGAGAGCACAATAGATCAGGAGTTCCACCGCCAGAAGCCTCCGTAGCCACCGAAAGCCAATCTAGACCCGTTCCGGCACCCTGCCAGAGGGGGAATCCCTCTCAGGTGGCCATCTTCATCATCCTGGTGCTCTCCATGACGAGGAGGGATTAGTTCCCCCTCGGGGCTGAGGGTATGTACCAGTAGCTATGTGTTTGATCTCTCTCTCTTGTGTTCTTGATTTGGCACGATCTTGATGTATCGCGAGCTTTGCTATTATAGTTGGATCTTATGTTTCTTCTCCCCCTCTACTCTCTTGTAATGGATTGAGTTTCCCCTTTGAAGTTATCTTATCGGATTGAGTCTTTAAAGATTTGAGAACACTTGATGTATGTCTTGCCGTGCATATCTGTGGTGACAATGGGATATCACGTGATTGACTTGATGTATGTTTTGGTGATCAACTTGCGGGTTTCGCCCATGAACCTATGCATAGGGGTTGGCACACGTTTTCGTCGTGATTCTCCGGTAGAAACTTTGGGGCACTCTTTGAGGTTCTATGTGTTGGTTGAATAGATGAATCTGAGATTGTGCGATGCATATCGTATAATCATACCCACGGATACTTAAGGTGACATTGGAGTATCTAGGTGACATTAGGGTTTAGGTTGATTTGTGTCTTAAGGTGTAATTCTAGTACGAACTCTAGGGCTGTTTGTGACACTTATAGGAATAGCCCAACAGATTGGTTGGAAAGAATAACTTTGAGGTGGTTTCGTACCCTACCATAATCTCTTCGTTCGTTCTCCGCTATTAGTGACTTTGGAGTGACTCTTTGTTGCATGTTGAGGGATATTTATGTGATCCAATTATGCTATTATTGTTGACTTGCACTAGTGAAAGTATGAACCCTAGGCCTTCTTTCAACACATTGCAATACCGTTTACGCTCATTTTATCATTAGTTACCTTGCTGTTTTTATATTTTCATATTACAAAAACCTATATCTACCATCCATATTGCACTTGCATCACCATCTCTTTTCTGAACTAGTGCACCTATACAATTTACCATTGTATTGGGTGTGTTGGGGACACAAGAGACTCTTTGTTATTTGGTTGCAGGGTTGCTTGAGAGAGACCATCTTCATCCTATGGATTGATAAACCTTAGGTCATCCACTTGAGGGAAATTTGCTACTGTCCTACAAACCTCTGCACTTGGAGGCCTAACAACGTCTACAAGAAGAAGGTTGTGTAGTAGACATCAAGCTATTTTCTAGCGCCGTTGCCGGGGAGGTGAGTGCTTGAAGGTATATCTTTAGATCCTGCAATCGAGTCTTTTAGTTTCTTGTTTTATCACTAGTTTAGTTTATAAAATAAAACTATATAAAAAATGGAATTTAGTTTCCCTCATACGCTTCATCTTTTTAATATCTTTCATGAGTATGATGGAAAGGAAAATTGTGCTCAAATGCTAGAAGAAGAATTACATAGAATGCTTGGCATAAAATATGTGAATGATGAGAATGATTGCAATGTTGTTAGTATGAACTCCATAATACCCATGTTACTAATGATGATTGCACTAGTTATGATGAAAATGTCTCCTATAAACATGTCAATTTTTGTGGAGTACATTGGGTTTGTAAGTACACACCAAATAGGGAAGATAGATATTGCAAGAGGCATAGGTACTTAGAAACTAAATTGTTGTAAGAAAGGCTAGATGAATGTGCTGAAAATTTAAATTATGTTGGCCATACTTGTGAGCTTTGCAATGAACATGATCATTTCAGTACCCAATGCAAATTGTTTCATGATCGTATCGTTTCCCAAAATTGTGATGACTTGATTTCCCTTGCACATCATAATGAACTTAGTTTGCTCTTGGGTTATGAAGAAATGAAACGTATAACTAAGGATATTCCAAAATTTGCCCTTGATAGAGTTCTTCATTTTGATCTAGAGGAAATTTATATGTATTGTGCGGTGAATTGTATTGAAAATCCTTATATTGCCAACTACATAAAGAAAAGAAAACAAATAGAAGATGAAGAGAATACTAATGAAAGGGAAGAGACTCCCCAATACCCTCCTATTATTTCTTATGATGAATTAGGTAACGAGGAGGAGCCTCCTATTCAACCAATCTCATTAATAAGTAGCTCCAAAAAGAGGATTGAACCCACACATGATGTGGTGAAGAAGAAGAAAAGAAAAAGGAAGAGAGGTAAAAAGATATCCCTCCCAAATGATGTTGCTCCTATTACTATTGTGCCTCATGAAAATATAATTGTGGAAGATAATGATACTTCTTATGATCTTGAAAATCTTTTTGGCACTTGCTTGGAAGAATATGATAATTGCTATACTATTGGTGCTATTCATACTATTAATGATGAGAGTGATTATGCTTAGGATATAAAAAGGCCCAAGCTTGAGGATGATATGTTTGATGAAGGTGATGTTTTTGAGAATATATTTGCTGCAATTAATGTTTGTCCCAAGCTTGGGGATGCTACGTTTAATGAAGATGATATTTTTAGTCTCCCAAGTTTTGATATGCAAATTTATAATGATGATAGCATGCCTCCTACCTATGATGATTATTGTGATGATACTTATGCTATAAAAAGTAGTGATTATATTTATAAAACTTGTCATGATTATGATTACCCCTTCTCTGAACACTACTCTTTTAATGTGGAAACAATTTATAGTATTCGAGTCTCTTATGATGCTCCCACTATTCCGAAAGAGAAGAATTTTGCTTATGTGGAGAGTAATAAAAATTCTATGCTTGTAGATCATGAAAAGAATGCTTTAGGTGCTGGTTATATTGTTGAATTCATTCATGATGCTACTGAAAATTATTATGAGGGAGGAATATATACTTGTAGGAATTGCAATAATATCAAGTTTCCTCTCTATGTGCTTAAAGTTTTGAAGTTATGCTTGTTTTGCCCTCCTATGCTAGTTGATTATTGTTCCAATAAGTTGTTTGCTCACAAAATCCCTATGCAAAGAAAGTGGGTTAGACTTAAATGTGCTAGTAATATTTTTCATGATGCCCTCTTTATGTTACAATTCTTATCTTTTATGTGAGCATCGTTGAAATCATCATGCCTAGCCAGGGGCGTTAAACGATAGCGCTTGTTGGGAGGCAACCCAACTTTATTTTTGTTCCTTGCTTTTTGTTCCTGTTTAGTAATAAATAATTCATATAGCCTCTGTTTAGATGTGGTTTTATGTGTTTAATTAGTGTTTGTGCCAAGTAGAACCTTTGGGAAGACTTGGGGAAAGTCTTTGCGATCATGCTGTAGAAAACAGATACTTTAGCGCTCACGAGAATTGCTGCCATTTTTATTTGTAGAGTGATATTTAGTTAATTATTTTTGGATATGATTAATAGATAAATTCCTCAGGTCCAGAAGTTTATTTGATAATTTTATGAGTTCCATAAGTATACGTTTGATCCAGATTACTACAGACTGTTCTGTTTTTGACAGATTCTGTTTTCATTGTGTTGTTTACTTATTTTGATGAATCTATGGCAAGTAAAAGAGTTTATAAACCATAGAGAAGTTGTAATACAGTAGGTTTAACACCAATATAAATAAATAATGAGTTCATTACAGTACCTTGAAGTGGTGATTTATTTTCTTATACTAACGGAGCTTACAAGTTTTCTGTTAAGTTTTGTGTTGTGAAGTTTTCAAGTTTTGGGTAAGGATTCGATGGAATATGGAATAAGGAGTGACAAGAGCTTAATCTTGGGGATTCCCAAGGCACCCCAAGGTAATATTCAAGTATATCCAAGAGCCTAAGCTTGGGGATGCCCCGGAAGGCATCCCCTCCTCCGTCTTCGTTCATCGGTAACTTTACTTGGAGCTATATTTTTATTCACCACATGATATGTGTTTTGCTTGGAGCGTCAATTTATTTTGTTAAGATTTGCTTTCTGTTATTTATAACAATGTTTTGCATCTTTTATTTCAATAAAAGTGGCATTGATAGCCTTTACTATGCCTATTTTAGAAGTCCACATGTTCCTGTTTGAAAACAGAAAGTTTACCGCTGTTGCAATAATTCCCTATAAAAGTCAGAATGTGATAAAATGTTGAAACCTTTTGCATATTAAGATCTGATAAATTTACTACAGTTTTAATTTTATTTCATAATTTTTGGAGCTATGGAAGTATGGATGTTGCTGCATTCTTTACAGACTATCCTGTTTAGGCAGATTGCTGTTATGTTTGCATTGTTTGCATATGTTTGCTTCTTTAATGATTCTATTTGAGGATAGGACTATTAAATATGCAGAGGCATTTAGTATGCAATGTTTAATAATAATTTTAGTGATTTGCTACAGTAGAGTATGATAAGGTTTTGGCAATGGTTTATACTAACTTATCTCACGAGTCCTTGTTGAGTTTTGTGTGGATGAAGCTTTTGAGATTTAGGGAGACCGTGATATGAGAGGAATTAAGGAGAAACAAAAGCTCAAGCTTGGGGATGCCCAAGGCACCCCAAGATAATATCTCAAGAATTCTCAAGCGTCTAAGCTTGGGGATGCCCCGGTTGGCATCCCACCTTTCTTCTTCAACAACTATCGGTTAGTATTGGTTGATCCTAAGTTTTTGCTTCTTCACATGATGTTTGCTATTCTTAGAATGTCATTTTATTTTGCTTTGCTTGCTGTTTGAATAAAATACCAAGATCTGAAAATCTTAAATGTTAGAGAGTATTCACATAGTTGCATAATTATTTGACTATTCATTGATCTTCACTTATATCTTTCGGAGTAGTTTGTCGTTTGCTCTAGTGCTTCACTTATATCTTTCTAGAGCACGATGGTGGTATTATAGAAATAGATGAACTCTCATGCTTCACTTATATCATTTTGAGAGTTTTAAATAGCATGGTAATTTGATTAAATAATCCTAATATGCTAGGCATCCAAGAATAGTAAAAAAATTCATATAGAGTATTGCATACTAAGAGAAGTTTGATGCTTGATGATTGTTTTGAGATATGGAGATGGTGATATTAGAGTCATGCTAGTTGAGTAGTCATGAATTTGAGAAATACTTGTGTTGAAGTTTGTGATTCCCGTAGCATGCACGTATGGTGAACCGTTATGTGATGAAGTCGGAGCATGATTTATTTATTGATTGTCCTCCTTATGAGTGGCAGTAGGGGACGAGCGATGGTCTTTTCCTACGAATCTATTCCCCTAGGATCATGCACACAGTACTTTGTTTCGATAACTAATAGATTTTTGCAATAAGTATGTGGGTTCTTTATGACTAATATTGAGTCCATGGATTATACGCACTCTCACCCTTCCACCATTGCTAGCCTCTCTAATACCGCACACCTTTCGCCGGTATCATAAACCCACCATATACCTTCCTCAAAAAAACCACCATACCACCTATCATGGCATTTCCGTAGCCATTCCGAGATATATTGCCATGCAACTTTCCACCGTTCCTTTTGTTATGACACGCTTCATCATTGTCATATTGCTTGCATGATCATGTAGTTGACATCGTATTTGTGGCAAAGCCACCGTTCATAATTCTTTCATACATGTCACTCATGCATCATTGCACATCCCAGTACACTGTCGGAGGCATTCATATAGAGTCATATTTTGTTCTAAGAGTCGAGTTGTAATTCATGAGTTGTAAGTAAATAAAAGTGTGATAATCATCATTATTAGAGCATTGTCCCAGTGAGGAAAGGATGATGGAGACTATGATTCCACCACAAGTCGGTATGAGACTCCGGACAAAAATAAATAAATAAATAAAAGAGGCCAAATAAGCCCAAATAAAAAAGAAGAAGAGAAAAGAGGCCATAAAAAAGAGAAGTCCCAAATAAAAAAATGGAGGAGAGAAAAAGAGAGAAGGGGCAATGCTACTACCCTTTTACCACACTTGTGCTTCAAAGTAGCACCATGATCTTCAGGATAGAGAGTCTCCTATGTTGTCACTTTCATATACTAGTGGGAATCTTTCATTATAGAACTTGGCTTGTATATTCCAATGATGGGCTTCCTCAAAATGCACTAGGTCTTCGTGAGCAAGCAAGTTGGATGCACACCCACTAGTTTCTTTTGTTGAGCTTTCATGCACTTATAGCTCTAGTGCATCCGTTGCATGGCAATCCCTACTCACTCACATTGATATCTATTGATGGGCATCTCCATAGCTCGTTGATACGCCTAGTTGATGTGAGATTATCTTCTCCTTTTTGTCTTCTCCACAACCACCATTCTATTCCACCTATAGTGTTATGTCCATGGCTCATGCTCATGTATTGCGTGAAGATTGAAAAGGTTTGAGAACATCAAAAGTATGAAACAATTGCTTGGCTTGTCATCAGGGTTGTGCATGATTTAAATATTTTGTGTGGTGAAGATGGAGCATAGCCAGACTATATGATTTTGTAGGGATAGCTTTCTTTGGCCATGTTATTTTGAGAAGACATAATTGCTTAGTTAGTATGCTTGAAGTATTATTATTTTTATGTCAATATGAACTTTTGTCTTGAATCTTTCGGATCTGAATATTCATGCCACAATTAAGAAGAATTACATTGAAATTATGCCAAGTAGCATTCCACATCAAAAATTCTGTTTTTATCATTTACCTACTCGAGGACGAGCAAGAATTAAGCTTGGGGATGCTGATATGTCTCCAACATATCTATAATTTTTGATTGTTCCATGCTATTATATTATCTATTTTGGATGTTTATGGGCTTTATTATACACTTTTATATCATTTTTTAGGACTAACCTATTAACCCAGAGCCCAGTGCCAGTTTTTGTTTTTACCTTGTTTTAGGGTTTCGAAGCAAAGGAAAATCAAATGGAGTCCAATTGACCTGAAACTTCACGGAACTCATTTTTGGAAGGAAAGAAGCCCAGAAGACTTGAAGTGCATGTAAGGGAAGCTTCGAGGAGGCCACGAGGTAGGGGGGCGCCCACCCCCTGGGCGCGCCCTCCACCCTCATCGGCCCCTCATGGCCCCCCTGACGTACTTCTTCTGTCTATATATCTCCATATACCCTAAAAACATCAGAGAGCACAATAGATTGGGAGTTCCGCCGTCAGAAGCCCCTGTAGCCACCGAAAGCCAATCTAGACCCGTTCCGGCACCCTTCCGGAGGGGGAATCCCTCTCTGGTGGCCATCTTCATCATCTCGGTGCTCTCCATGACGAGGAGGGAGTAGTTCTCCCTCGGGGCTGAGGGTATGTACCAGTAGCTATGTGTTTGATCTCTCTCTCTCTCTCTCTCATGTTCTTGATTTGACATGATCTTGATGTATCACGAGCTTTGCTATTATAGTTGGATCTTATGTTTCTTCTCCCCCTCTACTCTCTTGTAATGGATTGAGTTTCCCCTTTGAAGTTATCTTATCGGATTGAGTCTTTAAATATCTGAGAACACTTGATGTATGTCTTGCCGTGCATATCTGTGGTGACAATGGGATATCACATGATTTACTTGATGTATGTTTTGGTGATCAACTTGCGGGTTCCGCCCATGAACCTATGCATAGGGGTTGGCACACGTTTTCATCGTGATTCTCCGGTAGAAACTTCGGGGCACTCTTTGAGGTTCTATGTGTTGGTTGAATAGATGAATCTGAGATTGTGTGATGCATATCGTATAATCATACCCACGGATACTTGAGGTGACATTGGGGTTTTGGTTGATTTGTGTCTTAAGGTGTTATTCTAGTACGAACTCTAGGGTTGTTTGTGACACTTATAGGAATAGCCCAACGGATTGATTGGAAAGAATAACTTTGAGGTGGTTTCGTACCCTACCATAATCTCTTCGTTCGTTCTCCGCTATTAGTGACTTTGGAGTGACTCTTTGTTGCATGTTGAAGGATAGTTATGTGATCCAATTATGCTATTATTGTTGAGAGGACTTGCACTAGTGAAAGTATGAACCCTAGGCCTTGTTTCAACACATTGCAATACCATTTATGCTCTCTTTTATCATCAGTTACCTTGCTGTTTTTATATTTTCAGATTACAAAAACCTATATCTACCATCCATATTGCACTTGTATCACCATCTCTTCGCCGAACTAGTGCACCTATACAATTTACCATTGTATTGGGTGTGTTGGGGACACAAGAGACTCTTTGTTATTTGGTTGTAGGGTTGCTTGAGAGAGACCATGTTCATCCTACGCCTCCTACGGATTGATAAACCTTAGGTCATCCACTTGAGGGAAATTTTCTACTGTCCTACAAACCTCTGCACTTGGAGGCCCAACAACGTCTACAAGAAGAAGGTTGTGTAGTAGACATCAGCGGGAAAATCACCCGCGACCCTGAGTCGAGCAGTTGGAAGTTATCATCATAGCCTTCGGAACAGGCCTACGGATGACGCTTGGTAGGGGGCTGTTTTCGTAACTTTAGGTTCACCCTACCCAGCCAACCCCACCCCGGCACCCAGAGTAGTACACCTGAATACTCCACATTCTCTATCCCCACCGCAAAATAGACTTCTCCATGGCACCGCAGCCTTCGTGCTCCTCCCCTTTACATCGGCGCACTCGTCCATCGCAGCGCATCTGCCTCATCGACGACCTCATATGCCGCACTAGAGCCGGTCCACCGTCGTCGTCGTACATGGAGCCTCTTCCCCGGCATCGTCTTCCACGGTCTCAGATCTGCTTCCCGGGAGTCAACGCCAAGTGCAGAAGTACCACCATCATGGACAATGAACTGACTCCCGTTGCCGACCATGACTCACAGAGGCCGCCGCGACCATCGTTCTCCTCCTCGATTGGTAATGTGTGTATTGAATCATTTAGCAGTACATGTGCAGTTCCAATTTTGTTCATACCTACCCTTCAAATTTCCTGGGTGCTATTGTTCCCGTAAAAGTAATTGGTTATAGCCTCCATTGTCCAACAGAATATCAGCTTGTAATTGTGCGTCGCTCCTGTATCATGCTGTGCTTGGGTAGGTTTTTCATCTGCAACCAGTAGTGTGGCAAATGATGGAAAGGTTTTTAGAACTAGCAAGATGCCCATGCGTTGCACACATCAAGATGCGTTTGTATGAGTAGTTTATCTTGTGGGAGAAAAGGATGAACGAGGGAAGGCCTTATTTGCAAATCTGGAGAGGGGTATGGGTATGTTTTTGCAAAATTCCCATTTGTTTCCTTCCTATCTGTCAGATATAAATCGGACGACCTATGTTGCAAGAAAAAAAAGTATAGAGAAAAAAAGTATACAATAAAGGAAGTAGAGATAAATATTAAATATAAAATAAATACAACAGTAGAGAAGAGAGTAGAGATAGCATGTTGAGATTTTTAAAGCGCCGCGCGTTGCGATTCTGTTGGAGATGCTCTAACATGGCAGACGAGTGCTTTAATGTTGCCCACAAGATGCGCGAGTATTACTAGTAGTATATTTTTCTTGCCATGTTGAGATTTTAAAACCACGAGTGCGGACATGCAGAGGAGCAATGAAGACCAAACACGGGATATTCGGGACATCTTCAAGGAGCGTGGCAAGTTAAAGAGGAGTTGCACCGAACCTGTAAAACGAGCTTTGCTAAGTAACACCCTTTCAATTACTTTCGTGTAGCCTCGTGTTCTTCGATGTGTATATGTTGTAGTTTCTGTTTCTCTTAAGAGTGGTGTTCTTCGATGTGTAATAAGAAGAGTCTTAATCGTCCTAATGCTTTCGTTTTTAGCTTGATGTAGGAAGTGGGTGTTCTCACCTTGTAGTTTATTTTTATTTTTTTCCTTTTGAATTCACTTCTCCGAGTTCTGTTTATCTGGCTTCTACTAAATGGATCTAGGTTGCTCTGAGTATTGATCTAAAAAAGAAGTAACTTCATGTCAGGATGCAGTTCCTGTGAGGAGGGAAGTATGGTCAACCTCGAGATCATGTTTCCAAAATGAGGCTGGATTACACACAAGGTGCCAGTTCCCTAATGATGTTGGATTAGACACAAGGTGCAAATTCCCAGATGATGCTGGATTACACATAAGCCAGGTGGAGTCGTCAGCTGTTCGTGTCCTCGTGGCGTTAGTAAAGGCTGAAAGAAAGCGTGTAGCAGCCCATGAGAATGTAGCTGAGTTCCTGAAGAAGCGAAAAGAGCAATCAGATGCTCTCTTCACCCAAGCCAAAGAAGAGATGGAAGAAGCCAGAAATAAGCTAGCAGAGGCAGAGTAGGCTAGGCGTCTCCTGCTATCTAAAACTATTGTCAATACAAAATTTCCTTCATAATAGCTAGGTTCAAATGTTTATCCAGTCAGCATGCCTGTTGTGATGTCCGTGCATCTACTGATGTGGCACAAAATGTATTTTTTCGGATCATGTAATAACAGCAATTACTTTCCAAACTATAATAGACGAAGCATTGGACATGGTATAGTTCATGCGCAAGCCCGACATTCCAAGTTCAACTTCCACATCAAACTCATGTTCACAGATATCTGCACATCCATACATAATGTCCATAACCATGATTCACTTCAAAGACAAAAAAATGTGAGGAGAGTTATAAATAAAGAAAATCCTCTACTAGTTCCTGCTACCAGTGCGAGCACAACAAGTCAAGACCATGCATAAATTAATTATATTTTAGTCATTTTTTGTTTTCTAAAATGCCTGCCGGCTCGCGGAAGGATGTGTTGCCGGCACACGCGCGGATTCAATGAAGGCAGGCGGGGCAGTCTTAAGCTAGTTGCACGCGGCGAGGAGGCGTGCTCAGCCAGGCCTGTAGCGAGTGCGGCCCTCTTGGCCGGTGCACCGGTTCAATGCCTGCGCTATGAGAAGTCGTGTCCGTTTCAGAGCAATTACGCGGCGAGGAGGCGTGCTCAGCTGACTATTCCTACAAAGGTGCTCCACCACGTACCCGGTACCCGCGAATGCAACAATCGTGCACCTAGGGTTTTAGGGTTTATTTGTTAACATCGCCTTTATGTAACACTCATGTGTGCGAGACAGCGAGAGGCCAACTACGTGCGTGCGCCTCTTCTCTTCGTATATGTACTCCACCATTTGTCTGGTGTCCAAAAAATTATAATAACTACTAGCAATGTGCCAATGCGTTGCCACACGATCAAAGTAGATTAATACATATTCACCGATTTGATAGAAAAAAATTCTAGTTTTGAAATACGTATATCACTAAAAATATGTTATGTTTCACTCAAAATATATTGCTTTGGCGGTTATGATGAGATAAGGGAGGAATGTTGTTGGTTTAAAGATTCGAGAAGTGGTATATGTCTAATTTCTACTCTTACTAGCAAGATGCCTGTGCATTGCACGGAACATCAAGATCTTGTGGGAGAAAAGGATGAACGAGGGAAGGCCTTATCTGCACATGTGGTGAAGAGTGCGGGTAAATTGCCATATTTTCCTTCCTACCCGTCAGATATAAATCGGACGACCTACATTGCATGATGGCAGGCCCACCATTATCACCAACTCTATTTTTTATCCCTACTCTTATAAAAAAGCATTGTCGGTGATGATCGTGTGCCTGCCATCCTGCAATATAGGCCGTCCGATCTGTATCTGACGGATAGGAAGGAAACTATGGCAATTTTGCAAAAAGATACCCACACCCCTCTCCACATTTGCAAATAAGGCCTTCCCTCGTTCATCCTTTTTTTTCCTCACAAGATAAACTACTCATACAAATGCATCTTGATGTTCCGTGCAAAGCATGGGCATCTTGCTAGTTGTTGCAAAAAGCCCATGTGTGTGTGAGAGAGAGGGAGAGTGGAGGAGGACGGGGTGCATGTGTGACAAAGACACAAGGAGTGTGTGTGCGATAGGTATTGGCTTAAAATGAGGCGATAGTGTGTGTGTGCACGATCGAGAGGGCGTGTCTCAAGAAGGGAAGAAAAATCTACATAGATACAAGGAGTGGGAGAGAGACATGTATGTGATGGTGGAAGCACGAGTGTGCGCGTGTATAAACCTATCTAGAGGCTAGCTAGTCGATAAATGTTTGTGAGAGAAATACGAGTCGGGGTGCGAAAGCGAGAGTTTTGTGTGTATGAGATAGAGACGGTAGTCAGGAAGGGGAGTGGAAGCATGAGTTGTGTGTGTGTGTCTGAGAGAGAGAGAGGAGACGGTAGTCGGGGTTGTTTGATTGGTAAACAAATGAATAATGTCAGTCTGGGATGGAGACGAAAAGGAGACCACAACAAATGTTGTGTCTATAGGAGAGAGAGAGATAGAGAGTAATTTTAGTGGTATGAGTCATATGTAGAGACATATAGGGTGTGTGAGAGAATCCCATAGAGAGAAATACAAAGTGAAATACGAGTGGAGACTGTGTGTGTGGCGGTGAAAAAGAAAGCTTAGGTATCGAGTGATACCAGAGAACAGTAGAGATGTGAGAGATAATGAAAACCGTGTAATGTATAATGATAGGGAGAGTGTGACACTTCTCAAGGGAGACGTCGAGAGACCATGTTTGCGAGGATAGGAGAAACATGAAGTGAGCGTGCGGGTGAGCTAGAGAAAAGAGAGTGATAGCTACCTGAAGGAACATGCATGCGAGAGAGATGGGAGTGAAAGGAGTGAACAAAAAAGGGATTCAAATATTTGAATTCGAGATGATGATACATGTAATCCATACTCGAACCAAAATTGATCTATCAAACATGCATACTCATATGAATTCACGCACATCTATTGTTATTTAATATGTAGATATTACTGATCCATACATTTTAGTAGAACATAATTTGGTTAAAAAATTCGAATTCAACCTTAAGATTTTGAGATCGTTGTATTTGTAAATCATATTATACATATAAAGGAGCAAAATTCTTTGTTGTGCTTTTGAAAGTATATATATATAAATGATGTATATAGAATGTAATTCCAATTGAAAATGGATCCCGCCCGAAAAAATAGAATACAAACGGGATTCGAATTGAGTTGGCACGGTAAACATGCACTCTGCAAAATTTGAACGAAGCGGGGAAAGTCGCAGTAACCGCCCGAAACCAAAATATGCGAGATGGAAATCACTACTGCCTATCCCTGCCAAGCAAAGCCTATCTGCTGGATTTCTATAGGTTTCGATAGGGGTAGGTTTGTAATTTCACCCAAACGTGACGTAACCGCCTCTCACCCGGATTCATACACGATGGGCGCCAAAACACAGTGTGTCCTCGGCCGAAACCGACTCCCTCCCCGATTCATATTCATACACGGTGGGTGCCAAAAACAAACTCTCGTCGGCAAATATTCGGTCCCCAACAGACTAATGTTGTGTGATGTAGTAGAAATTTGAAACGAGGGCTAATTTTGTAAATTTCCTCGCATTTGAGACAAGCGCGCCCTGAATACATGGTTCCCCCTTCCTCTCTACCTCCCTTTTCCCCATTCCTACTCCGTGGGCGCCAAAACACCCTCTCCACCCCACCCTCCTCCGTCCATCACCGTCCGCCACCCCATTTCTACGTCTTGAGCTTGCTTTGGTTTTCCCCAAGAGGAAGGGATGATGCAGCAGAGTAGCGCAAGTATTTCCCTCAGTTTTTGAAAACCAAGGTATCAATCCAGTAGGAGCCCACGCTCAAGTCCCTCGTACCTGCACAAAGCGATAGCTACTCGCAACCAATGCGATTAGGGGTTGTCAAGCCCTTCACGGTCACTTATGAGAGTGAGATCTGATAGACAGAATATTTTTGGTATTTTTGATATAAAGATACAAAGTAAATAGTAAAAGCAAAGTAAATAACAAAACAATATAAAAGTGATGGATATTGATATGATGAGAATAGACCCGGGGGCCATAGGTTTCACTAGTGGCTTCTCTCAAGAGCATAAGTATTCTACGATGGGTGAAGAAATTACTGTTGAGCAATTGATAGAATTGAGCATAATTATGAGAATATCTAGGCATGATCATGTATATAGGCATCACGTCCGTGACAAGTAGATCGAAATGATTCTGCATCTACTACTATTACTCCACTCATCGACCACTATCCAGCATGCATCTAGAGTATTAAGTTAAAAACAGAGTAACGCCTTAAGCAAGATGACATGATGTAGAGAGATAAATTCATGCAATATGAAATAAACCCCATCTTGTTATCCTCGATGGAAACGATACAATACGTGCCTTGCTGCCCCTTCTGTCACTAGGTAAGGACACCGCAAGATCGAACCCAAAGCTAAGCACTTTCTCCCATGGCAAGAACTACCAATCTAGTTGGCCAAACCAAATGGATAATTAGAAGAGACTTGCAAAGATAACCAATCATGCATAAAAGAATTCAAAGAAGATTCAAATATTATTCATAGATAGACTTGATCATAAACCCACAATTCATCGGTCTCAAAAAACACACCGCAAAAAGAAGATTACATCGAATAGATCTCCACAAGAGAGGGGGAGAACTTTGTATTGAGATTCAAAGAGAGAGAAGAAGCCATCTAGCTACTAACTATGGACCCGAAGGTCTAAGGTAAACTACTCACACTTCATCGGAGGGGCTAGGATGATGTAGAAGCCCTCCGTGATGACGGCCCTCTTCCGGTGGAGCTCCGGAACAGGCCCCAAGATGGGATCTCATGGATACAGAAAGTTGCGGCGGTGGAATTAGGTTTTTGGCTCCTGTTCTGATCGTTTGGGGGTATGTGTGTATATATAGGAGGAAGGAATATGTCGGTGGAGCACCGAGGGGCCCACGAGGCTGGGGGCACACCCTAGGGGGGAGCGCCCCCACCCTCGTGACCACCTCTTTGATCCCTTGCAGTAGGGTCCAAGTCTCCTGGATCACGCTCGGTGAGAAAATCACTTTTCCAAAGATTTTATTCCGTTTGGACCCCGTTTGATATTCTGTTTATCTGAAACACTGAAATAGGCAAAAAAAACAGCAATTCTGGGCTGGGCCTCCGGTTAATAGGTTAATCCCAAAAATAATATAAAAGTGGAAAATAAAGCCCAATATAGTCCAAAACAGTAGATAATATAGCATGGAGCAATCAAAAATTATAGATACGTTGGAGACGTATCAGGCATCCCCAAGCTTAATTCCTGCTCGTCCTCGAGTAGGTAAATGATAAAAGGAGAATTTTTGATGCGGAGTGCTACTTGGCATAATTTCAATGCAAATCTTCTTAATTGTGGTATGAATATTCAGATTAGAAAGATTCAAGACAAAAGTTTATATTGACATAGAAAATAATAATACTTCAAGCATACTAACAAAGCAGTTATGTCTTGTCCAAATAGCATGGCCAAAGAAAGTTATCCCTACAAAATCATATAGTCTGGCTATGATCCATCTTCCCCACACAAAGTATTTAAATCATGCACAACCCCGATAACAAGCCAAGCAACTGTTTCATACTCTAACTTTTTCAAAACTTTTTCAATCTTCACGCAATACATGAGCGTGAGCCATGGATATAGCACTATAGGTGGAATAGAATGGTGGTTGTGGACAAGACAAAAAGGAGAAGATAGTCTCACATCGACTAGGCGTATCAACGGGCTATGGAGATGCCCATCAATAGATATCAATGTGAGTGAGTAGGGATTGCCATGCAACGGATGCACTAGAGCTATAAATGTATGAAACCTCAACAAAAGAAACTAGTGGGTGTGCATCCAACTTGCTTGCTCACGAAGACCTAGGACAATTTGAGGAAGCCCATCATTGGAATATACAAGCCAAGTTCTATAACGTAAAATTCCCACTAGTATATGAAAGTGACAACATATGAGACTCTCTATATGAAGAACATGGTGCTACTTTGAAGCACAATATATGAGACTTTCTATATCATGGTGCTACTTTGAAGCACAAGTGTGGAAAAAAGGATAGTAGCATTGCCCCTTTTTTATTTATTTGTTTTTTAGGCCTTCTTTTTTTCTTTGGCCTTTCTCCTTTTTTTGGGACAATGCTCTATTGAATGATGATCATCACACTTCTATTTATTTACAACTCAATGATTACAACTCAATACTAAAACAAAGTATGACTCTATATGAATGCCTCCGGCGGTGTACCGGGATATGCAATGAATCACGAGTGACAAGTATGAAATAATTATGAACGGTGGCTTTGCCACAAATACTATGTCAACTACATGATCATGCTAAGAAATATGACAATGATGGATGTGTCATGATGAACTAGATGGTGGAAAGTTGCATGGCAATATATCTGGGAATGGCTATGGAAATGCCATAATAGGTAGGTATGGTGGTTGTTTTGAGGAAGGTATATGGTAGGTGTATGATACCAGCGAAAGTTGCACGGTATTAGAGAGGATAGCAAGGGTGGAAGGGTGAGAGTGAGTATAATCCATGGACTCAACATTAGTCATAAAGAACTCATATACTTATTGCAAAAATTTAGAAGTTATCAAAAGCAAAGTATTACGCGCATGCTCCTAGGGGGATAGATTGGTAGGAAAAGACCATCGCTCGTCCCTGACCGCCACTCATAAGGAAGACAATCAATAAATAAATCATGCTCCGACTTCATCACATAACGGTTAACCATGTGTGCATGCTACGGGAATCACAAACTTCAACACAAGTATTCTTTAAATTCACAACTACTCAACTAGCATGACTTTAATATTACCACCTCCATATCTCAAAACAATTATCATGCTTTAATGTTTTCTTAGTATTCAACACACTCAAAAGAAAGTTTCACAAATCTTGAATGCCAAGCATATTATTATTAGGAAAATTACCATGCTATTAAGAGACTCTCAAATTAATTTAAGTGAAGCATGAGAGATCAATAGTTTCTTTAAAACGAATCCACCACCGTGCTCTAAAAGATCTAAGTGAAGCACATAGGGAAAAATTATCTAGATAAAAAGGATATAAGTGAAGAACATAGAGCAAAATTATCTAACTCAAAAGATATAAGTGAAGCACATAGAGCAAAATTATCTAGCTCAAAAGATATAAGTGAAGCACATAGAGCAAAATTATCTAGCTCAAAAGATATAAGTGAAGCACATAGAGTATTCTATCAAATTTTAATTCGTTTATGGCTCTCTCAAAATGTGTGTACAGAAAGGATGATTGTGGCATACTAACAAACAAAGACACAAATAATACAAGACGCTCCAAGCAAAACACATATCATGTTGGTGAATAAAAATATAACTCCAAGTAAATTACCGATGGAAGCGGACGAAAGAGGGGATGCCTTCCGGGGCATCCCCAAGCTTTGAATTTTTAGTTTCCTTGGATTATCTTGGGGTGCCATGGGCATACCCAAGCTTAGGCTCTTGCCACTCCTTGTTCCATGATCCATCAAAAGAATTCGCCCAAAACTTGAAAACTTCACAACACAAAACTCAAGATAGAAAACTCGTGAGCTCCGTTAGCGAAAGAAAACAAAAGACCACTTCAAGTTACTGTAATGAACTCATTATTTATTTATATTGGTGTTAAACCTACTGTATTCCAACTTCTATATGGATTATAAACTATTTTACTAGCCATAGATTCATCAAAATAAGAAAATAACACACGAAAAACAGAATCTGTCAAAAACAGAACAGTCTGTAGTAATCTGTAGCTAGCGCAAGATCTGGAGCCCCAAAAATTCTAAAATAAATTTCTGGACGTGAGGAATTTATATATTAATAATCTGAAAAAGGAATTAACTAAATAGCACTCTTCAAATAAAAATGACAGCAGTTCTCATGAGCGCTAAAGTTTCTGTTTTTTACAGCAAGTTCAACAAGACTTTCCCCAAGTCTTCCCAACGGTTCTACTTGGCACAAACACTAATTAAACACAAAAAACACAACCAAAACAGAGGCTAAATAATTTATTTATTGAATAACAGCAAGGAAAAATATTGGGTTATCTCCCAACAAGCGCTTTTCTTTAAAGCCTTTTTAGCTAGGCATTGATAATTTTAATGATGCTCACATGAAAGACAAGAATTGAAGCACAAAGAGGGCATCATAAAACATGTGACAAACACATCTAAGTCTAACATACTTCCTATGAATAGGCATCTTATAGGCAAACAAATTGTCAAGGCAAGCAAAAGCTAGCATATGCAAGGAAGCGGAAAGAAACAATAGCAATCTCAACATAACGAGAGGTAATTTAGTAACATGAAGATTTCTACAACCATATTTTCCTCTCTTATAGTAATTACATACAGGATCATAAGAAAATTCAACAAAATAGCTATCACATACAATATTTTCAACATGATCCACATGCATGCAAAGTTGACACTCTTCCAAAATAGTGGGATTAACATTAACTAAAGTCATGACTTCTCCAAACCCACTTTTATCAAGATTTTCATAAGATTGAACATTCTCCAAATATGTGGGATCTAAAGTTGACACTCTTCCGAACCCACTTTCAATAATATTGCAAACACTATTATCAATCTCATATTCATCATGGGGTTTAAATAAATTTTCAATAACATAAGAAGAATCACCCCAATCATGATCATTACAACAAGTAGTAGACATAGCAAAACTAGCATCCCTAAGCTTAGGGTTTTGCATATTATTAGCACAATTGACATCAAGAGAATTTATAATAAAATCATTGCAATCATGCTTTTTATTCAAAGATCTATCATGAGTCACTTCATAAAGCACTTCATCACGATTTTCAGATTTACGGATTTCAGGCAAAAGCTTATAAAGATAATCTAGTGCATCCAAATCACTAGAAATTGTTTCATCATAATTGGATCCCATAAAAAGATTGGCAAGCGGATGAGGATCCATAGATCTTAAGTTCTCTGTTTAGTAATAAATAAACAACTATTCCAACCATACGAGCAAACAAAAGGCAAGCGGGCAAAAAGAGAGGGAGGATAGAGAGAGAGGGCGAATAAAACGGCAAGGGTGAATTGGGGGGAGAGGAAAACGAGAGGAAAATGGCAAATAATGTAATGCGAGAGATAGGGATTGTGATGGGTACTTGGTATATTGACTTTTTGCGTAGACTCCCCGGCAACGGCGCCAGAAATCCTTCTTGCTACGTCTTGAGCTTGCGTTGGTTTTCCCCGAAGAGGAAGGGATGATGCAGCAGAGTAGCGTAAGTATTTCCCTTAGTTTTTGAGAACCAAGGCATCAATCCAGTAGGAGCCCATGCTCAAGTCCCTCGTACCTGCACAAAGCGATAGCTACTCGCAACCAACGTGATTAGGGGTTGTCAAGCCCTTCACGATCACTTACAAGAGTGAGATCTGATAGATAGAATATTTTTGGTATTTTTGATATAAAGATGCAAAGTAAATAGTAAAAGCAAAGTAAATAACAAAACAATATAAAAGTGATGGAGATTGATATGATGAGAATAGACCCGGGGGCAATAGGTTTCACTAGTGGCTTCTCTCAAGAGCATAAGTATTCTACGGTGGGTGAACAAATTACTTTTGAGCAATTGATAGAATTGAGCATAATTATGAGAATATCTAGGCATGATCATGTATATAGGCATCATGTCCGTGACAAGTAGATCGAAACGATTCTGCATCTACTACTATTACTCCACTCAGCGACCGCTATCCAGCATGCATCTAGAGTATTAAGTTAAAAACAGAGTAACGCCTTAAGCAAGATGAAATGATGTAGAGAGATAAATTCATGCAATATGAAATAAACCCCATCTTGTTATCCTCGATGGCAATGATACAATATGTGCCTTGCTGCCCCTTCTGTCACTCGGTAAGGACACCGCAAGATCGAACCCAAAGCTAAGCACTTTCTCCCATGGCAAGAACTACCAATCTAGTTGGCCAAACCAAACGGATAATTTGAAGAGACTTGCAAAGATAACCAATCATGCATAAAAGAATTCAAAGAAGATTCAAATACTATTCATAGATAGACTTGATCATAAACCCACAATTCATCGGTCTCAACAAACACACCGCAAAAAGAAGATTACATCGACTAGATCTCCACAAGAGAGGGGGAGAACTTTGTATTGAGATTCAAAGAGAGAGAAGAAGCCATCTAGCTACTAACTATGGACCCGAAGGTCTGAGGTAAACTACTCACACTTCATCGGAGGGGCTAGGATGATGTAGAAGCCCTCCATGATGACAGCCCTCTTCCGGCGGAGCTCCGGAACAGGCCCAAGATGGGATATCGTGGATACAGAAAGTTGCGGCGGTGGAATTAGGTTTTTGGCTCCTTTTCTGATTGTTTGGGGGTATGTGTGTATATATAGGAGGAAGGAGTACGTTGGTGGAGCACCGAGGGGCCCACGAGGCAGGGGCGCGCCCTAGGGGGGTGCCCCCCACCCTCGTGACCACCTCTTTGATCCCTTGTAGTAGGGTCCAAGTCTCCTGGATCACGCTCAGTGAGAAAATCACGTTTCTGAAGATTTTATTCCGTTTGGACTCCGTTTGATATTCTATTTATCCGAAACACTGAAATAGGCAAAAAAATAAAAATTCTGGGCTGGGCCTCCGGTTAATAGGTTAGTCCCAAAAATAATATAAAAGTGGAAAATAAAGCCCAATATAGTCCAAAACAGTAGATAATATAGCATGGAGCAATCAAAAATTATTGATACGTTGGAGACATATCACCCATCCACTGCCGTCCTCCTGCACCATGCCGGAGCTGATACCCCGACGCCGCCGTCCATTACAAGAGATCGACCTCTCTCATCCACGGTTTCGGACCGGGATCCTTGCATCCCGTCCTCTCGCTTCATCCCCGCCGTCGTCCACCTTGCCGGCGCCGCTCCTACGACCGTCTCGTCCACCGTGCCCCACCGCCACCGTCTACCCTCCTAGATCTGCTTCCATGCCGCTGACAGCCATCACTACCGTAGCACCATCAAATTCTTAGCATATGTGTACATGGCACCGCACCAGAGGCGGTACTCTTTCGTATCTGCTCAACTTATTTATCGCAACAAGAAAATAGATCGCCACTGCTTTACTCTGATTTCTTGTCTTGGTTGCGAAGTTGCCTTTGTCCGGTTTGCACCTTCAGATCCACCATGGCACGCTCAACACTATACTCCCAATTCTTATGGTTTTCCCCTTTTATATTCCACACTAGTTAAATCACAGTAGACTAAATTTTAAAATTGGGTCAGTTGATTTTTCAGAGCTCGCCGGAGTTCGCCGGTGCAATTGAAGGGGCTCGGGTGGTTGTGGGGCCTCGCCGAACGAAGAAAACTCGACGCGGGTGGGGGTTGGGGTGGGGGTGGGGGTGGCGGTGGTGGAGGAACTCAGGCGGTGGGGGCCGGTGGTCCGGCCGGTGGCCCGTGCAGTGTTCTGTATGGGAAGAATCAGAGACGAGGAAGAAGAAGGGTTAGGAGACGTAGGATCTTCATCCAATCGCCTGAAATGGTCGAGAGTCAGCTGGGAGTTGCATTCTTAATGCGCTCTGGTTCATCATGTGTGGGCACTGCGCAACCAACATTTTATTATCCAAAATCTGCTTGCTCTTTGTCGGTGTCAAAATCGGCGGATCTCGAGTAGGGGCTCCCGAACTGTGCGTCTAGGCCGGATGGTAACAGGAGACATGGGACACGAAGTTTTACCCAGATTCGGGCCCTCTTGATGGAGGTAAAACTCTACGTCCTGCTTGATTCATATTGATGATATGGGTGTTACAAGAGTAGATCTACCACGAGATTAGAGAGGCTAAACCCTAAATGCTAGCCTATGGTATGATTGTATGTTGTGATTGTTGTCCTACGGACTAAAACCCTTCGGTTTATATAGACATCGGAGAGGGTTAGGGTTACACAAGGTCGGTTACAAAGGAGGAGATATCCATATACGTATTGCCTAGCTTGCCTTCCACGCCAAGTAGAGTCTCATCCGGACACGAGACGAAGTCTTCAATCTTGTATCTTCATAGTCTAACAGTCCGTCCAATGGAGATAGTCCGGCTGTCTGAAGACCCCCTAATCCAAGACTCCCATAGTATCCCCCGAACCGGGCTTCAATGACAACGAGTCCGGCGCGCAGTATTATCTTCGGCATTGCAAGGCGGGTTCCCCTTCAAATTCTGTGTACCTGTCGAAATAATGTCCGGTTCCTTGTGATGGTTCGTACTTCTTGGCTTCTACACCCAATAATGGCCACCTTCCACATGTCGAGCGAATGTGAAGAGCCAGGGTGTTTTCACATTTACCCCCTAGCTATGTAAATGAGTCGCCTATTTAAAAAGACGAGGATTCAGATCCAAATCACCCCACCCTCTCCTGCTGAGTCTTCATCAGAGCGCGCCTGACAGAGATCCATTCCACCATGGCCGGTCGACGCGGCTCCTCCTCTCGCACCCCTAGTTCCAAGCCTGGAGATTGGGAGAGATGTTCCATCCCGCACAGCAAATTGGTGATGCTTCAGTCCAAGGGGTTTCTTCCCGAGCATACCTGGTCCCGGTTCGAGCCGGGATTGCCACCTATAATGGCGGAGAGCAGGCGGAGAGCCGTCCCAATCCCTCCAAGGGAGAGCGGGTATGCCTTGTCTCTTATCTAGTAAGAGGGCTCGGATTCCCTATCCATCCGTTTCTCCGGGTGCTTCTGGAGTTCTATGGCCTCCAGCTGCACAACCTTACGCCTGCCTCCCTGCTGCATATCGCTGGATTCGTAGCCCTTTGCGAGTTATTTTTGGGCTGTGAGGCTCATTTCGCCTTGTGGAAGAAGTTGTTCTGCCTTGTGCCCCGTTCTAAGAAGGGATCAATATATCAAGTGGGCGGAGCCGAAGTGTGGCGTATTGCTGGGACCGGATACCTATCCAGGACCCCGATGAAGACGTCCGAAGACTGGCCTTCAGAATGAAGTCCCAGCATATAACAAGGGATCTGTCCTTGTGCTCTTTTTTATTGCCGTATAACAGCCGTGTTTTGCAGGGGAGGCCCTCGGGGCAGAAGGCCGAGCCTGTGGCAACTAGCCAACAAGGGGCCACTGGGCCAGGCAAGCTGAAAAGATGTGCAGTCCGGATTGAGGCACCGGCGCAGCGGTATAGCGCGTCGTCTTTATTGCAAGACATTATTTATAGAGGCATATTAACGCCTAGGCCTTCTTTTCAGGAGAAAGAGCGCTCGCCGGACTATACCCGGAGAGGCTACCAACCGCGCCTCCACAAGCCAGGCTCCAAGGCCGGACTCGGGGGTGGGAACGAGTACAAGGCGTGCACCGGGTGCTCCTCCGATAGAGGATACTGATAGACTGTCCGCCACCCATTCCGAGGTGGAAAGTGCTATGAAACATAGGCGTCACCGGACTATTCTTCGTGACGCTTGTTTCTCCCAAGAGGCTTTGGATGCCTTCAACTCGGGAGATGCGTACCTCCGTGCCGCTCAAAATGGTTTAGCCAGAGCCACGGAGCAGTATGTAAAAGACATACGGGTGAGAAAATTTGATGATTATATATATTCGTAGCCCTTGAGACTTGAAACAGTTAGGATAACTGATTTAAGGATCATTTGTTATGTAGGTTCTTACAGAGAAGAATACTCAACTGTCCCAGGAGCTGGAAGAGTGCAAAGCCCAACTTTAGGCCGCACTGTCCGCCGCAGGGGAGCCCAAAGAGACCGCCGCTGGTAACATATCTGTCAAAGGATAAGTATCATATTAGAGTGCGGTTTTATATGCAAATTTGACGAAAAAATTGCAGATGACGCTCGAGCGAATCTGGATAAGCAACAGCTCAAACGCCAGCTGAAGGCTAGTGAGAGCGTGCTTACAAGGGTGAGGCAGGAGAAGAATGATCTCCAAGATGCCAACACCAAGCTGGGCGTGGAACTGAAAGATGTTCGAGCCCAACTGTCGGACTCTGTTAAGGAGAATCGGCGGCTTCAGCGCGACATATTTAGTAAGTGCTTGAACGAACTTAAAAAGAGTTCGGCAGGGAAGCTGGCTGATAGAGTTATGTCAGTAGGTATGTTAACAGGTTGTCCTGCCGAGGAGATGCCTACTTCGACGGGTGATCTTCTGCCCGAGCTCGCGCAGTTGCACGAACGAGTTCGGCAGGTGATGCAAGGCGTTGCCCAGGCCTTGTGGCCGTCCGTCTCCCTACCCGAAGGCCTTGGAGAGCTTGCAGAAAAGCTGAAGGGAGCACGGCGGCACTTCTAATTGTGGAAGATATCAGCCTGCTGTCAGGGCGCCAGGGAAGCTTGGGCGATGGTGAAGACACGGTACACGAAGGCTGACCCGAACCACATGGCCGAAGTCGGACCTGTGGGGCCTGATGGCAAAGAGATCCCTGTAAATTTAGTGTACGGCCAAGTAGAATTGGCCGCAAAGTATTCCCAACAGGACTGTAGACTAGACAGCCTATTGGATGGCATTGAAGAGGAATTCAACCAGTCAAATTGACTATGTAATTGTAAAGTGACATATATGATGCCTTCTCTAGCCGGATTGTAGATCGTTTGTCGTGGCGGACCTTTTCGCTTCAACCTCAGGACCCGACAGTCCGGAGTGTATCCGAATACCCTCTCGGTTATATAAGAACCGGGGCATGCGTGGAGACTAGGCGTAGGGGTCATTAGTGCTTTATTAGACAAGTGCCCAACTAGTTATGTTATATTACATGGGTAGTAAGAAACATCTTCCAGAGAGAATAGTTCCGTTAAGGGTTCCTTTCCCTGGGTAGACATGCCCTAAAGTGCATGTCCGGACTGCGACAAAAAGCGCAGTAAAAATGTCTGGGGGCAGATATGGTTAATAAATAAAAGTCATCTTTTGTTCATCGACCGAATATTCTCTTAAGAACGCTAGCTTTCGGCTTCACCCAGTCTGAGGTACATGTCCGGCTGACCCGGCGGTAACAATCGCAGAGGTGCTCCCCTTATGCCCTAGCCGAATTAACGGGAACGTAGGGCATAAATACAAGAGCCAGGCAACCTAGCTTCACTGAAACTTAAGCCATATCGATGCATATAATGGTGAAAAAAGGTACATGCGGAAGTATAACGCATGTGTTGGGCGTGATGCCCAGGTAAATAATTTAAGCTTCTGTGAAAGAAGCCCCCAGGTGTAGATAGTGCGGCTAGCACCTCTGTAGTGTACAAGTGAGGCACAAGGTGAACCTTGAAGGCCTAGAGGAATAAAAGAAAGAAAGGGAAACAAGACAGACGACGCATATGCAGAAAATGGACAAAGGGAAGGGACTAACATAAAGTCCAGTGCTAGGCGTAGAATCTTTGGAGCCTGGCTGCGTTCCATGGGTTCGGCTCGAGTCGACTAGTCGATGCATCCCGCAGTCGGTATGCTCCGCTGGTCAGAACTTGGTCGATGACGAAGAGACCTTCCCATTTGGGCTCTAGCTTGTTCTTTTTCTTATCCGGCAGCCGGAGAACTAGTTCGCCAACGCTATAAGCTTTGGCTCGTACTTCTCTGCATTGGTATCTGCGGGCCTGTTGCTGGTAAAATGCGGAACGGGTTTTGGCTACGTCGCGCTCTTCCTCCAATGTGTCCAGACTGTCTTGCCGACCAAGCTTGGCTTCTCTTTCTTTGTACATGCGCACTCGAGGTGAGTCATGAATTATGTCACAGGGCAGGACTGCCTCTGCGCCGTACACCATAAAAAATGGTGTGTATCTGGTACTACGATTCGGCATGGTCCGCAACCCCCAGAGTATGGAGTCGAGCTCCTCTACCTAGTGCGTGTCAGACTATGTTAAGGAGCGCACTAGTTTGGGTTTAATGCCGCTCATTATAATACCATTTGCTCGTTCGACTTGACCGTTGGTTTGTGGATGGTAGACTGAAGCATAATCGAGCTTGGTGCCCATTTTGCTACACCAGAGTTTTACCTCGTCGGCCATGAAGTTCGTGCCATTATCAGTGATGATGCTGTGGGGGACGCCGTAGCAATGTACAAGCCCGGATACGAAATCTATCACCGGTCCGGATTCGGCTGTTTTAACCGGTTTGGCCTCTATGCATTTGGTCAATTTATCCACCATGACCAATAAGTATTTTTCTTGTGGGTTCCACTTTTAAGGGGTCCAACCATGTCAAGCCCCCAGACCGCAAAGGGCCATGTAATGGGGATTGTTCGGAGGGCGGTGGGTGGCATATGGCTTTGATTTGCAAAGAGCTGGCAACCGGCGCAATGCTGGACTAAGTCCTGTGCGTCTGCCCGGGCCGTTGGCCAATAGAATCCTGTACGGAAGGCCTTGCTCACAAGAGCCCGGGCTGCGGCATGATGACCGCCGAGTCCGGCATGAATTTCTGCCAAAAGGTTCCGTCCTTCCTCTTCGGAGATGCACCGTTGAAGGACTCCGGTAGCGCTTTTTTGTACAATTCTCCCTCATGGACCCTGTAGGCCTTTGATCGTCGCACTATGCAGCGTGCCTCATTTTGGTCCTCCGGGAGTTCCTGTCTAGTTAAGTAGGCCAGGAATGGTTCTGTCCACGGGGCAATAATGGCCATTATTTCGTGGGCTGATTGTGTTATTTCGGTGGCGGAGCCTCCGATTGTGTCAGAGAGTTCAGTATCGGGTATTTTGGCCAGGTCCGGACTGTTGTTACCGGTGTCCCCTTCCCATGATACGGATGGCTTGAAAAGCCTTTCCAAAAAAATGTTGGGAGGGACCGCGTCGCGTTTGGCGCCAATGCGGGCGAGGATATCCGCCGCCTGATTGTTTTCCCGGGCCACATGGTGAAATTAGAGCCCTTCGAACCGAGCTGACTTTTTTAGGACGGCATTGCGATAAGCGGCCATTTTTGGATCCTTGGCATCAAAGTCCCCATTTATTTGGGATATCGCGAGGTTTGAATCCCCGCGCACCTCTAGGCGTTGAATGCCCATGGATACTGCCATCCGGAGACCATGTAGAAGGGCCTCATATTCGGCTGCGTTGTTGGAGTCCGTATACATTATCTGTAATACGTATTGAATGGTGTCTCCTGTTGGGGATGTCAAAACGACGCCAGCCCCTAGACCAGCCAACATTTTGGAGCCGTTGAAGTGCATGATCCAGTTTGAATATGTGTCGTGCTCTTTGGGGAGTTCGGCTTCCGTCCATTCAGTGACGAAGTCAGCCAAAACTTGCGATTTAATAGCTCACCGTGGCTTGTAAGTTATGTCAAACGGGAGGAGCTCAATGGCCCATTTGGCAATCCGGCCCGTCGCGTCGCGGTTGTTTATAATATTGTTAAGTGGTACTTCCGAGGCCACCGTTATCGAACACTCTTGAAAGTAGTGTCGCAGCTTCCGGGATGCCATGAATACCGCGTACACTATCTTTTGATAATGCGGGTACCGTGATTTGCATGGAGTAAGGACAGTGGACACGTAGTAAACCGGCTTTTGAAGGGGAAATTTGTGCCCGTCCACTTCTCGCTCAATAACAAGCACTGCGCTTACTACTTGATGAGTTGCCGCAATGTATAATAGCATTGGTTTGCCAATGTTTGGTGCGGCCGGGACTGGGTTTGTTGCCAATATGGCCTTTATTTCATTGAGTCCGGCCGTGGCGGCGTCCGTCCACTTGAAGTGTTCGGTGCGCCGGAGGAGTCGATAAAGGGGTAATGCCTTTTCTCCTAGGCGGGAGATAAAGCGGCTTAGAGCCGCCACGCATCCAGTTAATTTTTGTGTTTGTTTGAGGTCTGTTGGGGTAGCCAACTATGACAACGCTCGAATTTTGGCCGGATTGGCTTCAATACCTCTACTGGAGATAATGAATCCCAGGAGCTTTCCTGCTGGCACGCGGAAAATGCATGTTTCCGGATTGAGCTTGATGTCATATGTTCGGAGGTTGTCGAATGTGAGCCTCAAGTCGTCTACTAGAGTTTCGACATGCTTGGTTTTAACGACAATGTCATCCATGTATGCCTCCACTATTTTGCCGATCTGGTCTGCCAGGCATGTCTGAATCATGCGCTGATATGTTGCACCGGCGTTTTTTTTGCCCGAAGGGCATTGTGTTGAAGCAGAATGGGTTGTATGGTGTGATGAATGTCGTTGCGGCTTGGTCTGGCTCTGCCATTTTGATTTGATGGTAGCCGGAGTATGCGTCGAGGAAACACAACGAGTCGTGTCCTGCGGTAGCATCGATGATTTGATCGATGCGGGGGAGGGGTCTCGGTGTCAAAACCGGTGGATCTCGGGTAGGGGGTCCCGAACTGTGCGTCTAGGCCGGATGGTAACAGGAGGCAGGGAACACGATGTTTTACCCAGGTTCGGGCCCTCTTGATGGAGGTAAAACCCTACGTCCTGCTTGATTAATATTGATGATATGGGTAGTACAAGAGTAGATCTACCACGAGATCAAGGAGGCTAAACCCTAGAAGCTAGCCTATGGTATGATTGTTGTATATGGAGTTGATTGCATACGGACTACAACCCTCCGGTTTATATAGACACCGGATAGGGTTAGGGTTACATAGAGTCGGTTACAATGGTAGGAGGTCTTGAATATGCGCATCGCCAAGCTTGCCCTCCACGCCAAGGAAAGTCCCATCCGGACACGGGACGAAGACTTCAATCTTGTATCTTCATAGTCCAGGAGTCCGGCTGAAGGTATAGTCCGGCTACCCGAACACCCCCTAATCCAGGACTCCCTCAGTAGCCCCTGAACCAGGCTTCAATGACGACGAGTCCGGCGCGCAAATTGTCTTCAGCATTGCAAGGCGGGTTCCTCCTCCAAGTCCTTCATAGAAGATTGTAAACACCAAGAGTAGTGTCCGGCTCTGCAAAATAAGCTTCCACATATTGCCGTAGAGAGAATAATATTAACACAAATCAAATCTGCTGACGTATTCCGCAGTGCGTCATCACACTATAGCCAAGTCCTTCACTCGAATCGTTTTCACTTTTCCACCTCAGCGTGTTTTGCGAGGCGGTTTCCTTGGCACGTCTTGTCAAAGCAGAGATCGTGTACCCCCTTTTACGGGATTCTCATCAATACGGACATGGGTAACCCAACCGCGCCACTTCACGGCGCTTGGGAGGCAAGCGAGTTTTACTAGGCAGGTGGGGACGCACAACCGCATCCGCCCATATAAGGGGACAAGGATCCACCTTTTTACCTACGCCTTCTTCCTCCTTTGCCTATCCATCTCCTGCGCACCCGAGCTCCAGCACCCAAGCCCGCACTTCCCACCTCAACCTTCTCCAGCAATGTCCGGAGCAGGAGGCAAGTGGATGGTCTCCTCTGCCACGGAGGGCAAAGTCAAGAAGCTAAGGAAGGCTGGATACCTGTCCAAGGACATCGCGCACCAGCTTCCCAAAGAGGGGCAGCTTCTCCCCACCCCAAGGCCCCATGAGAGGGTAGTATTTCTCCCCCACTTCCTCCGCGGACTGGGTTTTCCACTCCACCCATTTGTCTGGGGGCTCATGTTCTACTACGGTCTGGATTTCCACGATCTGGCTCCGAACTTCATCCTCAACATCTCGGCGTTTATCATCGTGTGCGAGGCTTTTCTCCGCGTCCGCCCCCATCTCGGCCTCTGGCTCAAGACCTTCAACGTCAAGCCCAAGGTGGTGCGCGGCAGCCAGGCGGAGTGCGGAGGCGCCATGGCGGGCAAGATGGCCAACGTCCTATGGTTCGAGGGCTCTTTCGTGGAGACCCTAAAGGGATGGCAATCCGGGTGGTTTTATATCACCGAGCCGCGTGATCCGAAATGGACCGCAGCCCCCGAGTTTCGATCCAGACCCCCCACGCGGCTTATGTCCTGGAAAGAGACGGGCCTGTCGTGGGGTGACGAAAAAGAGGTGGCTGGATTGCAAACATGCATCCAGTCCCTGGTGAACAAGCCAGTCCGGCTTGTTAATGTAATCCAGGTTATGCTTGTCCGCCGGATCCTCCCGTGCCAACAACGGGATTTTAATCTGTGGGAGTTCGACCCGGCACAGCATCAAACCCTTAGCAGGCTCTTCGACACGACGTACGAAGATGCCTGGAAGATGCTATTCAAGGGCGCTGAGGCTCCCACATCCGCTTCCGAGGACCGCGGATACAGCTCGCAGCGTCACACTAGCGAGGTATGCCATCTACACCTTTTACAGGATGTTAAGCTTTTTTCATAGTTTGACTCTATGTGGGATCTAAACTCCCTTACCTTTGACAGGCTTGGCGGGCGATATCCGGACCGATTAACTGTCCGGCTCCGCCGCCCGAAGACCCAGCCCCAGCTCTACTAGCGAAGTTGCTGGTTCCGGCGCCTTATGTGGTGCCGGAGAAGAAGGCCAAGAAGAAGAAGACCACGGGGACTCGAAAGAGTGCCCGCAACATGGTGGTGTCGGACTCGTCATCTGACGAGTCCGAGACGCCCTCCTCCCACGAAAACGAGGAGGAGAAAGAAGAAAACTCTCCCCCCCAGCGGAGGGAGGAGAGAAGAGGAAGGCCGCCCCAACGGGGGAGGCCGAGGGGTCTAGGAAAAGGAAGACCCCTCCGCCGGACTACGCCTCCAACGCCGAAGAGGGTAAAGAGGAGTGGCCAAACAGGGCCAAGCGTTCGGCGAAATCGTAAGTTCGGATATCAGAGTAACTCATGATGTTCCTTTGTTGCACAGCTTTCCCTAATGTCGAATGTAATTATGCAGTCCGCCCCGGGACGAATTCGACGAATCGTCGGGCGGCTCCCTGGACTCATCGGACGTGAACTCAGTTCCGCCCGCTGTCTCCCCCCGCACTGCAGACGACGCCGAAGTGGCATCGCGACAAGCTCCGGGGCATGAGGAGGTGGTCCCGGAGGAGCCGCAAGGCAACCTCCCAGACTCCAGGAGTGAAGGGGATAAGGCTCCCCAGGGCTCTCAGTCCGGCTTTGTGCCGGACACCATGCCGGAATCTTCCACAGTTCCGGACTGCGGTAGGCGAACTCCTTCCAAGAGGAGCAAGCCTTCTGAGCCGGCGGCCTCCGTCCAACCGGAGGTGCCAGACAATCTGCTGGAGGTGCTTGACGACGCCTCCATCTACGAGGGGCACCGTACTATTATGAGTACGGTGATCCAGAAGGTTCAGTCCGCCAAGAGCCGACTGACTGAAGCTTGCGCTAGCCTTCTAACAGGCTTCGAGGTAAGTAAAAATATGTAAAAATATTACCGCATAGACAGTAGCCCCTGATGCTCTGTTTGGCGTTCGGAAAGAAAAGCCGAATAGAGGATCTATTAAATTCGCAGGAGTCTAAAAAAAGAGTCAATATGCGTATGCAGGCTTCGCTGCTATCCACCGCCACACTGACTGTGGAGGTGGGTGTCCTGAAGCAGGACCTCGATCGGACCGAGCAAGAGCTCGGCCTTGCCAAGCGGCGGCTCGAGGAGGAAGAAGGTAAGAAATACCTTACAGAAAAAGTGCCTATAAAAAGGCTTTATTGCAAAAAGAGTAACAGGATTGTACTGCTTATTGTAGGGGCCACGACTGAGGTGGCGACCCTTAAGCAGGCGCTGTCTGAGGCCGAAAAGAAAACAGCCGTGGAGCGCACCGAGCGAGACAGACTTGGGGCTCAGGTCGGCGAGGTGCAGCAAGAGCTTCAGGCTCTCATGAAAAAACATGAGAGTTTGGAGCTGGAGTCGAAGGCGCAAGCATCCGAGCTTGCAACGGCCATAGAGGTTGCCAAGTCTGCCAAGGCCGAAGCCCAAAAGGCCCTCCAAGAGTTGGAGGAGATGAGGAAGATAGCAGCGGGTAAGGCATTCTTTATGCAAAGCAGAAATATAAAAGTGAACCACCTGTTACTTACCCGAATCCGGAGCTCTCCAGGGGCATTCGCAGATCTTCCCCGCAGCGTATCCGACGCCGCCGCATTCTACCGAGCTGAAGAGGGTAGCTCGACGGAGAAGGTGTTCTGGTCTCAGTATTCTGAGGCCGGACACCCTGTGCCCTTGAGCGACCAGCTGAAACAGCTGGTCGAGCTCCACAAGGCGGCCGAGCAGGCCATGAAGGGCTTCATAGTTCGGCTGTGGCCCGGAGAGGCCCTGCCTGGGAGCTATTTCGGGCTGGTGCGGCAGCTGGTGGAGGCTTGTCCGAAGCTTGAGGTCATCAAGCGCTCCGTCTGCATCGAAGGTGCCCGTCGGGCCCTTGCCTGTGCAAAGGTGCAGTAGGGTAAGCTGGACGGTGAGAAGCTTGTGAAGGATGGGCCGCCGCCGGGGAAGGAGCATCGCAAGCCCGAGAACTACTACAAGGATGTTCTTGCAGGTGCCCGCCTTGTGGCGGATGAATGTACCAAGGATGTGATATTTGAATGAACTCGCTCGTGTTTATCCTGTGCGCTGAAAACTTGTTCATATGCGCTAAGCAATGCTTATTGAATTTAAAATATTACTTTCTGTGCGGCCGTTTATCAAAAATTGAGAGATGGCCAGTCGTCGGCTTCTGCCCCCTGCCACTAGTGCTGGGGTGTTCGGGATAAACCTGAGCGCTCTTTTTCCCATAGTTGGGTCCTTCGAGGGAGGCGCTCAGCACAATGAACCAGGCAATCGGACTATAATGCTTGAACACTCTCACTTAGCCATAGAACTCTATAATTTTAAATTTCAGCGAAGCCCCTAGTTTGGAAGACCGAGTTCGAGGCGCTATCCACGCCTTGGCCGGACAAATCCAGCTCCTCGCTCGAAGCGGCATAAGCCTTTAGGGACTCGAAAAACCTCTCGAACAGCGACCGGTCTCTCGCCACATCATGACAGTCAGTTTTAGCTTTCTCCACTGAGGTGCTTAACCCAGCTGAACCGGGGCACAATCGAAGTGGTTCTCCTAGTGCTACCTTAGCCGATAGAGCGAAACGTAAGGCACCAAAACATAGGAGCCGGGCAAACCCAACTATTGACCCAAATCATGATTCGGAGCCGATGCATATAGTGCTATAAGTTCAGGGTGCCGCACTTGTGAAAGTGTACAGACTTCTCACACCATTATGAGGGGTACTGAAGCCCCTGGCATGTTTGCCGTACCATGGTGTACGGGTGCAATCATGTCATTTAATAAACATAAATGTGAAAAGAAGATAATGCAAAAAATAGACAAGAAGCTAAGCATTGTTTATAGAGAGGCTATTTATCAAAGCCGAACGATACAAATAGTGCGGTAAGCAAAAGATATTGGACTGTTCAATATGTCCTGACCAGGGGCAGGCCGCGGAATTGTATTTAAAACAGGTATACCGCTCGTAACAGAGACCACCTAGGAGTTCCATAATGCGACATGGCTTGTCTGCCTCCCTAGATCTTGCATCGTTTGTGCGGCAGTCGAATTGCCGAACAGGTCGTCCGAAGTATGGAGTCCTGTAAGTAAGAAAAAATTAAAAAAACAATCCGGCAGCCCCTAGTACGTTTTAAGCCGTATTTTGGGCGTGCCATTATTGTGCCCCTTCCCCTGTGCCCATGGTATTTCAAGGGCGTAGTTATGTACACGAGGTACTGGTTTCGCTATGTCGCGAAAGCTGGGGTTGGGGCCGCATTGCTACGCTTGCTCATAGTGTGCCAGGCGGTCCTGCTATGGGTTACTTCGGGCGCACTTGGCAGTGTCTGGCTTTTTAATGGCCGGACTGGAGAATTGCCTGAGAAGGCTACTTTGTACCTCCACTGCGAGAGCCGCTGTATGCTCCTCCGTACGGAGGGAGCGTTCGGTGTTTCCGTTGACCGTAATTGCTCCTCGAGGGCCTGGCATCTTGAGCTTGAGATATGCGTAGTGCAGCACCGCATTGAACTTTGCGAATGCGGTTCGTCCGAGCAGCGCGTGATAGCCACTGCGAAACAGGACTATATCGAAGATTAACTCTTCGCTTCAGAAATTGTCCGGGGATCCGAAGACCACGTCAAGTGTTACTGAGCCTGTACAGTTGGCTTCTACACCTGGTATAACGCCTTTAAAGGTCGTTCTTGTGGGCTTAATCCTTGAGGGATCTATGCCCATTTTCTGCACTGTATCCTGATAAAGCAGGTTCAGGCTACTGCCGCCGTCCATGAGGACTCTTGTGAGATGAAATCCGTCGATGATTGGGTCGAGAACCAATGCGGCGAAGCCGCCATGACGGATGCTAGTGGGATGGTCCCTTCGATCAAAAGTGATCGGGCAGGAGGACCATGGGTTGAACTTTGGGGCGACTGGCTCCATCGCGTATACGTCCCGTAGCGCACGCTTCCGCTCCCACTTGGGAATGTGGGTTGCGTATACATGTTCACCATCCACACTTGTGGGGGAAAGCCCTTCTGTCCATTGTTGTTCGGCGGCTTGGGCTCCTCGTCATCGCTGTGCAGCCCCTTGTCTCTGTTTTCGGCCCTTAACTTGCTTGCCTGCTTGAACACCCAACAATCCCTGTTAGTGTGATTGGCTGGCCCTTTCGGGGGTGCCATGTATCTGGCACAAGCAATCGAGTATTCGGTCCAAACTGGACGGGCCCTGAGTATTCTTTTTGAATGGCTTTTTCCGCTGACTAGATTTATTGCCTTTGAATCCGGCATTGACTGCCGTGTCTTCATTGCTGTCGCTGCTAACGCGGCATTTTTGCTTATTCCGACGTGTCCTGCCACTTTTGTCCTTGGTATCCGAATTACCAGGGTTCTTTGATAAGTTGTTACTGCGAGCTAGCCAACTGTCTTCTCCCGCGCAAAAGCGGGTCATGAGTGTCGTGAGGACTGCCATGGATTTTGGCTTTTCCTGTCCCAGGTGCCGGGCAAGCCACTCGTCGCGGATGTTATGCTTGAAGGCTGCTAGGGCCTCTGCGTCCGGACAGTCGACTATCTGGTTTTTCTTTGTTAGGAACCGTGTCCAGAATTGTCTGGCCGATTCCTCTGGCTGCTGAATTATGTGGCTTAAGTCGTCGGCATCCGGTGGTCGCACGTAAGTGCCCTGGAAGTTGTCGAGGAATGCGGCTTCCAGGTCCTCCCAAGAACCGATTGAGTCTGCTGGCAAGCTGTTAAGCCAATGCCGGGCCGGTCCTTTAAGTTTGAGCGGGAGGTATTTGATGGCGTGTAGATCATCGCCGTGTGCCATGTGGATGTGAAGGATATAATCCTCGATCCATACCGTCGGATCTGTTGTGCCATCGTATGATTCGATGTTTACGGGTTTGAAACCCTCTGGGATTTTATGATCCATTACTTCATTCGTGAACCATAGCGGGTGTGCGGTGCCTCTGTACTGGGCTATATCACGACGCAGCTTGGAAGAGCTATGTCTGTTGTGTTTGGCCCGGCCGGATTTGTTGTATCCGGAGTGAAGATCATTGTCACATGCCATAGGGCGCCTGCGCGATCCGTAGATCGATCTTGTTTGTCTTGCCTTAACCTCCAGTATGTCTCGCAGGTCGGGCGCATTTTCCCGTGCCTTAGTTGAGCGGCGTTGGGGCATGGCTTGGGTGGAGGGCCGAGAGGCCTCTTTGTCGCGGCCACGAGGTGGCCGGTTTGCCATGTCATGCGCTGGTGATGTAGGTGCTTCCTCCTCTGATCGGGGTAGCGGCCTGCGCTTCGGGTAACTCTTGGAGGGGCGTTCGAGTTCATACTCTTCGGCCGCAAGGACTTCAGTCCATCTGTCAGCTAGCAAATCTTGGGCAGCTCTAAGCTATTGCTGCTTTTTCTTGAGGCTGCTTGCCATGGCTAAAAGCCTGCGTTTAAAACGCTCTTGTTCGGCGGGGTCTGATGGTATGACGAATTCGTCGTCATTGAGGCTTGCCTCGTCTTCGGAGGGAGGCATATAGTTATCATCCTCGACCTCTCGGTCTGCTGCTCTCTCATGAGGGCTGGCTTCTCCATCTTCCTGTGCCGAATCTTGCTGAGGTGGGTGTTCTTCAGCGCTATCCAGGGTAGTATTATCTCCCGTGCCGGAATCACCGTTTTTTCTTTGGCGGGATTTAGAGCGGTGCCGCTGACGCCGGCGCTTTGGCTGTTTCTTGGGGGCATCATCCCCCACTATTCCATCGCCATCTCCATCTTTTGGAGTATCCACCATATATATGTCATATGACGAGGTGGCCTTCCAGCGCCCTACAGGTGATGGTTCCTGTTCGTCTCCTACATTGTCGTCCATGCCGTCGATGTCTTCGGAGCTGAAGTCAAGCATGTCGGTTAGATCGTCGACAGTGGCTACAAAGTGGGTGGTGGGTGGGCTTTGAATTTCCTCATCGTCCGTATCCCACCCTCGCTGACCATAGTCCGGCCAGGGCTCTCCTAATAAAGAGAGAGACTTAAGAGAATTCAGGATGTCGCCAAAAGGCGAATGCTGAAAGATGTCTGCGGCGGTGAACTCCATTATCGGCACCCAATCGGATTCGATTGGCAGGGGCGCAGGGGGTTCGGAGTCAGGGAAGGAGTCCGGATCCTCGGAGTCACGGGTCATGCAGAGTGCGGGGCTAGCGTTCGGCTCGATTGCTTTCGGGATCGCAGCCCCCGAGGTGACGTCCAACCGCTCATCCTCGATTGGCGCAATAGGCTCCAAGTTAGGGGTTGGAACCGATGCGTGTGCGGCCTCCAGGACACTGTCCGGGGGTAGAGCTAGGTCATGCCCCTCGAGATAGTGCGGCGCGCTTGGCCGTGGCTCGAGCCCGTCGAAGATCAAGTCTCCGCGGATGTCAGCCGTGTAGTTTAAGCTTCCAAACCTGACTTGATGGCCAGGGGCGTAGCTTTCGATCTGCTCCAGGTGGCCAAGCGAATTGGCCCGCAGAGCGAAGCCGCCGAAGACGAAGATCTGTTCGGGGAGAAAATTCTCACGCTGGACCGCATCGTTGTTGATGATCAAAGGAGCCATCGGGCCTAAAGGCGACGACACAGAGGAACTCTCAACGAAAGCACCAATGTCGGTGTCAAAACCGGCGGATCTCGGGTAGGGGGTCCCGAACTGTGCGTCTAGGCCAGATGGTAACAGGAGGCAGGGAACATGATGTTTTACCCAGGTTCGGGCCCTCTTGATGGAGGTAAAACCCTACGTCCTGCTTGATTAATATTGATGATATGGGTAGTACAAGAGTAGCTCTACCACGAGATCAAGGAGGCTAAACCCTAGAAGCTAGCCTACGGTATGATTGTTGTATATGGAGTTGATTTCCTACGGACTACAACCCTCCAGTTTATATAGACACCGGATAGGGTTAGGGTTACATAGAGTCGGTTACAATTGTAGGAGATCTTGAATATCCGCATCGCCAAGCTTGCCCTCCACGCCAAGGGAAGTCCCATCCGGACATGGGACGAAGTCTTCAATCTTGTATTTTCATAGTCCAGGAGTCTGGCTGAAGGTATAGTCCGGCTACCCGAACACCCCCTAATCCAGGACTCCCTCAAGGGGGAAGGGATCCTTTGGGCAGGCCTTATTGAGGTCCTTAAAATCCATGCACAAGCGCCAGGATTTGTCCTTCTTTGGTACCATCACCAGGTTTGCTAGCCAGTACGGATGTTTTATATCTCTGATGAATCCGGCCTCCAATAGCTTGGCTAGTTCCTCTCTAATGGCTTGTCTTTTAGGCTCGGAGAAACGTCGAAGAGCATGTTTGACTGGCTTGAATACTTTTAGGATATTCATGCTGTGTTCAGCCAGCCTGCGTGGGATTCCTGGCATGTCTGAAGGGTGCCAGGAAAAAATGTCCCGGTTCTCGCGTAGGAATTCTCATAGTGCGATGTCGACATCAAGATTTAATTGTGTCCCGATGGAAGCTGTTTTTGTAGGGTCCGTTGGATGGACTTGGAATTTGACTATTTCGTCCGCCGGTTTAAAGCAGGTGGACTTGGATCTTTTATCGAGTATCACATCGTCCTTGTTCACCGTGGAGCGCAGTGCAGTTAGTTCTTCGGCCGCTAGGGCTTCGGATAGTGCCTCAAGGGCCAGTGCAGCTGTCTTATTTTCGACATGGAGTGCTATGTCCGGATCACTAACAAGAGTGATGATTCCGTTGGGCCCAGGCATTTTGAGCTTCATGTACCCGTAATGGGGTATGGCTTGGAAGATTGTAAACGCCTCCCGCCCTAATAGAGCGTGGTATCCACTGCTGAACGGGGCCAATTGGAATGTATTTTCTTCGGACCTTTAATTATCCGGCGTGCTGAACACCACGTCTAGTGTGATTTTTCCAACACAGTGCGCTTCCCGACTGGGGATGATTCCTCTAAAGGTTGTGTTGCTTTGCTTAATGCGGCTCCAGTCTATTTCCATCTTTTGAAGAGTTTCCTCATAAATGAGGTTTAATCCGCTGCCGCCGCCCATGAGTACCTTGGTGAGTCGAAAGCCGTGCACGATTGGACTGAGGACCAGTGCGACTGGTACTCGGGCTGTTCGGAATTTAGGTTTGTCACTGGCATTGAAGGTAATAGCCGTGTCGTTCCAAGGATTTGTTTCTGCTATGTGGCAGATTTCGGACATGCTGCGGAGTGTTCGCTTCTGTCTACTATTTGACGCGAAGGTCTCAAAGACCGTTAAGACCATATTTTTGTCCTCGGGTGGTGCTCTGTGGTTTTTGGGAGGAGTAGATCCTCACCACTTTTGGCCACCTGCCGGAGTATCCAGCATGCTCTAAGGTTGTGCGTTGGTGTCGCATCCGCTGTACTATGAATTTTGCAGGGTCCATTGAGCCATCCCTCTAGTATGGTTCCTTGCCCCGTAGAGGGCTTTTGCTTTTTGGTAGTTAACCCGGGTGTATTATGATAGTGCACCCTTTTATTTCGGACTGGGTTTGTATTCAGGGCCGGATTATCCCAAAATTTTATTTCGGTTTTCCAGGCGCTTTCCATCGCACAGTACTTTCGTACTATGGACACCAAGTCGGCAAAGCGTGTAATTTCGCGACGACTTATGGCGTTGAGTATTCCGTTGTCTGTGCAATTATTGCAGAAGAATGAGATTGTGTCTTCCTCGCGGCAGTCCTTTATCATGTTCTTGACCAGGAGGAATCTGGCCCAGTAATGGTGTACTGTTTCTTCGGGCTCTTGCCTAATTTGGGATAGATCGCGTATGTTTGGGTGGGTGGGTGGAATTGAATCCGAATCCTCACCCAATCTGAGGCTCAATGGCCAAGGAGTTTCCGAACTCGAAAGTTTGGATTCTTGGATGTTTTCCGGTAAATCTAACCCGCTGCCTGATTCTAGGTTCAGGCTTTGAGTGACATCCTTCCCTCCGCGGGTATCCGTCTTGGAGGGATCGGGAATCCGGACGTAGCTAATCCTTAAAATGGATGAAGGGTTGCCGCATTGTTCTTCCACCACTTCAACATGATGGGTGACCTGGGGAGAGTTAATTTCTCTCAGATCGGGTTGAGGCCCAATCTGATCATAGTCTGTAGCGACTCCCAGGGCGGCGATGCGATCCAAGAGCTCGTTCAGGGAAGAAAGCTCCATTGGATCTAACTGCTCGGCGAGTTCCGAGTTGACGTGAAGTTTGCTTTTGATGACCCAAGAAGTCATCGTCGGCGCGGCGGTCGAACAGGCGGTCATAAGAAAACTACCTAGCCGGAGAGTTTGGCCGATAGCCAGGGCTCCCTCAGCGATAGTGCTGTCTTTAAAGACGGGACGAGACATCCTTCCTGGTGGCGATGGCACAATGGAACTCTCAATGAAAGCACCAATGTCGGTGTCAAAACCGGCGGATCTTGGGTAGGGGGTCCCGAACTGTGCGTCTAGGCCGGATGGTAACAGGAGACAAGGGACACGAAGTTTTACCCTGGTTTGGGCCCTCTTGATGGAGGTAAAACCCTACGTCCTACTTGATTGATATTGATGATATGGGTGTTACAAGAGTAGATCTACCACGAGATCAGAGAGGCTAAACCCTAAAAGCTAGCCTATGGTATGATTGTATGTTGTGATTGTTGTCCTACGGACTAAAACCCGTCGGTTTATATAGACACCGGAGAGGGTTAGGGTTACACAAGGTCGGTTACAAAGGAGGAGATATCCATATACGTATTGCCTAGCTTGCCTTCCACGCCAAGTAGAGTCCCATCTGGACACGAGACAAAGTCTTTAATCTTGTATCTTCATAATCTAACAGTCCGGCCAATGGAGATAGTTCGGCTGTCCGGAGACCCCCTAATCCAGGACTCCCACACTCTTCTTTACCATGTTCCTCTTCTGTTCTTCTTTAATATGTACTCTCTCCGTTCCTAAATACAAGTCTTTGTATAGATTCCACCATGGTCTACATATGGAGCAAAATGAGTGAATCTACACTCTAAAATGTATCTGGATACATCTGTATGTGATCCATAGTGGAAATCTCTACCAAGACTTATATTTTGGAATAGAGGGAGTATGATAGTAGTACAGTATGTTCCTTGTACTGAAGATGAGAGGGACATTTGTAGTGTAGAGGTCTATACAGTCGGTTGTGATGGACACTTTGAGCCTCTTTGATTCGTAGGATCTTGTAAACATAGGAATAGGATTTGTAGTGGCCTGCCCACTTGAATCCTATAAGAATAGCAAGGAAATGCGGGGAGTTGTGTCGCCTTTGAGAGTTACACTGATATTAACAGTACCGCACCTTCACTTGAAGAGAGCTGGTATCCGAAGCCTTTCTAGCCATACCGGCAATACTAGCACATATATTCCAGCAAGTTCCACTTTGCTGATTTTACTCTGATGCTTAAGGTTTTCCCGTTATATCTACACTATGATCTGTGTAGCTGCTTTGTGTCGCACTAGCAGCAGTCCACTCTTGAAGCTAAACACTGCAATGACTTACAAAATTGGCACCAAGGCATTGAGTGCCATTCTGGATGCAATGAAACTCATACGCTCCCCACCTGTTGATTCTTACTCAGATTATGATCCTAATGACTATTCCAACCTCGAGGAGTCAAAGGCAGATGGCCTGTCCTGTTCACCCATCAAGGTTTCTGTTCTAATTTGGCAATGTTTTATTGATTGCGGGTATCTTGCATATGTTGTCTTGCATTTCTTCTACTTTGTTGCACCGCCATCTGCTTAGTTTACTCATCATATATGTCGAGATGCCATGCCCATCCATTATCAATACATATTCCATCTGTCATCATACCATGTTTTCCACTCAAATGTTGTTCTTGTGCATTAGACATCAAAAAGGAAGAGGGTGATTGCCGAACCTGAAGGAGCACCAGCAAAGTCCTTGAAAAACGTGGTGGTGCTGGAGAAATCAGACAACACCCCACTTATATTGGCTGTACAACCAGTGACACAAAACATAGGACCGACTCCAGCAGACTGTACCCATACTTCATTGGCCGCACCACTAGCCCCACCAGACAGGACCTGCACTCCAGCAAAAGGTATACTGATTTCATTTGCCATAGCACTAGTTGTACCACAAAAAAATCCCACTCAGCAAAAAGTACAGCAAGTCCACCGGCCGAAGATATCCCAACTGCAGAGACGGCCAATTACTACAGATTGGAACCCCATTCCATTTATTCCTAGTTTAAAAGACAATGCTTTCAATGTTCTTAGGGACTACGTGCATATATTGCCATCATGGGAAGATTATTGTGAAGACAAACACCATTTTCACATCTTCCTGTCCAACTTACGTGTAAGTGCTATTATTCATGGTTATTATTTTCCTGTTTTCTGCTGATTGAACACATCAGTGATTAACATTACATTGTTGTAACTAGGCGAGGGTCAATCTGGATAGTCATGACGAGCAAATCTTGTTTGTGCTTTTCAAGGAAGCATTGCAGCAGTATCGGTGTTACCTGAGGAAATCACACTTTGATGGCAAGTCTATAAACGAATTTCCAGTGAAGTCTCCTCTGCTAGATTTAGAAGACATTGAATGGAAAACATTGTTATGCACTGGTCTCGTTCCCAGGATGAGGTACTGTCTATGAAATCACATGACAATTTGAACTTCTACTTTTCCGCATGTGCCTTACGGATCTTTTTTGCAGGAAATCTGCTCGAAGAAGAATTCCGGTTTGACAAGAACGACAGGATATCGCAAATATGTTGCCCACTGCTTTGCTCTTGTTAGTACATGTTGTCCTATATCACTGTACTTGCATACATACCTCGTTCATTATGTGACAGCAGTATGCATGATAGCTTGCTTATCAATTGTTCGCTTCAAATTTTCTGATCTGTATGAATGGTTACATTAGTGTAGAATATATCCAATGCCAATGTTTTTTAGCTCTGCATTGTTCTTGTAAGTACATGCTGTCCTTTATCAGTGTACTTATAATGACAGGTAGTTGTTCATGTACCATCACTCTGCAGCTTATTTTCCTTTGCCCTCCATTTTCTACACATCAGATCTATATTTACTCTTACCATAAGGTTGGTACTGAAGAAGTTTAGTTGTGCATTGCTCTTGGATGTACCTTTTGCCTATATCACTGCGCTTACATTTATAGCTAATTGGTTATGTAGCATCACTCTTCATCTTATCTTAAATATTCTCCATTTTTTCGTATATTATCACATCTATATTTACTCTTAACAAAATGTAGAATAAAGGCAATGCTTTTGAAGAAGATTATGTGGTAAACTTCTTGAATTGCCCCCCATCAGCATGGACAAGGCCTTTATAGAGCCTGTCTTCACCAATAATGTAAGTTTGTCCATCTCAAGCCTTCAAACTTTGTTGTATATATTTGGTTAGGCATGACTGCAACAGCTGTTTATTTTTGGTGTTTGCATCAAATTGCTTGTTTAAAGTTTATTATGTAGTTCATAAACAAAAGTTTGTCCTTTCTCAATTTAAGTTTTCAGTTGTATAAGCAAGTTCCTTCTTCATACCATGTAAATTAAACTATACAGAGCAAGTAATCTTCTTTTGTACTGCATGTATGCTTCTGTTCTTCATCCGTAATCCAGTGGTGTGGTGAACCTACCCACTACAGCACAATGTCATATTCTGCAATGTCTTAACTATGAACAATGTCATATCATTCTACTATTATTTAAACCCTCTCTTTTTTTGCCAATCTGAAATGGTATAAATTGACAGCACGCTAACCATTGATACTTATGAGTTCTTGATCTGTAATCCAGTGGTGTCATGAAGCTGCCAACTCCTTCACAATGTCATTTCCTGCCATGTCTTGACCTGAACAATACCATATTATGTTAATGCAATTTTAAACTAGGTCACTTTATTCGTCAGTAATAAATGTGATGAATTGTCAGCACTAATACTTTCATGTGCAAAACTGTCATCTGTCAGCTTGCTTATCTTTCAGAGTGAGGAAGATATAAGTGTTGAACAAGCACAGTCTCATCATCTTGCTCAGCTGCTTGCGCTGCAACTCCCCAGCAGGGCTAACCTTTCTGGTACTCTATTGAAGTGTTGTCCGTTTTGTATATTATTTTGTCGGCGTGTTTATTTGCACTGGTGGCGATCTTTGATGTCCCGGGTATGTAATTTGCTGTCTGCTTGTGCTTTATTATCATAGTGGCGAACTTTGATGCCCAGTGGATGTAATATGCCGTAATTTCTTTATTGTATAGTCTAGGTTTTTTCTTATTCACGATGCTGCACTTATTTTACTGTATATATATCTTGTCTTCGCAGTAAAATGGCCAAATCGTAAAATTACGGTACATAATCAAGCCGTCATGCAATCACGATGTAGGTTGGGCCTAAAACGTGCCAAACAGCTCACGGGCCGGCAGCAGCCCGAAATGAACCCGGCCCATGATTGTGCGAATCAAATCACGGGCTTTTAACATGCCAAAATTGTCTCGGTCCTTGTTTGGCCCAATCAGATATCGGCTGCGAGCAGGCCGGATGCAAACCGGGCTGTACTTAGGCCCAACTATATGACGGGCTTTTAATAGGCCGAAATTAATATAGGGCCAAAATGTTAAATGGGCCCTTAACAAGCCAAAACTAATATCAGTCCGAATTACTAAGTGGGCCTTTAGAAAGTGGGCCCAAAAGCATAGTGTCCAATTGACGGGCCGAATCTGATATGGGTCGTAATTTGGCCCAGAACGTGGTAGGCTTTTAACGGGCCGGATATCATATGGGCCACTATTAGGCCCGGAGCGTGGCAGGCCATTAATGGACCAGATTAAATATGGGCTGACATTTGGCCCAAAACATGGCAGCCAGTTAATGGGTCGGACTACTAGGGTCCTCAAAATCTTGTGGGCCTATAGCTGGGCTGACCCATTAATGTCGGCAAAATCTCGTGGGCCTTTAGCTGGGCCGGCCCATTATGATTCGCAAGATTCTTGTGGGCCTTTACCTGGGCCGGCCCATTATGGGATCTCATGGATACAGAAAGTTGCAGTGGTGGAATTAGGATTTTGGCTCCTGTTCTGATCGTTTGGGGGTACGTGTGTATATATAGGAGGAAGGAGTACGTCGGTGGAGCACCGAGGGGCCCATGAGGCTGGGGGGCGCCCTAGGGGGAGCGCCCCCACCCTCGTGACCACCTCTTTGATCCCTTGCAGTAGGGTCCAAGTCTCCTGGATCACGTTCGGTGAGAAAATCACGTTTCCGAAGATTTTATTCCGTTTGGACCCCGTTTGATATTCTGTTTATCCGAGACACTGAAATAGGCAAAAAATACAGCAATTCTGGGTTGGGCCTCCGGTTAATAGGTTAGTCCCAAAAATAATATAAAAATGGAAAATAAAGCCCAATATAGTCCAAAACAGTAGATAATATAGCATGGAGCAATCAAAAATTATAGATACGTTGGAGACATATCAGGCATCCCCAAGCTTAATTCCTGCTCGTCCTCGAGTAGGTAAATGATAAAAAGAGAATTTTTGATGCGGAGTGCTACTTGGCATAATTTCAATGCAAATCTTCTTAATTGTGGTATGAATATTCAGATTAGAAAGATTCAAGACAAAAGTTTATATTGACATAGAATATAATAATACTTCAAGCATACTAACAAAGCAATTATGTCTTCTCAAAATAACATGGCCAAAGAAAGTTATCCCTACAAAATCATATAGTCTGGCTATGCTCCATCTTCCCCACACAAAGTATTTAAATCATGCACAACCCCGATAACAAGCCAAGCAATTGTTTCATACTCTAACTTTTTCAAAACTTTTTCAATCTTCACGCAATACATGAGCGTGAGCCATGGATATAGCACTATAGGTGGAATAGAATGGTGGTTGTGGACAAGACAAAAAGGAGAAGATAGTCTCACATCGACTAGGCGTATCAACGGGCTATGGAGATGCCCATCAATAGATATCAATGTGAGTGAGTAGGGATTGCCATGCAACGGATGCACTAGAGCTATAAATGTATGAAACCTCAACAAAAGAAACTAGTGGGTGTGCATCCAACTTGCTTGCTCACGAAGACCTAGGGCAATTTGAGGAAGCCCATCATTGGAATATACAAGCCAAGTTCTATAACGTAAAATTCCCACTAGTATATGAAAGTGACAACATATCAGACTCTCTATATGAAGAACATGGTGCTACTTTGAAGCACAATATATGTGACTTTCTATATCATGGTGCTACTTTGAAGCACAAGTGTGGAAAAAAGGATAGTAGCATTGCCCCTTTTTATTTATTTGTTTTTTGGGCCTTCTTTTTTTCTTTGGCCTTTCTCCTTTTTTTGGGACAATGCTCTATTGAATGATGATCATCACACTTCTATTTATATACAACTCAATGATTACAACTCAATACTAAAACAAAGTATGACTCTATATGAATGCCTCCGGTGGTGTACCGGGATATGCAATGAATCACGAGTGACAAGTATGAAAGAATTGTGAACGGTGGCTTTGCCACAAATACTATGTCAACTACATGATCATGCTAAGCAATATGACAATGATGGATGTGTCATGATGAACTAGATGGTGGAAAGTTGCATGGCAATATATCTGGGAATGGCTATGGAAATGCCATAATAGGTAGGTATGGTGGCTGTTTTGAGGAAGGTATATGGTAGGTGTATGATACCGGCGAAAGTTGCATGGTATTAGAGAGGCTAGCAAGGGTGGAAGGGTGAGAGTGCGTATAATCCATGGACTCAACATTAGTCATAAAGAACTCATATACTTATTGCAAAAATTTAGAAGTTATCAAAGCAAAGTATTACGCGCATGCTCCTAGGGGGATAGATTGGTAGGAAAAGACCATCGCTCGTCCCCGACCGCCACTCATAAGGAAGACAATCAATAAATAAATCATGCTCCGACTTCATCACATAACGGTTCACCATACGTGCATGCTATGGGAATCACAAACTTCAACACAAGTATTCTTTAAATTCACAACTACTCAACTAGCATGACTTTAATATTATCACCTCCATATCTCAAAACAATTATCATGCTTCAATGTTTTCTTAGTATTCAACACACTCAAAAGAAAGTTTCACAAATCTTGAATACCAAGCATATTGTTATTAGGCAAATTACCATGCTATTAAGAGACTCTCAAATTAATTTAAGTGAAGCATGAGAGATCAATAGTTTCTTTAAAACGAATCCACCACCGTGCTCTAAAAGATCTAAGTGAAGCACATAGGGCAAAATTATCTAGATCAAAAGGATATAAGTGAAGCACATAGAGCAAAATTATCTAACTCAAAATATATAAGTGAAGCACATAGAGCAAAATTATCTAGCTCAAAAGATATAAGTGAAGCACATAGAGCAAAATTATCTAGCTCAAAAGATATAAGTGAAGCACATAGAGTATTCTATCAAATTTTAATTCGTGTATGGCTCTCTGAAAATGTGTGTACAGAAAGTATGATTGTGGCATACTAACAAACAAAGACACAAATAATACAAGACGCTCCAAGCAAAACACATATCATGTTGGTGAATAAAAATATAGCTCCAAGTAAATTACCGATGGAAGCAGACGAAAGAGGGGATGCCTTCCGGGGCATCCGCAAGCTTTGAATTTTTGGTGTCCTTGGATTATCTTGGGGGTGCCATGGGCATCCCCAAGCTTAGGCTCTTGCCACTCCTTGTTCCATGATCCATCAAAAGAATTCGCCCAAAACTTGAAAACTTCACAACACAAAACTCAAGATAGAAAACTCGTGAGCTCCGTTAGCGAAAGAAAACAAAAGACCACTTCAAGTTACTGTAATGAACTCATTCTTTATTTATATTGGTGTTAAACCTACTGCATTCCAAATTCTCTATGGATTATAAACTATTTTACTAGCCATAGATTCATCAAAATAAGCAAACAACACACGAAAAAAAGAATCTGTCAAAAACAGAACAGTCTGTAGTAATCTGTAGCTAGCGCAAGATCTGGAGCCCCAAAAATTCTAAAATAAATTGCTGGACGTGAGGAATTTATATATTAATCATCTTCAAAAGGAATTAACTAAATATAACTCTTCAAATAAAAATGACAGCAGTTCTCGTGAGTGCTAAAGTTTCTGTTTTTTACAGCAAGTTCAACAAGACTTTCCCCAAGTCTTCCCAACAGTTCTACTTGGCACAAACACTAATTAAACACAAAAAACACAACCAAAACAGAGGCTAAATAATTTATTTATTGAATAACAGCAAGGAAAAATATTGGGTTATCTCCCAACAAGCGCTTTTATTTAAAGCCTTTTTAGCTAGGCATTGATAATTTTAATGATGCTCACATGAAAGACAAGAATTGAAGAACAAAGAGGGCATCATAAAACATGTGACAAACACATCTAAGTCTAACATAATTCCTATGCATAGGCATCTTATAGGCAAACAAATTGTCAAGGCAAGCAAAAGCTAGCATATGCAAGGAAGCGGAAAGAAACAATAGCAATCTCAACATAACGAGAGGTAATTTAGTAACATGAAGATTTCTACAACCATATTTTCCTCTCTCATAGTAATTACATGTAGGATCATAAGCAAATTCAACAAAATAGCTATCACATACAATATTTTCAACATGATCCACATGCATGCAAAGTTGGCACTCTTCCAAAATAGTGGGATTAACATTAACTAAAGTCATGACTTCTCCAAACCCACTTTTATCAAGATTTTCATAAGATTGAACATTCTCCAAATATGTGGGATCTAAAGTTGACACTCTTCCAAACCCACTTTCAATAATATTGCAAACACTATTATCAATCTCATATTCATCATGGGGTTTAAATAAATTTTCAATAACATAAGAAGAATCACCCCAATCATGATCATTACAACAAGTAGTAGACATAGCAAAACTAGCATCCCTAAGCTTAGGGTTTTGCATATTATTAGCACAATTGACATCAAGAGAATTTATAATAAAATCATTGCAATCATGCTTTTTATTCAAAGATCTATCATGAGTCACTTCATAAAGCACTTCATCACGATTTTCAGATTTACGGATTTCAGGCAAAAGCTTATAAAGATAATTTAGTGCATCCAAATCACTAGAAATTGGTTCATCATAATTGGATCCCTTAAAAAGATTGGCAAGAGGATGAGGACCATAGATCTTAAGTTCTCTGTTTAGTAATAAATAAACAACTATTCCAACCATACGAGCAAACAAAAGGCAAGCGGGCAAAAAGAGAGGGAGGATAGAGAGAGAGGGCGAATAAAACGGCAAGGGTGAATTGGGGAGAGAGGAAAACAAGAGGCAAATGGCAAATAATGTAATGCGAGAGATAGGGATTGTGATGGGTACTTGGTATATTGACTTTTTGCGTAGACTCCCCGGCAACGGCGCCAGAAATCCTTCTTGCTACGTCTTGAGCTTGCGTTGGTTTTCCCCGAAGAGGAAGGGATGATGCAGCAGAGTAGCGTAAGTATTTCCCTTAGTTTTTGAGAACCAAGGTATCAATCCAGTAGGAGCCCACGCTCAAGTCCCTCATACCTGCACAAAGCGATAGCTACTCGCAACCAACGCGATTAGGGGTTGTCAAGCCCTTCACGGTCACTTACAAGAGTGAGATCTGATAGATAGAATATTTTTGGTATTTTTGATATGAAGATGCAAAGTAAATAGTAAAAGCAAAGTAAATAACAAAACAATATAAAAGTGATGGAGATTGATATGATGAGAATAGACCCGGGGGCCATAGGTTTCACTAGTGGCTTCTCTCAAGAGCATAAGTATTCTACGGTGGGTGAACAAATTACTGTTGAGCAATTGATAGAATTGAGCATAATTATGAGAATATCTAGGCATGATCATGTATATAGGCATCACGTCCGTGACAAGTAGATCGAAACGATTCTGCATCTACTACTATTACTCCACTCATCGACCGCTATCCAGCATGCATCTAGAGTATTAAGTTAAAAACAGAGTAACGCCTTAAGCAAGATGAAATGATGTAGAGAGATAAATTCATGCAATATGAAATAAACCCCATCTTGTTATCCTCGATGGCAACGATACAATATGTGCCTTGCTGCCCCTTCTGTCACTGGGTAAGGACACCGCAAGATCGAACCCAAAGCTAAGCACTTTCTCCCATGGCAAGAACTACCAATCTAGTTGGCCAAACCAAACGGATAATTCGAAGAGACTTGCAAAGATAACCAATCATGCATAAAAGAATTCAAAGAAGATTCAAATATTATTCATAGATAGACTTGAACATAAACCCACAATTCATCAGTCTCAACAAACACACCGCAAAAAGAAGATTACATCGAATAGATCTCCACAAGAGAGGGGGAGAACTTTGTATTGAGATTCAAAGAGAGAGAAGAAGCCATCTAGCTACTAACTATGGACCCGAAGGTCTGAGGTAAACTACTCACACTTCATCGGAGGGGCTAGGATGATGTAGAAGCCCTCCGTGATGATGGCCCTCTTCCAGCGGAGCTCCAGAACAGGCCCCAAGATGGGATCTCGTGGATACAGAAAGTTGCGGCGGTGGAATTAGGTTTTTGGCTCCTGTTCTGATTGTTTGGGGGTATGTGTGTATAAATAGGAGGAAGGAGTACGTTGGTGGAGCACCGAGGGGCCCACGAGGCAGGGGGCATGCCCTAGGGGGGCACCCCCCACCCTCGTGACCACCTCTTTGATCCCTTGTAGTAGGGTCCAAGTCTCCTGGATCACATTCGGTGAGAAAATCATGTTTCCGAAGATTTTATTCCGTTTGGACTCCGTTTGATATTCTGTTTATCCGAAACACTGAAATAGGCAAAAAAAACAGCAATTCTGGGCTGGGCCTCCGGTTAATAGGTTAGTCCCAAAAATAATATAAAAGTGGAAAATAAAGCCCAATATAGTCCAAAACAGTAGATAATATAGCATGGAGCAATCAAAAATTATTGATACGTTGGAGACGTATCACCCATCCACCGTCGTCCTCCTCCACCATGCCGGAGGTGATACCCCGACGCCGCCGTCCATTACAAGAGATTGACCTCTCTCATCCACGGCTTTGGACCGGGATCCTTGCATCCCGTCCTCTCGCTTCATCCCCGCCGTCGTTCACCTTGCCGGCGGCGCTCCTACGACCGTCTCGTCCACCGTGCCCTACCGCCACCGTCTACCCTCCTAGATCTGCTTCCACGCCGCCGACAGCCATCACTACCGCAGCACCGTCTAATTCTTAGCATATGCGTACACGGCGCCACACCAGAGGCGGTACTCTTTCGTATCTGCTCAACTTATTTATCGCAACAAGAAAATAGATTGCCACTGCTTTACTCTGATTTCTTGTCTTGGTTGCGAAGTTGCCTTTGTCCGGTTTGCACGTTCAGATCCACCATGGCACGCTCAACACTATACTCCCAATTCTTATGGTTTTCCCCTTTTATATTCCACACTAGTTAAATCACAGTAGACTAAATTTCAAAATTGGGTCAGTCGATTTTTCAGAGCTCGCCGGAGTTCGCCGGTGCGATCGAAGGGGCTCGGCTGGTTGTGGGGCCTCGCCGAACGAAGAAAACTCGACACGGGTGGGGGTTGGGGCGGGGGTGGGGGTGGCGGTGGTGGAGGAACTCAGGTGGTGGGGGCCGGTGGTCCGGCCGACGGCCCGTGCAGTGTTCTGTATGGGAAGAATCAGAGACGAGGAAGAAGAAGGGTTAGGAGACGTAGGATCTTCATCCAATCGCCTGAAATGGTCGAGAGACAGCTGGGAGTTAAATTCTTAATGCGCTCTGGTTCATCATGTGTGGGCACTGCGCAACCAACATTTTATTATCCAAAATCTGCTTGCTCTTTGTCGGTGTCAAAACCAGCGGACCTCGGGTAGGGGGTCCCGAACTGTGCGTCTAGGCCGGATGGTAACAGGAGGCATGGGACACGAAGTTTTACCCAGGTTCGGGCCCTCTTGATGGAGGTAAAACTCTACGTCCTGCTTGATTGATATTGATGATATGGGTGTTACAAGAGTAGATCTACCACGAGATCAGAGAGGCTAAACCCTAAAAGCTAGCCTATGGTATGATTGTATGTTGTGATTGTTGTCCTACGGACTAAAACCCTTCGGTTTATATAGACACCGGAGAGGGTTAGGGTTACACAAGGTCGGTTACAAAGGAGGAGATATCCATATACGTATTGCCTAGCTTGCCTTCCACGCCAAGTAGAGTCCCATCCGGACACGAGATGAAGTCTCCAATCTTGTATCTTCATAGTCTAACAGTCCGGCCAATGGAGATAGTCCGGCTGTCCGAAGACCCCCTAATCCAGGTCCCACAGTAGCCCCCGAACCAGGCTTCAATGACAACGAGTCCGGTGCGCAGTATTATCTTCGGCATTGCAAGGCGGGTTCCCTTTCAAATTCTGTGTACCTGTCGAAATAATGTCCGGTTCCTTGTGATGGTTCATACTTCTTGGCTTCTACGCCCAATAATGGCCACCTTCCACGTGTCGAGCGAATGTGAAGAGCCAGGGTGTTTTCACATTTACCCCCTAGTTAAAAAGACGAGGATTCAGATCCAAATCACCCCACCCTCTCCTGCCGAGTCTTCATTAGAGCGTGCCCGACAGAGATCCATTCCACCATGGTCGGTCGACGCGGCTCCTCCTCTCGCATCCCTAGTTCCAAGCCTGGAGATTGGGAGAGATGTCCCATCCCGCACAGCAAATTGGTGATGCTTCAGTCCAACGGATTTCTTCCCCGAGCGTACCTGGTCCCGGTTCGAGCCGGGATTGCCACCTATAATGGCGGAGAGCAGGCGGAGAGCCGTCCCAATCCCTCCAAGGGAGAGCGGGTATGCCTTGTCTCTTATCTAGTAAGAGGGCTCGGATTCTCAATCCATCCGTTTCTCTGGGGGCTTCTGGAGTTCTATGGCCTCCAGCTGCACAACCTTATGCCTGCCTCCCTGCTGCATATCACGGGATTCGCAGCCCTTTGCGAGTTATTTTTGGGCTGTGAGGCTCATTTCGCCTTGTGGAAGAAGCTGTTCTACCTTATGCCCCGTTCTAAGAAGGGATCAATAATCAAGTGGGCGGAGCCGAAGTGTGGCGTATTGCTGGGACCGGATACCTATCCGGGACCCCGATGAAGACGTCCGAAGACTGGCCTTCGGAATGGTTTATATAGAAGATGTCCCCCTTCCGGACCCTATTCGGATTGGCCTTCCTGAGTTTGACAACGCCCCTTTGAAGAAGCGCCAGAGCTGGCATCCACGGAGCCCCCTGGAGGAAGACGACCGGGGCATTCTTTATCTGATGAGCTGGATAAGCTCTTTAGCTCGATCCGGATTGACCATGATCGAGGTTATGGCTATATGCATTATGCGGGGGGTGCAGCCTCTCCAGTATAGAGGACACCCCATGTGGGACTTCAACGGGGAGGATGACGCCACCCGCCACGGCCAAAAAGGGCCGGGATCGACTGCGAACTTGACAAAGATCTTGTCCACTTTGTACAAGGGAGAAGAGGAGGAATTCCTCTGTGTCAACCCGCAGGGCAGATTCTCCATGTACAATCCTCTGAGCTGGGTAAGCGGAGATTTTTTCTCGCCCATCCGTTTCATATTCCCGTAGTTTAAGTATTTATTCTAGCGATTTCATCGCAGGAGCTACGTCAGGAAGTAAAGGAGATAACCGGCCCTCCTCCACAGCCTAAGGACCCTGGACGATCCCTTGATCCGGCCTCCCAGGAGGATCCGGATATATCCGTGGAGCTGATCGACGGGGTATTTTACCAAAGGAGTAATGACAATACCTTGGTGGCCATTACAGCTGATTACCCGGGGCTAGTTCCAGCCTCACAAGTGACTGAAAATGAAGTCCCAGCATATAACAAGGGATCCGTCCTTGTGCTCTTTTTTATTGCCGTATAATAGCCGTGTTTTGCAGGGGAGGCCCTCGGGGCAGAAGGCTGAGCCTGTGGCAACTGGCCAACAAGGGGCCGCTGGGCCAGGCAAGCTGAAAAGATCCACAGTCCAGATTGAGGCACCGGCGCAGCGGTATAGCGCGTCGTCTTTATTGCAAGACATTATTTATAGAGGCATATTAACGCCCAGGCCTTCTTTTCAGGAGAAAGAGAGCTCGCCGGACTATACCCGGAGAGGCTACCAACCGCACCTCCACAAGCTAGGCTCCAAGGCCGGACTCGGGGGTGGGAACGAGTACAAGGCGTGCACCGGGTGCTCCTCCGATAGAGGATACGGATAGACTGTCCGCCACCCATTCCGAGGTGGAAAGTGCTATGAACCATAGGCTTCACCGGACTGTTCTTCGTGACGCTTGTTTCTCCCAAGAGGCTTTGGATGCCTTCAACTCGGGAGATGCATACCTCCGTGCCGCTCAAAATGGTTTAGCCAGAGCCACGGAGCAGTATGTAAAAGACATACGGGTGAGAAAATTTTATGATTATATATATAAGTAGCCCCTGAGACTTGAAACAGTTAGGATAACTGATTTAAGGATCATTTGTTATGTAGGTTCTTACAGAGAAGAATACTCAACTGTCCCAGGAGCTGGAGGAGTGCAAAGCCCAACTTCAGACCGCACTGTCCGCCACAGGGGAGCCCGAAGAGACCCCCGCTGGTAACATATCCGTCAAAGGATAAGTATCGTATTAGAGTGCGGTTTTATATGCAAATTTGATGAAAAAATTGCAGATGACGCTGGAGCGAATCTGGATAAGCAACAGCTCAAACGCCAGCTGAAGGCTGGTGAGAGCGTGCTTACAAGGGTGAGGCAGGAGAAGAATGATCTCCAAGATGCCAACACCAAGCTAGGCGTGGAACTGAAAGATGTTCGAGCCCAACTGTCGGACTCTGTTAAAGAGAATCGGCGGCTTTGGCGCGACATATTTAGTAAGTGCTTGAACGAACTTAAAAAGAGTTCGGCAGGGAAGCTGGCTGACAGAGTTATGTCAGTAGGTATGTTAACAGGTCGTCCTACCGAGGAGATGCCTAGTTCGACGGGTGATCTTCTGCCCGAGCTCGCGCAGTTGCACGAACGAGTTCGGCAGGTGATGCAAGGTGTTGCCCAGGCCTTGTGGCCGTCCGTCTTCCTACCCGAAGGCCTTGGAGAGCTTGCAGAAAAGATGAAGGGAGCACGGCGGCACTTCCGATTGTGGAAGATATCGGCCTGCCGTCAGGGCGCCAGGGAAGCTTGGGCGATGGTGAAGACACGGTACACGAAGGCTGACCCAAACCACATGGCCGAAGTCAGACCTGTGGGGCATGATGGCAAAGAGATCCCTGTAAATTTAGTGTACGACCAAGTAGAATTAGCCGCAAAGTATTCCCAATAGGACTGTAGACTAGACAGCCTATTGAATTCAACCAGTCAAATTGACTATGTAATTGTAAAGTGACATATATGATGCCTTCTAGCCGGATTGTAGATTGTTTGTCGTGGCGGACCTTTTCGCTTCAACCTCGGGACCCGACAGTCCGGAGTGTATCCGAATACCCTCTCGGTTATATAAGAATCGGAGCATGCGTGGAGACTAGGCGTAGGGGTAATTAGTGCTTTATTAGACAAGTGCCCAACTAGTTATGTTATATTACATGGGTAGTAAGAAACATCTTCCAGAGAGAATAGTTCCGTTAAGGGTTCCTTTCCCTGGGTAGGCATGCCCTAAAGTGCATGTCCGGACTGCGACAAGAAGCGTAGTAAAAATGTCTAGGGGCATATATGGTTAATAAATAAAAGTCATCTTTTGTCCATTGACCGAATATTCTCTTAAGAACGCTATCTTTCGGCTTCACCCAGTCTGAGGTACACGTCCGGCTGACCCGGCGGTAACAATCGCAGAGGTGCTCCCCATATGCCCTAGCCGAATTAACGGGAACGTAGGGCATAAATACAAGAGCCAGGCAACCTAGCTTCGCCAAAACTTAAGTCATATCGATGCATATAATGGTGAAAAAAGGTACATGCGGAAGTATAACGCATGTGTTGGGCGTGATGCCCAGGTAAATAATTTAAGCTTCTGTGAAAGAAGCCCCCAGGTGTAGATAGTGCGGCTAGCACCTATGTAGTGTACAAGTGAGGCACAAGGTGACCCTTGAAGGCCTAGAGGAATAAAAGAAAGAAAGGGAAACAAGACAGACGACGCATATGAAGAAAATGGACAAAGGGAAGGGACTAACATAAAGTCCAGTGCTAGGCGTAGAATCTTTGGAGCCTGGCTGCGTTCCATGGGTTCGGCTCGAGTCGACTAGTCGATGCATCCCGCAGTCGGTACGCTCCGCTGGTCAGAACTTGGTCGATAACGAAGGGACCTTCCCATTTGGGCTCTAGCTTGTTCTTTTTCTTATCCGGCAGCCGAAGAACTAGTTCGCCAATGCTATAAGCTTTGGCTCGTACTTCTCTGCTTTGGTATCTGCGGGCCTGTTGCTGGTAAAATGCGGAACGGGCTTTGGCTACGTCGCGCTCTTCCTCCAAGGTGTCCAGACTATCTTGCCGATCGAGCTTGGCTTCTCTTTCTTTGTACATGCGCACTCGAGGTGAGTCATGAATTATGTCACAGGGCAGGACTGCCTCTGCGCCGTACACCATAAAAATGGTGTGTATCCGGTACTACGATTCGGCATGGTCCGCAACCCCCAGAGTACGGAGTCGAGCTCCTCTACCCAGTGCGTGCCAGACTCTGTTAAGGAGCGCACTAGTCTGGGTTTAATGCCGCTCATTATAAGACCATTTGCTCGTTCGACTTGACTGTTGGTTTGTGCATGGTAGACTGAAGCATAATCGAGCTTGGTGCCCATTTTGCTGCACCAGAGTTTTACCTCGTCGGTCGTGAAGTTCGTGCCATTATCAGTGATGATGCTATGGGGGACGCTGTAGCGATGTACAACCCCGGATATGAAATCTATCACCGGTCCGGATTCGGCTGTTTTAACCGGTTTGGCCTTTATCCATTTGGTGAATTTATCCACCATGACCAATAAGTATTTTTCTTGTGGGTTCCACTTTTAAGGGGTCCAACCATGTCAAGCCCCCAGACCGCAAAGGGCCATCTAATGGGGATTGTTCGGAGGGCGGTGGGTGGCATATGGCTTTGATTTGCAAAGAGCTGGCAACCGGCGCAACGCTGGACTAAGTCCTGTGCGTCTGCCCGGGCCGTTGGCCAATAGAATCTTGTACGGAAGGCCTTGCTCACAAGAGCCCGGGCTGCGGCGTGATGACCGCCGAGTCCGGCATGAATTTCTGCCAAAAGGTTCCATCCTTCCTCTTCGGAGATGCACCGTTGAAGGACTCCGGTAGCGCTTTTTTTGTACAATTCTCCCTCATGGACCCTGTAGGCCTTTGATCGCCGCACTATGCAGCGTGCCTCATTTTGGTCCTCTGGGAGTTCCTGTCTAGTTAAGTAGGCCAGGAATGGTTCTGTCCACGGGGCAATAATGGCCATTATTTCGTGGGCTGATTGTGTTATTTCGGTGGCGGAGCCTCCGATTGTGTCAGAGAGTTCGGTATCGGGTATTTTGGCCAGGTCCAGACTGTTGTTACCGGTGTCCCCTTCCCATGATACGGATGGCTTGAAAAGCCTTTCCAAAAAAATGTTGGGAGGCACCGCGTCGCGTTTGGCGCCAATGCGGGCGAGGATATCCGCCACCTGATTGTTTTCCCGGGCCACATGGTGAAATTAGAGCCCTTCGAACCGAGCTGACTTTTTTAGGATGGCATTGCGATAAGCGGCCATTTTTGGATCCTTGGCATCAAAGTCTCCATTTATTTGGGATATCGCGAGGTTTGAATCCCCGCGCACCTCTAGGCGTTGAATGCCCATGGATACTGCCATCCGGAGACCATGTAGAAGGGCCTCATATTCGGCTGCATTGTTTGAGTCCGTATACATTATCTGTAATACGTATTCAATGGTGTCTCCTGTTGGGGATGTCAAAACGACGCCAGCCCCTAGACCAGCCAACATTTTGGAGCCGTCGAAGTGCATGATCCAGTTTGAATATGTGTCGTACTCTTTGGGGAGTTCGGCTTCCGTCCATTCAGTGACGAAGTCAGCCAAAACTTGCGATTTAATAGCTCGCCGTGGCTTGTAAGTTATGTCAAACGGGAGGAGCTCAATGGCCCATTTGGCAATCCGGCCCGTCGCGTCGCAGTTGTTTATAATATTGTTAAGTGGTACTTCCGAGGCCACCGTTATCGAACACTCTTGAAAGTAGTGTCGCAGCTTCCGGGATGCCATGAATACCGCGTACGCTATCTTTTGATAATGCGGGTACCGTGATTTGCATGGAGTAAGGACAGTGGACACGTAGTAAACCGGCTTTTGAAGGGGAAATTTGTGTCCGTCCACTTCTCGCTCGACGACAAGCACTGCGCTTACTACTTGATGAGTTACCGCAATGTATAATAGCATTGGTTTGCCAATGTTTGGTTCAGCCAGGACTGGGTTTGTTGCCAATATGGCCTTTATTTCATTGAGTCCGGCCATGGTGGCGTCCGTCCACTTGAAGTGTTCGGTGCGCCGGAGGAGTCGATAAAGGGGTAATGCCTTTTCTCCTAGGCGGGAGATAAAGCGGCTTAGAGCCGCCACGCATCCAGTTAATTTTTGTGTTTGTTTGAGGTCTGTTGGGGTAGCCAACTATGACAACGCTCGAATTTTGGCCGGATTGACTTCAATACCTCTACTGAAGACAATGAATCCCAGGAGCTTTCCTGTTGGCACGCCGAAAACGCATTTTTGCGGATTGAGCTTGATGTCATATGTTCGGAGGTTGTCGAATGTGAGCCTCAAGCCGTCTACTAGAGTTTCAACATGCTTGGTTTAACGACCACGTCATCCATGTATGCCTCCACTGTTTTGCCGATCTGGTCTGCCAGACATGTCTGAATCATGCGCTGATATGTTGCACCGGCGTTTTTTAGCCCGAAGGGCATTGTGTTGAAGCAGAATGGGCTGTATGGTGTGATGAATGCCATTGCGGCTTGGTCTGGCTCTGCCATTTTGATTTGATGGTAGCCGGAGTATGCGTCGAGGAAACACAACGAGTCGTGTCCTGCGATAGCATCGATGATTTGATCGATGCGGGGAGGGGGAAGGGATCCTTTGGGCAGGCCTTATTGAGGTCCTTAAAATCGATGCACAAGCGCCATGATTTGTTCTTCTTTGGTACCGTCACCAGGTTTGCTAGCCAGTCTGAATGTTTTATATCTCTGATGAATCCGGCCTCCAATAGCTTGGCTAGTTCCTCTCCAATGGCTTGTCTCTTAGGCTCGGAGAAATGTCGAAGAGCCTGTTTGACTGGCTTGAATCCTTTTAGGATATTCAAGCTGTGTTCGGCCAGCTTGCGTGGGATTCCTGGCATGTCTGAAGGGTGCTAGGCAAAAATGTCCCAGTTCTCGCGTAGGAATTCTTGCAGTGCGGTGTCGACATCAGGATTTAATTGTGTCCCGATGGAAGCTATTTTTGTAGGGTCCATTGGATGGACTTGGAATTTGACTATTTCGTCCGCCGGTTTAAAGGAGGTGGACTTGGATCTTTTATCGAGTATCACGTCGTCCCTGTTCACCTTGGAGCGTAGCGCAGTTAGTTCTTCAGCCGCTAGGGCTTCGGATAGTGCTTCAAGGGCCAGTGCAGCTGTCTTATTTTCGGCGTGGAGTGCTATGTCCGGATCACTAACAAGAGTGATGATTCCGTTGGGCCAAGGCATTTTGAGCTTCATGTACCCGTAATGGGGTATGGCTTGGAAGATTGTAAATGCCTCCCGCCCTAATAGAGCGTGGTATCCGCTGCTGAACGGGGCCACTTGGAATGTATTTTCTTCGGACATGTAATTATCCGGCGTGCCGAACACCACGTCTAGTGTGATTTTTCCAACGCAGTGCACTTCCCGACTGGGGATGATTCCTCTAAAGGTTGTGCTGCTTTGCTTAATGCGGCTCCAGTCTATTTCCATCTTTTGAAGAGTTTCCTCATAAATGAGGTTTAATCCGCTGCTGCCGTCCATGAGTACCTTGGTGAGTCGAAAGCCGTCCACGATTGGACTGAGGACCAGTGCGACTGGTACTCGGGCTGTTCGGAATTTAGGTTTGTCACTGGCATTGAAGGTAATAGCCGTGTCGTTCCAAGGATTTGTTTCTGCTATGTGGCAGATTTCGGACGTGCTGCGGAGTGTTCGCTTCCGTCTATTATTTGACGCGAAGGTCTCAAAGACCGTTAAGACCATATTGTTGTCCTCGCACTACTAGGGAAAAGCCTATACACAGAATCTTACCAGCAGCGCGCTTTAAAATCAGGCGCTACTGCTAAGTAGCAGTAGCGCGGGCCATGGAAACTCGCTGCTGAAACAAGTTTATCAGTAGCGCGTGCACTCCAAGAAGCGCTACTGCTAAAATTCCCACGACGCCGCCGTGAGGCCAGTTATAGCAGCAGCGCGTTAAAATAAACAGCACCACTGCTACGTAACGTAGCAGCAGCGCATTCAGGCAATAATCGCTACTGCTAAATTAACTACAAAAATCAATGAGCATTCAGCGCATTCAGCATAACGTAGCAGCAGCATATTTTTTATGTCTATGTCTATTTTTACATACTGACACATAGCAGTAGCGCGTTCAGGCCGAAAGGCGCTACTGATAAACGCGCTACTGCTATTCCATTCCATCTCCCCCCACTCACTAGCCTCATCCACAGATCACACTCACACACACTCACGGTCTCCTCCTCACCCCCCGCGCCACCGGTCCTCCCCCGTCGCCCCTCCCCCGATCTGCGCCGCTGTCGCCTCATCCTCCTCGCTAGACTCGGTACCGGCCTCCTCCTTCATCCTCCCTCCACTCGCC
>NC_041380.1:71637837-71700499 GCF_002162155.2 Triticum dicoccoides | reverse complement strand
CGCTGTCGCCTCATCCTCCTCGCTGGACTCGGTACTGGCCTCCCCCTCCGTCCTCCCTCCACTCGCCGCTGGCCGCCCCCTCCTCGCTCCGCCTTCCTCCTCGATCCGTCCTCCCTCCACTCGCCGCCGGCCGGCCCCTCCTCGCTCCGCCTTCCTCCTCCGTCCTACTATCTTCTCCCTCCTCGAGTCGCCCCTCCTTGTCCCTCCTCCCTGATACATTTTGATTTAGTAGGCTTTCATATGTAACATTTTGATTTAGTTGATATGATTCAGTTGATTTAGTAGGCTAGTTGATTTAGTTGATTTAGAACATTTTGATTTAGTTTATTTAGTAGGCTAGTTGATTTAGTTGATTTAGTAGGCTAGTTGATTTAGAACATTTTGATTTAGTTGATTTAGTATGCTAGTGGATTTAGTATGCTAGTGGATTTAGTATGCTCGATTTAGTTTTTTTGTAGTAAGTTATTTTTTGGCAAAATGTAGGTGCCAATTTAGTTAAATTTGCCACTTGTTTCCTGTGAAGTGAATCGTTAATCCTTTGCTCATATTGCTTTAGGAAAATGGCGCCACCACCAGCACCACTATGTCGACTGGGCAAGTCAAGGTGCGCCAGCAGCCTTGCAACTGGCAAGCTGTTCGGCATCTACTTCCATCCGAGTTTTCGTCATGCGGCGGTAAGAAATTAGATGAAATGTAACAACTATTTTATTTTTAGTGTTGGCATTACTGCATTGTGTCATTTTGCTTTTCTTACACAGATCGTCCCATGCAATGTGAGGTTGAAATTCAACAAGCTGACAGGAGACACTGTGACATTTGAGGCTCCTGGGGGCCGTACACTATGGAGGTCGAGAAAAGACGCAATATGTCGCAGATTGGAGGAGATGGATGGGCCCGTTTCCTCGCTCGCATGCGTCTTACTGGTGGTGAGTTGATTAGATTCTCCTTCAGAGCAGAAAGACCCAAGCTGGTTGTCATTTATATCAACCTGGTGGAAGATGATGAAGATGACGAAGATGATGAAGATAATGAGGACCCACTCAATGAAGATGATGAGAACCCACTTCATGAAGCCATCATAGCTCAAAGAATGAGGCTGAGCGAGGAGGAGGTGTGCAACCTATGGGACATAATTCCGCCACGTGATGACTTTGTCGGGGTGCCATTCATGACCCGCCTGACAAGTATCATGGTCGATCGGCATGAAATGGTATGTTATACGTACTGCATGTAGTAATTTGATGATATATATATATATATATATGCTTTATTGTTATACTTACAAATGCAAATTATTCGATTATATGCTTAGTGAATCCGATGATATGCTTAGTTTGAGTCCAATGATATGCTTTGTGGAATCTAGTCGATGATATACTTTAGTGTAGAGTCTGATCACATGCTTATTAGTGTAGAATCCAAGGAACTATTAATAGTGTAGATAATCCATGTATATACTTATTAGTAGAATTCATAATTAATTAGTTCAAATGCATAGTACTGTGTCTTTTGATAGTGTAGAAATCTAGACTTAATAGAAATATATTTGCAAGAGTATGTGTGAGGCTATTTATTAATTGATATGTTTTTCTTATTCAGAGATTGCCAAAGAACCTATCTGTGAGTTGTGGTATCGAGCCTGATGAATAAGGCTCAGTTGGACTATGCCTTACCGCAAGGGGCTCCGTCACCACATGTACTTACCGCATGGGCACAGATGGTCGCACACACTTGAACTCGGTTGGGTGGAAGAGATTCCTCGTTGGTAAGAATCTTCGTGCTGGACAGGCCATCCTAATTACTATCAGGAACACCCACCGCCCAGGCTAGAGGATGATGATCGTCGTCGATATCTTCTAGAACTACATATGTGTGTGTGGCTATATCATCTAGAACTACATATGATGATCGTCGTCGATATCATGTAGAACTACATATGATGATCGTCGTCGATATCATCTAGAACTAAATATGATGAGCGTTGTCGATGTCACCTTGTACTGCTTGAGGATGCATGTTGAGTATATATGAAATTGTTATCTAGTACTCCCTCAGTTCCAAATTACTCGTCGTGGTTTGAGTTCAAATTTGAACTAAAACCACGACGAGTAATTTTGAACCGAGGGAGTACTACCTAGTACCTATAATGCTTTATGAAATTGATATCTAGTAGTACCTAGTATCTGGAAATTGCAGTTTATCGAAGCTGGAATGGGGAAATGGTGAAAGATATAACAGTAGCGCTGGACCGGGAAATCGCTACAGATAAGTAATAGCAGCGCGTTCCTGAAAAGCGCTGCTGCTATAGTCAATAGTGGTAGCGCGGGTACAGGCAACGCTACTACTAAGAGTTAGCTGTAGCGCCTTATTGGTAGCGCGGGCACCCACGCTGCTGATAGGCCTAAAACCCGCGCTGCTGCTAGCCTTTTCCCTAATAGTGTCGGGGCGGTGCTTTGTGGTTTTTGGGAGGAGTAGATCCTCACCACTTTTGGCCACCTGCCGGAGTATCCAGCATGCTCTAAGGCTGTGCGTTGGTGTCGCATCCGCTGTACTATGAATTTTGCAGGGTCCGTTGAGCCATCCCTCTAGTATGGTTCCTTGCCCCGTAGAGGGCTTTTGCTTTTTGGTAGTTAACCCAGGTGTATTGTGATAGTGCACCTTGTTATTTCGGACTGGGTTTGTATTCAGGGCCGGATTATCCCAAAATTTTATTTCGGTTTTCCAGGCGCTTTCCATCGCACAGTACTTTCGTACTATGGACACCAAGTCGGCAAAGCGTGTAATTTCGCGATGACTTATGGCGTTGAGGATTCCCTTGTCTATGCAATTATTGCAGAAGAATGAGATTGTGTCTTCCTCGCGGCAGTCCTTTATCATGTTCTTGACCAGGAGGAATCTGGCCCAGTAATGGTGTACTGTTTCTTCGAGCTCTTGCCTAATTTGGGATAGATCGCGTATGTTTGGGTGGGTGGGTGGAATTGAATCCGAATCCTCACCCAATCTGAGGCTCAATGGCCAAGGAGTTTCCGAACTTGAAAGTTTGGATTCTTGGATGTTTTCCGGTAAATCTAACCCGCTGCCTGATTCTAGGTTCAGGCTTTGAGTGACATCCTTCCCTCCGCGGGTATCCGTCTTGGAGGGATCGGGAATCCAGACGTAGCTAGTCCTTAAGATGGATGAAGGGTTGCCGCATTGTTCTTCCACCACTTCAACATGATGGGTGACCTGGGGAGAGTTAATTTCTCTCAGATCGGGTTGAGGCCCAATCTGATCATAGTCTATAGCGACTCCCAGGGCGGCGATGCGATCCAAGAGCTCGTTCAGGGAAGAAAGATCCATTGGATCTAACTGCTCGGCGAGTTCCGAGTTGACGTGAAGATTGCTTTTGATGACCCAAGAAGTCATCGTCGGCGTGGCGGTCGAACAGGCGGTCATAAGAAAACTACCTAGCCGGAGAGTTTGGCCGATAGCCAGGGCTCCCTCAACGATAGTGCTGTCTTTAAAGACGGGACGAGACATCCTTCCTGGTGGCGATGGCACAATGGAACTCTCAATGAAAGCACCAATGTCGGTGTCAAAACCGGCGGATCTTGGGTAGGGGTCCCGAACTGTGCGTCTAGGCCGGATGGTAACAGGAGACAAGGGACACGAAGTTTTACCCTGGTTCGGGCCCTCTTGATGGAGGTAAAACCCTACGTCCTGCTTGATTGATATTGATGATATGGGTGTTACAAGAGTAGATCTACCACGAGATCAGAGAGGCTAAACCGTAAAAGCTAGCCTATAGTATGATTGTATGTTGTGATTGTTGTCCTACGGTCTAAAACCCTTCGGTTTATATAGACACCGGAGAGGGTTAGGGTTACACAAGGTCGGTTACAAAGGAGGAGATATCCATATACGTATTGCCTAGCTTGCCTTCCACGCCGAGTAGAGTCCCATCCGGACACGAGACGAAGTCTTCAATCTTGTATCTTCATAGTCTAATAGTCCGGCCAATGGAGATAGTCCGGCTGTCCGGAGACCCCCCAATCCAGGACTCCCACACTCTTCTTTACCATGTTCCTCTTTCGTTCTTCTTTAATATGTACTCTCTCCGTTCCTAAATACAAGTCTTTGTATAGATTCCACCATGGTCTACATATGGAGCAAAATGAGTGAATCTACACTCTAAAATGTATCTGGATACATATGTATGTGATCCATAGTGGAAATCTCTACCAAGAATTATATTTTGGAACAGAGGGAGTATGATAGTAGTACAGTATGTTCCTTGTACTGAAGATGAGCAGGGACATTTGTAGTGTAGAGGTCTATATGGTCGGTTGTGATGGACACTTTGAGCCTCTTTGATTCGTAGGATCTTGTAAACATAGGAATAGGATTTGTAGTGGCCTGCCCACTTGAATCCTATAAGAATAGCAAGGAAATGCGGCGAGTTGTGTCGCCTTTGAGAGTTACACTGATATTAACAGTATCGCACCTTCACTGGAAGAGAGCTGGTATCCGAAGCCTTTCTAGCCATACCGGCAATACTAGCACATATATTCCAGCAAGTTCCACTTTGCTGATTTTACTCTGCTGCTTAAGGTTTTCCCGTTATATCTACACTATGATCTGTGTAGCTGCTTTGTGTCGCACTAGCAGCAGTCCACTCTTGAAGCTAAACACTGCAATGACTTACAAAATTGTCACCAAGGCATTGAGTGCCATTCTGGATGCAATGAAACTCATACGCTCCCCACCTGTTGATTCTTACTCAGAATATGATCCTAATGACTATTCCAACCTCGAGGAGTCAAAGGCAGATGGCCTGTCCTGTTCACCCATCAAGGTGCCTGTTCTAATTTGGCAATGTTTTATTGATTGCAGGTATCTTGCATATGTTATCTTGCATTTCTTCTACTTTGTTGCACCGCCATCTGCTTAGTTTACTCATCATATATGTCGAGATGCCATGCCCATCCATTATCAATACATATTCCATCTGTGATCATACCATGTTTTTCACTCAAATGTTGTTCTTGTGCATCAGACATCAAAAAGGAAGAGGGTGATTGCCGAACCTGAAGGAGCACCAGCAAAGTCCTTGAAAAGCGTGGTGGTGCCAGAGAAATCAGACAGCACCCCACTTATATTGGCTATACAACCAGTGACACAAAATGTAGGACCAACTCCAGCAGACTGTACCCATACTTCATTGGCCGCACCACTAGCCCCACCAGACAGGACCTGCACTCCAACAAAAGGTATACCGATTTCATTTGCCATAGCACCAGCTATACCACAGAAAAATCCCACTCCAGCAAAAAGTACAACAAGTCCACCGGATGAAGATATCCCAACTGCAGAGACGGCCAATTAGTGCAGATTGGAAACCCATTCCATTTATTCCCAGTTTAAAAGACAATGCTTTCAGTGTTCTTAGGGACTACGTGCATATATTGCCATCATGGGAAGATTATTGTGAAGACAAACACCATTTTCACATCTTCCTGTCCAACTTACGTGTAAGTGCTATTATTCATGGTTATTATTTTCCTGTTTTCTGCTGATTGAACACATCAACGATTAACATTACATTGTTGTAACTAGGCGAGGGTCAATCTGGATAGTCATGACGAGCAAAGCTTGTTTGTGCTTTTCAAGGAAGCATTGTAGCAGTATCGGTGTTACCTGAGGAAATCACACTTTGATGGCAAGTCTATAAACGAATTTCTGGTGAAGTCTCCTGTGCTAAATTTAGAAGACATTGAATGGAAAAACATTGTTATGCACTGGTCTCGTTCCCAGGATGAGGTACTGTCTATGAAATCACATGACACTTTGAACTTCTACTTTTCCGCATGTGCCTTACGGATCTTTTTTGCAGGAAATCTGCTCGAAGAAGAATTCCGGTTTGACAAGAACGACAGGATATCGCAAATATGCTGCCCACTACTTTGCTCTTGTTAGTACATGTTGTCCTATATCACTGTACTTGCATACATACCTGGTTCATTATGTGACAGCAGTATGCATGATAGCTTGCTTATCAATTGTTCGCTCCAAATTATCTGATCTGTATGAATGGTTACATTAGTGTAGAATATATCCAATGCTACTGTTTTTTTAGCTCTGCATTGTTCTTGTAAGTACATGTTGTCCTTTATCAGTGTACTTACAATGACAGGTAGTTGTTCATGTACCATCACTCTGCAACTTATTTTCCTTTGCCCTCCATTTTCTACACATCAGATCTATATTTACTCTTACCATAAGGTTGGTACTGAAGAAGTTTAGCTGTGCATTGCTCTCGGCTGTACCTTTTGCTTGTATCACTGCACTTACATTTATAGCTACTTGGTTATGTAGCATCACTCTTCATCTTATCTTAAATATTCTCCATTTTTTCGTATATTATCACATCTATATTTACTCTTAACAAAATGTAGAATGAAGGCAATGCTTTTGAAGAAGATTCTGTGGTAAACTTCTTGAATTGCCCCCCATCAGCATGGACAAGGCCTTTATAGAGCCTGTCTTCACCAATAATGTAAGTTTGTCCATCTCAAGCCTTCAAACTTTGTTGTATATATTTGGTTAGGCATGACTGCAACAGTTGTTTATTTTTGGTGTTTGCATCAAATTGCTTGTTTAAAGTTTATTGTGTAGTTCATAAACAAAAGTTTGTCCTTTCTCAATTTAAGTTTTCAGTTGTACAAGCAAGTTCCTTCTTCATACCATGTAAATTAAACTATACAGAGCAAGTGATCTTCTTTTGCACTGCATGTATGCTTCTGTTCTTCATTCGTAATCCAGTGGTGTGGTGAACCTACCCACTACAGCACAATGTCACATTCTGCAATGTCTTAACTATGAACAATGTCATATCATTCTACTATTATTTAAACCGTCTCTTTATTTGCCAATCTGAAATGGTATAAATTGACAGCACACTAACCATTGATACTTATGAGTTCTTGATCTGTAATCCAGTGGTGTCGTGAAGCTGCCAACTCCTTCACAATGTCATTTCCTGCCATGTCTTGACCTGAACAATACCATATTGTGTTAATGCAATTTTAAACTGTGTCACTTTATTTGTTAGTAATAAATGTGATGAATTGTCAGCACTGATACTTTTATGTGCAAAACCTGTCATCTGTCTGCTTGCTTATCTTTCAGAGTGAGGAAGATATAAGTGTTGAACAAGCGCAGTCTCATCATCTTGCTCAGCTGCTTGCACTACAGCTCCCCAGTAGGGCTAACCTTTCTTGAACTCTATTGAAGTGTTGTCCGTTTTGTATATTATTTTGTCGGCGTGTTTATTTGCACTGGTGGCGATCTTTGATGCCCCGTGTATGTAATTTGCTGTCTGCTTGTGCTTTATTATCATAGTGGCGAACTTTGATGCCCAGTGGATGTAATATGCCGTAATTTCTTTATTGTATAGTCTAGGTTTTTTCTTATTCACAATGCTGTAGTTATTTTACTGTATATATATATATATATCTTGTCTTCGCAGTAAACCGGCCAAATCGTAAAATTACGGTACATAATCAAGCCGTCATGCAATCACGATGTAGGTTGGGCCTAAAACATGCCAAACAGCTCACGGGCCGGCAGCAGCCTGAAATGAACCCCAACCCATGATTGTGCGAATCAAATCACGGGCTTTTAACAGGCCAAAATTGTCTCGGTCCTTGTTTGGCCCAATCAGATATCGGCTGCGAGCAGGCCGGATGCAAACCGGGTCGTAGTTAGGGCCAACTATATGACGGGCTTTTAACAGGCCGAAATTAATATAGGGCCGAAATGTTAAATGGGCCCTTAACAAGCCAAAACTATTATCAAACCGAATTACTAAGTGGGCCTTTAGAAAGTGGGCCCAAAAGCATAGTGTCCAGTTGACGGGCCGAATCTGATATGGGACATAATTGAGCCCAAAGCCTCTTAAAGGGTCGGACCTGATCTGGGCCGTAATTTGGCCCAGAACGTGGTAGGCTTTTAACGGGCCGGATCTCATATGGGCCACTATTAGGCCCGGAGCGTGGCAGGCCATTAATGGACCAGATCAAATATGGGCCAACATTTGGCCCAAAACATGGCAGCCAGTTAATGGGCCGGCCTACTAGGGTCCTCAAAATCTTGTGGGCCTATAGCTGGGCTGACCCATTAATGTCGGCAAAATCTCGTGGGCCTTTAGCTGGGTCGGCCCATTATGATCCGCAAGAATCTTGTGGGCCTTTACCTGGGCCGACCCATTATGGCACACAAAAATCTTGTGGGCCTTTACCTGGGCTGGCCCATTATGGCCCGCAAAATCTTATGGGCCTTTAGCTAGGCCAACCCATTATGGTCCGCAAAATCTCTTAGGCCTTTAGTTGGGTCGGCCCATTATGGTCCACAAAATCTTGTGGGCCTTCAGTTGGGCCGGCCCATTTAAACTTGATGGGCCGGTCCACGTGTCAACATATCATAGGCGCGTCTTGCCCATTGGATGAGTGACACCTGTGCCAACGCGGACCTGACACGTGTCTCCTCCAGCCAATGACGATTTCACATGTGGAAAATCCCCATTGGTCGGGGCTGTTAACAGGTTATAGGATCCAAAACTCGACCCGATAGCTTAACGGCATTCCGTACAGTGGATTCCATGTGTCGGTCACCCTTGACGAAAGCACTTCTATGGCGCGCGATTTATCGTCATGGAAGTGGACACTTACATGATGATAATTTTGGTAATGTCATGGAACACTTCTACGACAGCACATGTATGAGTATCTTGATTCTGTCATAAATTTGTCATGGATGTACATGCATGCAAAAAACGCGACCTACTGTGACAAACACGTATCATCACGGAAGTGTATTTTTTTGTAGTGATAAGTCATGAAGAAAGCAATAGCAATAAAACTAAACGATCATTATGTTAAGCTAACGGATGGGTCTTGTCCATCACATCATTCTCTAATGATGTAATCCTGTTGATCAAATGACAACACATGTCTATGGTTAGGAAACTTAACCATGTTTGATTAACGAGCTAGTCAAGTAGAGGCATACTAGCGACACTCAGTTTTGTCTATGTATTCACACATGTACTAAGTTTCCGGTTAACACAATTCTTGCATGAATAATAAACATTTATCATGATATAAGGAAATATAAATAACAACTTTATTATTGCCTCTAGGGCATATTTCCTCCAGGGAGGCCGGCGGCCAGGGAGGAGGCGCACCAAGTGTGGGGAGTCCTACTAGGACTCCCTAGTCCTAGTAGGATTCCCTCTCGTTTTTTTTCTTTTCCAGAGTAGCTAAAGGGGGAAAAGAGAGAAGGAGTAGGAGAGGGAAGGGGGGAGGGCGTGCTGCCCCCACCCCTTATCCAATTTGGATTGCCAAGGAGGGGGGAACCACCTCCTGGCCGGCCCTCTCTCTTCTCCACTAAGGCCCATGGTGGCCCATTAACCTCCGGGGGTGGGGTTCGGGTAACCCTCGGTACTCCGAAACTCATCCGAAACGACCCGACCCATTCCTGTGTCCGAATGTAACCTTCCAATATATGAATCTTTACCTCTCGACCATTTCGAGACTCCTCATCATGTCCGTGATCTCATCCGGGACTCCGAACAAACTTCGGTCATCAAATCACATAACTCATATTACAAATCGTCATCGAACGTTAAGCGTGCGGACCCTACGAGTTAGAGAACTATGTAGACATGACCGAGACACATCTCCGGTCAATAACCAATAGCGGAACCTGGATGTTCATATTGGCTCCTACATATTCTACGAAGATCTTTATCGGTCAAACTGCATAACAACATACGTTGTTCCCTTTGTCATCGGTATGTTACTTGCCCGAGATTCGATCGTCGGTATCATCATACCTAGTTCAATCTCGTTACCGGCAAGTATCTTTACTCGTTCCGTAATGCATCATCCCGTAACTAACTCATTAGTCACATTGCTTGCAAGGCTTATAGTGATGTGCATTACCTAGAGGGCCAGAGATACCTCTCCGATACATGGAGTGACAAATCCTAATCTCGATCTATGCCAACTCAACAAACACCATCAGAGACACCTGTAGAGCATCGGTAAGTTAACTATAGCGCTTGTTTACAAACCATCGCTACCGCTATCTTTTCCAAAAAAATTAAATCCTAAAATACTTAGCTATAGCGCTGGTCCACAGACAAGCGCTATTGCTATTTTCCTTTTCTAGTTTTTAGTTTTACTTTTATTTTATTATTTTCCTTTTGTTTTTTATTATTTCCCTATTCTTTTCTTTTTTACTTTTCCTTTTCTTTTGTACTGCTTTCTCCCTTTTATTTTTGTTTTTTTGTTTTTCTCCCGATGACGGGGTCTCCCTCTCCCCCACTGCACGAATATCACCTGAACCATGCATGTGGTGGTAACATATCAGTTGACCGATAACCGTTACTTAAGTGGGTACACAAAATAGATACATATATATAAATGTAGGTTTCTGATCAGCTACACCAACGACATTTCACATTGAGCTTCTTCCCTTTCTTGTTCATTGCCGAGTAATTGAGCCCCTCCTTGTGACTTTTCCGGAGCCATGGATTACCATCTTTCTTAGGTAATTTAGTATCGATTCTTCTTTTCACGTATGCTTCACCGTCATCGTCATCTTCCCTCATCGGGTTGCCGTATTGGTCGTAGTCTTCCTCGTTGGCTACTCCATCCATTCCAACGATGCTCCTTTTGGATCTCCTCATGACAACACAGCTGGGATTGGCCGGGTCGGTTATGAAGAAGCATTGTGTCATGTGCTTAGCATGTACCCATGGCTCATTTTTGGCGATGACGTTAACGTTCACGGGAGTGCTCTTCACGTCGGGTATAGACATGCATGGTGGTGAAATACTTGTTTTCTCTTACGACGTCCTTGGCCCATCTAACACGGAACATCGTCGCATCGTGCATTCCAGCATAGTCAAGCTTCCAGATATCTTCGACCCTTCCATAGAATCTCTCAATTGTGCCGTTGGCGTCAGTCACGCATTGAATTGTCACCCCAGAGTTCTGGTAATCACTGCCCATGTCTTTGACCTCCGTGTAGAACGTGTACCCATTGATATCGTAGGACTGATAGGTCGCAAGCTTGGGCGCGGGGCCATGTGCTAAGGTGTGTACAAGCAATCCGTCCGAACTGCCCTCTTTCGGGGGATTTTCAAGAACTTGCTGTTTAAACCAGCGCAAGAAATTGGCATTGTGCTCTACAGTAACTTCGTCGTCCGTCTTGAGCATCCCCTTATGTACTTCTTTGCGATGGTTTCTTTGTGTTGTGCCACATAATCATCTACCACATCTAGGTGTTGTAGCTCTACTAAGTTAGCCATGTCAAAGTCGTTTTGTCTATCCGAGTAGTCCACGTGCAATTCCCTCTGGCCGTTGTTGTGACCATCTCCTTCGAGCTTCCCATCGTGCTTCTTGATGGGCAAACCAACAACAGGGTCTCCAACGCTTATATAATTCTTGCAAAAAGAGATGCACTCACGCGTCAGATACCCCTGGACGATGCTCCCTTCCGGACGGGACATGTTACGAACGAATTCTTTGATGACCCCATTCATCCTCTCGAACGGCATCATGCTGTGAAGGAATGTTGGCCTGAGGTCGATGATGTCGTCCATGATGTGGACACACAGATGCACCATGCCATCAAAGAACACGGGCGGGAAGTACATCTCAAGCTCACACAGTATGAAAATGATCTCTTCCTGTAGCCTTCGGAGCTGCTTCACACTTATGGACTTTCAAGATATAACATCGAAGAAGTTGCAGAGACCAGTAAGCGTGTCACGGACGTGCTTCTCCATTATCCCTCTAAAGGCAATCGGGGGTATCTGTGTCATCATCATGTGACAGTCATGCGACTTCATCCCGCTAAACCTTTTCTTCTTGGGGTCTAGAAATATACTTATCTTCCCACAGTAACCGGAACTGACTTTGATTCCCATAAGGCACTTGATGAATTGATCTATCTCCTTCGCACTTAAGGTGAAGCAAGAAGGGGGGTAATAATTCTCCTCCTTCTTGTTGACTTTTCTGCCCCTTCCCCCTCCTCCATCTCCGTCTCCTCCATCAACCTTTTACGGTGGAGATCTTTCCTGATCTTCAAATCTTCCAAGTCTTTCCTTGCCTTCGGCCCATCCTTGGTCTTCTCCGGCATGTTCATCAGTGTGCCAAGCAAGCTCTCGAGGACATTGTTCATGATATGCATTGGATCAACGCAATGAGGTGTGTCATGATTGGGCCAGTACTCCAAGTGCCAGAAAAAAGATCTTGTTTTCCATACCTTCAGCAGTGGCTCCGGCGCCTTTTTGATCTTTCCTGGTGCGGGGAATTGTTCCCAGTTTCTCAGCAACTCGTTGATTTCGGCACCACTCCTCTTACGTGGAGGTCCTCGATGCTCAGCCAACCCATTGAATAGATCTCCATGCTTTCTCCATGGGTCATCCTTCTCGAGCCATCTACGATGCCCCATGTACACGATTTTCCCAGACCCGCCATCTTTCATTGACGTAAGCTGCTGAGACGTTATATCATCCATGCACCTCGTGCATCCGCAGTATCCCTGGCACACCTAGCCTGAGGTGTACCCGTAACCGAGATAGTCATGCACCGTCGTCATCAGCGCGGCTCTCATATGGAAATATTCTCCTTTGCTGGCGTCCCATGTCCATGCCGGTGTTTTCCATAACGTGTCTAGCTCCTCTTGCAGAAGCCCCATATACAAGTTAATACTATTTCCCGGTAGTTTCGGCCCTTGAATCAGCATGCTCATGTGTATGTACTTTGTCTTCATGCACTTCCATGGGGGGAGGTTGTACATCCATACAAACACAAGCCATGTGCTGTGGTTGGTGTTCTGGTTTCCAAACGGATTCATGTCATCGATACTCGCACCAAGCATAATGTTCCTTGGATTTTCTGCAGCAAATCCATATACGGCATTGAATGCTCTCCACTGGCTACCATCTACGAGGTGTCTCAGCCTCGGATCATCTCCATCGTCGGGCTTCTTCCTCTCCGCGTGCCAGCGCATGAGCTTTGCTTCCTTAGGATCTACGAAATACCCCTGCAGACGGGAAGTGATCGGAAAGTACCATACAACTTTCCGAGGAGCTTTCTTTCCGGCCTTCTTGTATCGAGAAGCATTGCACACTGGACAACTGGTTTTTCCCGTGTGCTCCCCCCGATAAATGATGCAATTGTTGATGCATGCGTGGTACCTAATGTGCGGCAAACAAAAGGGCAAATGATTTTCTTGGCCTCCTGGAAACTAGTAGGACATAGGTTCCCCGTGGGAAGAACTTTATTATGTAGAAACTTCAAATGCTCATCGAGGCTTTTGTCTGTTCATTTTTTTGGCCTTCGCCTTTAGAAGTTGGAGCGTGAAACTCAAGCAGGTCACCACGGGATCGCAACCGTCATACAATGGAGTCCTCGAGTCTACTTCCAGTTGCGCTAGCTTGGCCTCCTCTCTAGGAGCAGCTCTCTCGCTAGTCATAGTCTTGCGAAGGAGGTCTTGGACATGAGGGTCCTGCACGATTGCACTTAGTAGCGTCGAAGACTGCGGCGTGACCGCCGCCTCTTCTCCGCCATGTCTAGACTCTTCTTCGTCGTGTCCGAAATCTTCTCTGCCGCCGTCGTCATTTCTAGACTCTTCCCCGCTGTCATGTCCGGCACCATCGTCTTCTTGTCGATCGGTCATCTCTTCGTCTATCCTCATGTCGTTATTCCCTGCCATGTGGACGTCCTCATCATCATCATCTTCTTCACTTATCCACTGAGTATAGCCATCCATGAAACCATTCATCAGTAGGTGCGCCTTCAAAGTGCCACGATCAAAAGGGTCCAAAAGGACTCCTTCCTTGCATCTTGCACACAGACATCTAATCCTAGTTCGATTATTTGCATACATGTTCATCACCATGGATTTCATGTACCGCTCCACATTCCATCCACTCACCTTCATGGCCGACTGCACGGTATAACAAGCAAAAGGGTTATGAAATAAATAATGAATGCTTCAAAGTCATATATATATATATATATATATATATATATATATATATATATATAATTTTGGCATGACCTTGCCAAAAAATAGGACATATGAGTTTGCTCGAAATTCGCCGAAACGGAAATAAATCGACATCTCGGCAAAACATAAGCAACTCAAGGGCATGTCACTAGCACAAATCTCTACATATATATATATATATCCCAAACACACATATTCTCATTCACACACATATTCCCATTCTTGAAATGAACAACTTTTTACTCACCTATATATATCTCCCGAGAGAGATCGAGAGCACACGGTTAATTAGATGATGAGAGAGAATGATCGACAGAGCACGTGTGGTTGGCTAAATAGCTAGCTAGATCTAGTTGTTTGGGACGAGAGGTGAATCTAGCTAGCTAATGTAACACCCCAAAATTTTGGTTTTGACTTTTATCAACTCCTTTATTTGATTTAAAGGAGGTCACTTGATTTTTTCAAAAAAAAGGGGCTCATCTTCTCAAATCTTTTTATGACAAATATTTCATGAGTTCTTCCCAATCTTGATTTTTGGACCTGAAGATTTTTCATCTTGTGTTGGCTCAACACAAATAATTTTTGGAAGGTTTTTACAATTCCTTTTTATTAAAAAGAATTCCTATAAATTATGGATTTATTCTTCCCCATTCAAAAATTTCTCTCTTGCCATGACCTATGTTGAAAACTTTCTTCCAAAACCCACCTCCCTACTTTGGGTCAAGCCAAGCATCCAATTCCAGCACGTTTCAACCTCTTTTAGATTTTATTTCTATTTATTTCATCCTCAAATCTTTTTCTGTAATTTATTTTGGACTCTTGGGATTTACAAAGGAGGTACCATATTCCTTAAGTTTCTAAGCCCAAGTAACTTACCCTAGCTACTCCTTAGTACCCTCAACCTAGATCCATCAAGATCTGCTGGTCCATAGTTCAAATTTTTCAAAATTTGCTTGCTGCAAGTTTGGACCAGATTTTCCATTTTTGGTGAATTTCATCCTTTTTCTTTTCCAAAAATTCTAAGATAATTTAGGCAGTCTCTAGATGCACCAAGAGATCACCTCACCAAGTTACAGCTCAAGAAAAAATTTCCACGTGCGCCAAACATTTCGTCGAACAGCTGGAGTGCACTATTCCTGTTCAAATTCAGAGTTTCAGTGTTAAGCTTCAGTCGTCAGTGTCATTTTCTTCAGAGCTTGGCGTCAATCTCGCTAGTGCTCGCCCTGGCCTCTTGCTCCCTATCCCCCCTCCTTATCCAGTGCGCCGCACGGTTGTTTGGCCGGTCGCGAGCGTCGGTGGCGACGTGTCACGTCAACTCCGGCGCCTCCCGCAGTGGCAGAACCGACTGTGGCAACCAGCAGCGGCGAACGCTGCAGAACCGCGCCGTCCAGCACCGCCCACACCACCAGGAGCCTCCACGTGGCCATCCTCTTCTCTGGGTGCACTTCAGAACTGTCGCCGTGGCCTGAGAGGCGCAGAGCGCGCTCTCTGCTGCCGACGAGCCCGTGAGGCCGTTCCGTCGAAGGCTTGGAGTATCGCCCAAGTTGTACCAAGATTAGTCGTTGAATGGAACCAGTGAACCAATCCGCAGTTGCCCAGTCACCTAAGCCGTCAGCTCGACCACTACCTCGCCGTAATTACTTGCCGGAGAAATCCTGTTCTCGGCAACAGCCTCGGGCTGGCTATAAATGGAGGACCCGAGCTCGCCTTCGACCCAGCACCACTCCTCCACCTCACCACAACGGCGCCCAACCGCTAGGAGGACCTCGAGGAGGCCTTCTTCCCCGACTCCGGCCGCCCCGATCCGCTTCGGGCTCCGGCAAGATTCTCCCTAGTGAGTGCACCCCCGCTCCCCAAACTGTGCGAGTAGCCTCCTAGTGCACCCACTCCCCTAACCCATGCTTCAATTTGGCGTTTGCAGCTCTCTTTGAAGGGATCCATCCTCGACCGAACCGTCGTCCGTCGGAGTGGAAGCCGCCGTCGGGGTGGTGCTCGCCGACGACCAACTCCACCCCCCACCGACGCGGAACTGTCCCGTGAGTGCAACCATACCGTTGCCCTCCTCTGGATCACCGTCGATCATCGTCGGCGATCATCGTTCGCTTTGGTCGACGGTGGGATTTTTAAACCTGACATGTGGGACCCCCTCGTCAGCCTCTCCTCTTTTATTCGAAACGTTTTCTGAAAGCGCCTTTGGGCAAAGTACGTTTTCCCTTTGGGTTGGCGTATTTCTAACCGAAACGTTTTCTATTTTTTTAAACTAGCACCTGGAAAGTTTCTGTTTCATCACAGATTAGTCCCTGGACTAAAACCTTTATAACTTTTAAACAAAAGATGATTTTCAGCTGATTCTTTTTCTGTCATCTTTATATTTTTATCTAGTTTTTTATTATGTTTATTTGAAAAATATTTGGAACAATTTTTATGTACGCACGGTATTTACGTTAGTATCTGATTTATTTTATAACGTAGATACCGAAGGAGGTGACGGAGCCGCAAACTTCGCCGAGGTAGACTCCGACTACTCCGAACCAGGCAAGCATGTTTGAACCTTTGATATGATGAGTGTTTTTCATGATTTCTTAAGTGGTTTTCTCATGACATGTTTATATAAGCATTTGTGAATGTTATATTTCATGCAAGCAAGCTGCAAGTGAGCTTCGAAATTCGATGTGTTCATATGATGGTGAGATAACCTGATCATGTGGTTGCATGATAGGTTGCAAGCTGGTATTGTTGAAGTATGCCAGTTTTATATCAACTGTTTAACTCCAGTATTAACGTGGATCAAGTCTTGTTCCCATTCGTCCCCTTATGTGCTACCACATGTTTTCTACAAAGAATACAGTTTAGTAAGTTGCAAAGCTCTTTCCTTGTACACACCAAATAGAGGGGCCGTGATGAGGGTTCCATGGCCCTGGATTAAAGCCCGTCATACGGTCAGGGGGCATGGGTGTTTCCGGTTGGGACCGAGAGGGGGGCACCCCTTAGAGTGTGTGATATAAATTTGATCCCATGCTATTCGAGGTTGTAGCCTCCCCGTCTTAGAGTTTTTCTTGAACGTTGCCTAGGGTGATTCCTGGCTACAGAATGTGGAATGGGTGTGTACTGGTTAGATGTGTTTCTCCTAAAATACCGTAAACGGAACTAGTCCTTTGTGACTACTGAAATCCATTGGCTGTGGTTAAAGAGTACAAACTCTGCAGAGTCAAAACCATTCGAGTAATCATGTCCATGGTCAAGGACTTTGATCAACATATTAGTGTCAATCTCAGTATCAGTCTCAGTGTCAGTCTCAGTGACAGTCTCCGGAGAATAAGCATGAAACTGAGAGTGGTAAACCTAGCTGAATGTTATTCCTATGGATGGACTAACTAGTTTATTATCATGTATCGAGTATTCCGTGGAATGATGTTACTTTCATGAGCTACTTGAATTCGAATGATGAGATATAAGCCCTTTATGTGATGTTGCTCAGACGTCCGACTGTGGCATTCTTGCTATTTACTTTTGGTATAAGCCCTTTATGTGATGTCGCTCAGACGTCCGACTGTGGCATTCTTGTTATTTACTTTTGATATAAGCCCTTTATGTGATGTCGCTCAAACGTCTGACTATGGCATTCTTGTTATTTACTTTTGATATGAGCTCTTTATGTGATGTCGCTCAGATGTCCGACTGTGGCATTCTTGTTATTTACTTTTGATATAAGCCCTTTATGTGATGTCGCTCAGACGTCCGACTGTGGCATCCTTGTTATTTACTTTCGTTATAAGCCCTTTTCGACATGTCGCTTAGACGTCCGACTGTGGCACGTACTGTCATTTACGTTTCAATATAAGCCCTTTATGTGGTGTCGCCCTGACGCCCGACTGCAACATGTTAAGTTATTTTACCTTTCGAGGCGTCGCTTCAGATACCCGATCAGTCTTCAACTATTTTATTGGGATTTCGGGAGGACTACCGCCTGACTTCCTTTTTATTTAACATGCAGTGCAAATTTATTATCTGAGTGCGCATTACTAGTCTGCTCATGTGCATCATGTTTGCATTTGTTATATCTGATGTCCAAACTATCTTGCGAGTACATTCAAAGTACTCACCTGGCTTGTTGATTTGGCCAGATGTTGATGAAGGCGATCTTATGGATGAAGAGTGCGATAGCGAGTCCGACGCCTAGAGGAGTCCCAGTCAGTCCCGTGCGATCCTAGAGTTGGTCACTTGTATTACATATGCTTCTGCTACCCTAATAAAATCATCGAGCCTCACTCCGACGCTTGATGAGCTGTAAGATTTTGGAGTCATGTCACCCACTTCACTGTGACATATCCACCACCACTTTTATTACGAGTCAGTAGTTATGCCACCATCTTTGTGTCATATCCGCCTTTATGTATAATATCGGTGTGCTTGTAATAAACTGTTGAGCAACCTCAGCTCAACCTTGTATAATATTTAGTACTTCTGGATTTCTGTATCTAGGATTTGTCTACCAGTAAGGAGGATTCTTCTATACTGGTCTGATATAATGGTCGGTTTTTCAATAAATGTTTTATTGGAAAACCGGTCCTGACAACTAACTAATGGAGAGGGGTTATGGTGGATGGGGGCATTAATGGGGGAGAGAAGAGAGGTGTAGGAGAAAGAGAGATGCCATTTATGGAGGAGGGTGCCATTAATGAGGAGAGAAGAGAGGTAGGAAGAAGAGAGAAGAAGAGGAACAATGGTGGAGCTAGAGTGGAGAGGGGAAAGGAGGGGGAGAGAGGGCAAAGTGGGGGAGAGGAGGGGAAGGGGTGGAAAAGGTGGCACCAGCCGCAACTAGTAGTAGTGTCGCTTTGCAAAAAGCGCTGCTGCTATTGGACTTAGTAGTAGCGCTTTCCACGAAAAGCGCTACTACTAAGTGGGGCCCACTAGCAGTAGCGACGCATAAAAACAGAGCGCTGCTACTAAACTGTTAGTAGTAGCGCTTTTTTCTGTACATCGCTACAACTACAAAAATAGTCGATGGCCTCGTCTGGTCCCACATAGTAGTAGCGCATTTCTGCTTCACAACGCTACTACTATGGAGTTACTAGTAGCGCTTTCCAGGAAAAGCGGTACTCCTAAATAGCAGCAGCGTTTACTTCTTTCCAGCGCTACTACTATGCTACTGTGTATAAGCGTTTTCCTAGTACTGGGGTCTCTGAGTCATCCATGAGGCAGGGGGCACGCCCAGGGGGGTAGGGTGCACCCTCCACCCTCGTGGATGGCTCGGGACTCTTCTGGCCCAACTATTTTACTCCGGGGGCTTCTTTTGGTCCATAAAAAATTGTCATGTCAATTGGACTTCGTTTGGTATTCCTTTTCTGTAGAACTCAAAACAAGGAAAAAATAGAAACTGGCACCGGGCTCTAGGTTAATAGGTTAGTCCCAAAAATCATATGAAATAGCATATAAATGCATATAAAACATCCAATATGAAGAATATAATAGCACAGAACAATAAAAAAATATAGATACGTTGGAGACGTATCAAGCATCCCCAAGCTTAATTCCTGCTCGTCCTCGAGTAGGTAAATGATAAAAAACAGAATTTTTGATGTGGAATGCTACCTAATGTAATTATCAATGTAATCTTCTCTATTATGGCAAGAATATTTAGATCCAAAAGATTCAAGACAAAAGTTTAATATTGACATGAAAACAATAATACTTCAAGCATACTAACAAAGCAATCATGTCTTCTCAAAATAACATGGCTAAAGAAAGCTCATCCCTACAAAATCATATAGTTTGGCTATGCTCCATCTTCGTCACACAAAATATTCAGCTCATGCACAACCCCGATGACAAGCCAAGCAATTGTTTCATACTTTGGTATTCTCAAACTTTTTCAACTTTCACACAATACATGAGCGTGAGCCTTAGAAATAACACTATAGGTGGAATAGAATGGTGGTTGTGGAGAAGACAAAAAGGAGGAAGATGGTCACACATCAACTAGGCATATTAATTGGCTATGGAGATTCCCATCAATAGATATCAATGTGAGTGAGTAGGGATTGCCATGCAACAGATGCACTAGAGCTATAAATGTACGAAAGCTCAACAAAAGAAACTAAGTGGGTGTGCATCCAACTTGCTTGCTCATGAAGACCTAGGGCATTTTGAGGAAGCCCATTGTTGGAATATACAAGCCAAGTTCTATAACGAAAATTCCCACTAGTATATGAAAGTGACAAAATAAGAGACTCTCGAAGATCACGGTGCTACTTTGAAGCACAAGTGTGTAAAAAAGGACAGTTGCATTGTCCCTTCTATCTCTTTCTCTCTTTTTTTGGGCCATATCTTTTGTTTATTTGTCCTTTCCTCTTTTTTTCCTCACATGGGACAATGCTCTAATAATGATGATCATCACACTTCTATTTATTTACAACTCTAGGATTACAACTCGATACTTAGAACAAAATATGACTCTATATGAATGCCTCCGGCGGTGTACCGGGATGTGCAATGAATCCAGAGTGACATGTATGAAAATATTATGAATGGTGGCTTTGTCACAAATACGATGTCAACTACATGATCATGTAAAGCAATATGACAATGATGGAGCGTGTCATAATAAAGGGAACAGTGGAAAGTTGCATGGCAATATACCTCGGAATGGCTATGGAAATGCCATAATAGGAAGGTATGGTGGCTGTTTTCAGGAAGGTAAATGGTGGGTTTATGGTACCGGCCAAAGTTGCGCGGTACTAGAGAGGCTAGCAATGGTGGAAGGGTGAGAGTGCGTATAATCCATGGACTCAACGTTAGTCATAAAGAACTCACATACTTATTGCAAAAATCTACAAGTCATCAAAACCAAGCACTACGCGCATGCTCCTAGGGTGATAGATTGGTAGGAAAAGACCATCGCTCGTCCCCGACCGCCACTCATAAGGAAGACAATCAAAGAAACACCTCATGCTTCGAATTTGTTACACAACGGTTACCATACGTGCATGCTACGGGACTTAGAAACTTCAACACAAGTATTTCTCAAATTCACAACTACTCAACTAGCATGACTCTAATATCACCATCTTCATATGTCAAAACAATCACAAGCAATCAAACTTCTCATAGTATTCAATGCACTTTATATGATTTTTTATTATTATATCCCTCTTGGATGCCTATCATATTAGGACTAAATTCATAACCAAAGCAAATTACCATGCTGTTCGAAAGACTCTCAAAATAATATAAGTTATGCATGAGAGTTCATCTATTTCTTCAAAATAAAACCACCGCCGTGCTCTAAAAAGATATAAGTGAAGCACTAGAGCAAATGACAAACTACTCCAAAAGATATAAGTGAAGATCAATGAGTAGTCGAATAATTATGTAACTATGTGAAGACTCTCTAACATTTAAGAATTTCAGATCTTGGTATTTTATTCAAGAAGAAAGAAAAACAAAACAAAATAAAATGATGCTCCAAGCAAAACACATATCATGTGGTGAATAAAAAATAGCCTTAAGTAAAGTTACCGATAAACAAAGACGAAAGAGGGGATGCCTTCCGGGGCATCCCCAAGCTTAGGCTCTTGGTTGTCCTTTAATATTACCTTGGGGTGACTTGGGCATCCCCAAGCTTAGGCTCTTGCCACTCCTTATTCCATAGTCCATCGAATCTTTACCCAAAACTTGAAAACTTCACCACACAAAACTCAACAGAAAACTCGTAAGCTCCGTTAGTATAAGAAAATAAATCACCACTTTTGGTATTGTTGCAAACTCATTATAAATTCATATTGGTGTAAAACCTATTGTATTCCAACTTCTCTATGGTTCATGTCCCCCCATACTACTCATAGATTCATCAAAATAAGCAAACAACACACGAAAAACAGAATCTGTCAAAAACAGAACAATCTGTAGCAATCTGTAACTCCCGAATACTTCTGTAACTCCAAACATTCTAACAATTTAAGAAGACTAGGATAAAAAGTATACTGATCTACTGTAGTTGGAATTGGTATTTTATTCCTCTCTGGTAAAAAATGATAATTATTTTCGTGAGCACACAGTTTCTGTTTTTATTAGCAAGATCAAACAACAATCACCCAAGAAGATCGTAAAGGCTTTACTTGGCACAAACACTAATTAAAACATAAAAACACAATCATAACAGAAGCTAGATGAATTATTTATTACTAAACAGGAACAGAAAGCAAATAACAAAAATAAAATTGGTTTGCCTCCCAACAAGCGCTATTGTTTAACGCCCCTAGCTAGGCATGATGATTTCAATGATGCTCACATAAAAGATAAGAATTGAAACATAAAGAGAGCATCATGAAGAATATGACTAGCACATTTAGGTCTAACCCACTTCCTATGCATAGGGATTTTGTGAGCAAACAATTTATGGGAACAAGAATGAACTAGCATAGGAAAGCAAAACAAGCATAACTTCAAGATTTTAATCACATAGAGAGGAAACTTGATATTATTGCAATATGTAAAAGCATATGTTCCTCTCTCATAATAATTTTCAGTGGCATCATGAATGAATTCAACAATATAACCATCACATAAAGCATTCTTTTCATGATTCATAAGTATAGAAAATTTACTACTCTCCACATAAGCAAAATTCTTCTCATTCAGAATAGTGAGAGAAAGTTCAACAAAATAACTATCGTGGGATTGAAAATTGAAATCAAGATGACAAGTTTCATTGTTATCATTATTCTCTATATCATACATGTCATCACAATAATCATCATAGATAGGAGGCATTATTTCCTCATAGTAAATTTGCTCACCAAAACATGGGGGACAAAAAGTATCATCTTCATCAAACATAGCATCCCCAAGCTTGTGGCCTTGCATATCATTAGCATCATGGATATTCAAAGAACTCATACTAACAACACTGCAATCATGCTCATCATTCGAAGATTTAGTGCCAAACATTTTAATGCATTCTTCTTCTAACACTTTTGCACAACTATCGGAATCCTTATTTTTACGAAAGACATTAAAAAGATGAAGCATATGAGGCAACCTTAATTCCATTTTTTTGTAGTTTTCTTTTATAGATTAAACTAGTGATAAAACAAGAAACTAAAAGATTAGATTACAAGATCTAAAGATATACCTTCAAGCACTCACCTCCCCGGCAACGGCGCCAGAAAAGAGCTTGATGTCTACTACACAACCTTCTTCTTGTACACGTTGTTGGGCCTCCAAATGCAGAGGTTTGTAGGATAGTAGCAAATTTCCCTCAAGTGGATGACCTAAGGTTTATCAATCCGTCGGAGGCATAGGATGAAGATGGTCTCTCTCAAACAACCCTGCAACCAAATAACAAAGAGTCTCTTGTGTCCTGAACACACCCAATACAATGGTAAATTGTATAGGTGCACTAGTTCGGCGAAGAGATGGTGATACAAGTGCAATATGGATGGTAGGTATAGGTTTTTGTAATCTGAAATTATAAAAACAGCAAGGTAACTAATGATAAAAGTGAGCGAAAACGGTATTGCAATGCGTTGAAACAAGGCCTAGGGTTCATAATTTCACTAGTGCAAGTTCTCTCAACAAGGATAACATAATTAGATCATATAACTATCCCTCAACATGCAACAAAGAGTCACTCCAAATTCACTAATAGCAGAGAACAAACGAAGAGATTATTGTTGGGTACGAAACCACCTCAAAGTTATTCTTTCCGATCAATCCATTGGGCTATTCCTATAAGTGTCACAAACAGCCCTAGAGTTCGTAGTAAAATAACACATTAAGACACAAATCAACCAAAACCCTAATGTCACCTAGATACTCCAAGGTCACCTCAAGTATCCGCGGGTATGATTACATGATATGCATCACACAATCTCAGATTCATCTATTCAACCAACACAAAGAACTTCGAAGAGTGCCCCAAAGTTTCTACCAGAGAGTCAAGATGAAAACGTGTGCCAACCCCTATGCATAAGTTCACAAGGTCACATAACTCGCAAGTTGATCACCAAAGCATACATCAACTGGATCACATGAATATCCCATTGTCACCACAGATAAGCACATGCAAGACATACATCAAGTTCTCTCAAATCCTTAAAGACTCAATCCGATAAGATAACTTCAAAGGGAAAACTCAATTCATCACAAGGAGATAGAGGGGGAGAAACATCATAAGATCCGACTATAATAGCAAAGCTCACGGTACATCAAGATCGTGCCATATCAAGAAGACGAGAGAGAGATCAAACACATAGCTACTAGTACATACCCTCAGCCCTAAGGGTGAACTACTCCCTCCTCGTCATGGAGAGCGCCGGGATAATGAAGATGGCCACCGGTGATGGATCCCCCTCCGGCAGGGTGCCGAAATAGGGTCCCGATTGGTTTTTGGTGGCTACAGAGGCTTGCGGTGGCGGAACTCCCGATCTAGGTTTCTTTTCGGTTTTTTTTGTACATATAGGAATTTTTGGTGTCGGTCTTACATCAGGGGGGTCTCCGAGTCATCCACGAGGCAGGGGGTGCAAGCAGGGGGTAGGGCACGCCCTCCACCTCCGTGGATGGATCAGGACTCTTCTGCCCAATTATTTTACTCCGAGGGCTTCTTTTGGTCAACAAAAAATCATAAAAAATTGGCACGTCAATTGGACTCTGTTTGGTATTCCTTTTCTGTAAAACTCAAAAACAAGGACAAAACAGAAACTGGCACTAGGCTCTAGGTTAATAGGTTAGTCCGAAATAACATATAAATGCATATAAAACATCCAAGATGGATAATATAATAGCATGGAACAATCAAAAATTATAGATACATTGGAGACATATCAGCACCATACCCCGAAAGGTATTGACATCCCTTGTAACTCGTCGGGCTGCGAGGTGTTGTTGTTCTTGTGTAGGTGTTGTTATGTTGTGTTGCTTGGTTCTCCTACTGGTTCGATACCTTTGTTTCATAACTGAGGGAAATACCTACCGTCACTGTGCTACATCATCCCTCCCTCTCCAGGGAAATACTGACGTAGTTGCAGCTACCATCATTAACTAAACACCACGACAAATGAACCAAACATTAACTGATCACCACATTGCATAATGTATAACATACTAGAAGATCAAACTGTTAACCAATCCAAGCATGCTTGACAACTTGGAAATCTAGAAATTGTATTTGTTTCTCATGTATTTTGTAAAGAAAAATTCGATTTGTTTCTCACATGGAATACAATACAAAATTGCACCCAGAAGAATTGAACATCACATTTGCAGAATTGAACCAAACAGTTAACTGAACACGACAACTAATTAACCAACAGTTAATAAGTGAGCACCACATTGCACGACATATAGAACATATACACTAGAGCAATAGATTGCATGGTAAAAGTAGATAGCACAATTCACTATTATTTGTTAAGGAAATGCAGTAGCTAGCAAACTGAACATGGGTCCTTATAGTGAACTAATAAGACAAGCTACTCCTCATCGTCGGAGATATCGATGACGATTGGCTCCTTGGACATGGAAGAGGGCGAGGCCTCCGCATCATGGGTGCCCTCGTCGTAGTGGTGAGTTTCCTGAGCTGCTTCGGGCACCAACCCGCTAGCTCTCGAGATGAGGTCAGCACGTGCACGCTGAGAAAACACCTCGTAGTCTTCGTCGGAGGCACCGAGGGTGGCCTCAAGAAAATGCCATGAACTGTTGTTTAAAGCAGCCAATCGCATCACGGCGTCGATGTGCAGGGCGTTGACGGTCACCTCGACAACGAGGTGCTCCTCCAAGATCTCTGGGTCGGCATGAATGGCAGCCATCGTGACCTCATCCGTGCGTGCGGCCATGATTTGCTTCTCCGCTGCCAAATGCTCCCTGAGATCCTGGCTATACCGTGTGCACCATGGCTTAGTGCGGCTGTTATTTGGTGGAGGGGTCGGTGATTTGGGTGGAAGGTGTCGCGCCGGCGGTCGGGGCATCACTACTAGGGAAAACCTTATACACAGAATCTTAGCAACAGTGTGGTTTAAAAACAAACGCTACTGCTAATTAGCAGTAGCGAGCTCTAGGAAACCATGCTACTAACATCTCGATAGCAGTACCGCTCTAGGTGAAACAAGCGCTACTACTATAATTGCCATGGCGTTGCCTCCAGGCTAGATATAGTAGTAGCGCCCTTCTCCTGGACGCGCTACTGCTAAAGTACTCAGTAGCAGTGTTGTTTTTCAAAACTCGCTGCTGCTAAGTATCACCGCAACTAATTAAGTTTAGTCCCATACTGCTAAGCGAACAAGGTGTTTATCACCTTAAATATGTTACTTCTCAAACTATATCGAGCACTTGGTCTTCATTGAACTATATGTATAGGATTTGTGGCTGCAATATGAAACTTCGTCTGTGCCTATACAGGTATGATGAAGATTCATGTTGACTATTTAGATTCTACACAAAAAGATCAATGATGACAAATGTATATTTTTGATATTTTTACATGCTTAGACTTATAGCGTTTTTCCCGGACAAAGCGCTAATGATATTGGGATACACAAAAGAAATAACTGCTTCCTTTAAGAGTAGCGTTTTTTTCTAAAACGCACTATAGCTAAATTAGCTATAGCGCATTTCCTTAAGAGTGCTACTGCTAGTTCGACTTAACCACTCGCGGGCTCAAAAATTTGCTAAGTCCTCCTCCCCCCTGTTCCCCTACTCCTCTGTCGCCGCCACTCGAGCCTGAGCCTCCCCTCACCGCCGCCGCCCGAGGCCGCCCTCAACCACTACAAGAAATATGTCAACTAGTGACCTTCTGTCAGTGACCATGGAAGAATTGGTCATAGATCTATGACCATTTCAGACCAATTGGTCAAAAGCTGTTCGGGGGGCTCCAAACCCTAAATCATTGCGACCATTTTGGTCAGAAAGGTCGTAATTTCCTTACACGAAATGGTCATAGAGCAGACAACGCTAGTCCGCTACCTTATTTCTAGTTGTTAACGACCAATATAGATGGTCATAACCTTGTAAATTGTGGTGGGTTGCTATGACTAGGCGCCACCTCATCAGTTTTGCCTATGTGTCATGTCCATGTGGCAGTTTTTGCCCTAGGTTGTGAAGCAACCTATATTTATTTTATCCCAAAAATTCCAAAAAATTCTCATAAAATGTTTGGATCATATCTTCATCAAATATGTCAAAAACCTTCCTTGCCTAGTTCAAAAATATTTCAACAATATTCATTTTCCTATTCTGTTCAGAGCAACACTTTGTGAAGGAAGTACCACTTTGGCATGTCCAAATACTATCCATTTTCTACAGTGCTTTCCTATGCCCAAATAACCATGCTCCACCAAATGCCAGCCTAATCCATTCATTATTTTGAGCCCAACTTTAACATTCGTATTTATGTCCAGTGTGGTACTTTGCAAAGCAAGTACCACCTAGGCTCCTCCTTTTGAGCTGAAATTTTTGGAAGACGGTCTTTTTAGTAACTGATCATCCTCAGCCAAAACTCACGCCCATTAGCCATGTACATTTCCCGTACCGCTAATCAAACACTTGGATGCTAATTCATGTTTGAGCATCGATCGGTCTCCTCGTGAGAATCTTAGGTTGTAATTTTCTTCCTAGCACCTACCTAGGGAGTGCCCAACCAACAAGACATGCCTAGGCCGCCCAGAACACATGGCAACGCCACGGTCACGCGGTGACCATGCGGCGGGCATGCGAGTTTACGCGCTCTAGAGTTGGGGCTCTCGGCCACCGCCCAAACCTCGACGTATCGCCACCAAACCATGTATTTATGATTAAATAGGTACTTGTGTAACTAGAAATTATTTTTGGAAAAAATAAAGAGCAAACTATGAGGCAGCTGCAGTTCAAATTTGACCTACTTCCACCTAAATCGGCAGAAATTTGTCTTTTTGACGAGAGGTGGATCCGAACTTTTTACACCCAACCATTTGGTTAATTGTGCATTAAATATGGCCTAGTATTTTTCAAAATTGATTTGGTCCAATTTTGCAACAAATATATGGTAGGTCCTTCACAAAAAAACTCATTTCGGGCACTCGGAAAATGGAAAATGAATTTTCCGTGCAAAGAAAATGAAAACTCCCTTAGGCAACATTGTTTGGAATTCCAAGATGCACCCTTGTGCACAATATGAGATCATTTGAACAAACTATGCCATGAATGTGGCCATAAGATTGATCATTTGGCTTGAAAACCCTGAATCTTCACGTGTGATAGCTCATTTCTCGGAACATTTTTTAAAATAATTGCCGTATTACAAGTTTATTAATTTTCCTGGAAACTTGGTCACATATAATGACACAATGCGAAGGTTTCCTAATTTTTTGATTTTTTTTTGAATTTTTATGCCCGTTTCAAAATGCGGTCAAAACGGCGGGAATGACTGTTCCTAGCTAGTGGTTGAATCTTGCAAAACTTTTGATGTTTCTCTGATTAAATATATACTTATGTACCTAGAAATGATTTTTGGAAAAATTAAGAGCAAACTATGTGGCAGCTCCAGTTCAAATTTGACCCGCTTCCTTCTGAATCGGCGGGAATTTGTCTTTTTCACCAGAGGTGGGTCAAATTTTTTGACACCCAACCATTTGGTTAATTGTGCATTAAATATGGCCTAGTATTTTAGAAAATTGATTTGGTCCAATTTGGCAACAAATATATGGTAGGTCCTTCACAAAAAAACTCATTTCGGGCACTCAGAAAATGGAAAATGAATTTTCCGTGCAAAGAAAATGAAAACTCCCTTAGGCTACATTGTTTGGAATTCCAAGATGCACCCTTGTGCACAATATGAGATCATTTGAACAAACTATGCCATGAATGTGGCCATAAGATTGATCATTTGGCTTGAAAACCCTGAACCTTCACGCGTGATAGCTCATTTCTGAGAACACTTTTTTAAAATAATTTCCGTACTACAAGTTTATTATTTTTCCTGGAAACTTGGTCACATATAATGACACAATGCGAAGGTTTCCCAATTTGTTGATTTTTTTTAATTTTTTATACCCGTTTCAAAATGCGGTCAAAACGATGGGAATGACCGTTCCTAGCTAGTGGTTGAATCTTGAAAAACTTTTGATGTTTCTCTGATTAAAGAGATACTTAGTACCTAGAAATGATTTTTGGAAAAAATAAAGAGCAAACTATGAGGCAGCTCGAGTTCAAATTTGACCTGCTTCCTTATGAATCGGGGGGAATTTGTCTTTTTCACCAGAGGTGGATCAAAAATTTTCATACCCAACCATTTTGTCAATTGTGCATTAAATATGGCCTAGTATTTTATAAAATTGATTTGGTCCAATTTTGCAACAAATATATGGTAGGTCCTTCACAAAAAAACTCATTTCGGGCACTCGGAAAATGGAAAATGAATTTTCTGTGCAAAGAAATGAAAACTCCCTTAAGCAACATTGTTTGGAATTCCAAGATGCACCCTTGTGCACAATATGAGATCATTTGAACAAACTATGCCATGAATGTGGCCATAAGATCGATCATTTGGCTTGAAAACCCTGAATCTTCACGCGTGATAGCTCATTTCCGAGAACACTTTTTTAAAATAATTGCCGTATTACAAGTTTATTATTTTTTCTGGAAACTTGGTCACATATAATTACACAATACGAAGGTTTCCCAATTTTTTGATTTTTTTGAATTTTTTATGCCCGTTTCAAAATGCGGTCAAAACGGCGGGAATGACAGTTCCTAGCTAGTGGTTGAATCTTGCAAAACTTTTGATGTTTCTCTGATTAAATAGATACTTATGTACCTAGAAATGATTTTTGGAAAAAATAAAGAGCAACCTATGAGGCAGCTCCAGTTCAAATTTGACCGGCTTCCTCCTGAATCGGTGGGAATTTGTCTTTTTCACCAGAGGTGGATCAAAATTTTTGACACCCAACCATTTGATCAATTGTGCATTAAATATGGCCTAGTATTTTAGAAAATTGATTTGGTCCAATTTTGCAACAAATATATGGTAGGTCCTTCACAAAAAGACTCATTTCGGGCACTCGGAAAATGGAAAATGAATTTTCCGTGCAAAGAAAATGAAAACTCCCTTAGGCAACATTGTTTAGAATTCCAAGATGCACCCTTGTGCACAATATGAGATCATTTGAACAAACTATGCCATGAATGTGGCCATAAGATTGATCATTTGGCTTGAAAACCCTGAATCTTCACGCGTGATAGCTCATTTCTGAGAACACTTTTTTAAAATAATTGCCGTATTGCAAGTTTATTATTTTTCCTAGAAACTTGGTCACATATAATGACACAATGCGAAGGTTTCCCAATTTTTTGATTTTTTTTGAATTTTTTATGCCCGTTTCAAAATGTGGTCAAAACGACGGGAATGACCGTTCCTAACTAGTGGTTGAATCTTGCAAAACTTTTGATGTTTCTCTGATTAAATAGATACTTATGTACCTAGAAATTATTTTTGGAAAAAATAAAGAGCAAACTATGAGGCAGCTCCAGTTCAAATTTGACCTGCTTCCTTCTGAATCGGCGGGAATTTGTCTTTTTCACCAGAGGTGGATACAAAATTTTGACACTCAACCATTTTGTCAATTGTGCATTAAATATGGCCTAGTATATTAGAAAATTTATTTGGTCCAATTTTGCAACAAATATATGGTAGGTCCTTCACAAAAAACTCATTTCGGGCACTCGAAAAATGGAAAATGAATTTTCCGTGCAAAGAAAATGAAAACTTCCTTAGGCAACATTGTTTGTAATTCCAAGATGCATCCTTGTGCACAATATGAGATCATTTGAAAAAACTATGCCATGAATGTGGCCATAAGATTGATCATTTGGCTTGAAAACCCTGAATCTTCATGCGTGATAGCTCATTTCTGAGAACACTTTTTTAAAATAATTGCCGTATTACAAGTTTATTATTTTTCCTGAAAACTTGGTCACATATAATGACACAATGCGAAGGTTTCCGAATTTTTTGATTTTTTTTGAATTTTTTATGTCCGTTTCAAAATGTGGTCAAAACGACGGGAATGACCGTTCCTAGCTAGTGGTTGAATCTTGCAAAACTTTTGATGTTTCTCTGATTAAATAGATACTTATGTATCTAGAAATAATTTTTGGAAAGAATAAAGAGCAAACCATGAGGCAGCTCCAGTTCAAATTTGACCCGCTTCTTTCTGAATCGGCTGGAATTTGTCTTTTTCACCAGAGGTGGATCAAAAATTTTGACACCCAACCATTTTTTCAATTGTGCATTAAATGTGGCCTAGTATTTTAGAAAATTGATTTGGTCCAATTTTGCAACAAATATATGGTAGGTCCTTCACAAAAAAACTCATTTCAGGCACTCGGAAAATGGAAAATGAATTTTCCTTGCAAAGAAAATGAAAACTCCCTTAGGCAACATTTTTTGGAATTCCAAGATGCACCATTGTGCACAATATGAGATCATTTGAACAAACTATGCCATGAATGTGGCCATAAGATTGATCATTTGGCTTGAAAACCCTGAATCTTCATGCGTGATAGCTCATTTCTGAGAACACTTTTTAAAAATAATTGCCGTATTACAAGTTTATTATTTTTCCTGGAAACTTGGTCACATATAATGACACAATGCGAAGGTTTCCCAATTTGTTGATTTTTTGAATTTTTTATGCCCGTTTCAAAATGCGGTCAAAACGGCGGGAATGACCGTTCCTAGCTAGTGGTAGAATCTTGGAATTTTTTTCGTGTTTCTGTGATTAAATAGATACTTCTTTACCTATAAATGCTTTTCGGAAAAAATAAAAAGCAAACTATGAGGTAGCCGCAGTTTAAATTTGACCCGTTTCCTACTGAATCGGCGAAAATTTGTCTTTTTCACCAGAGGTGGATAAAAGCTTTTGACACCCAACCGTTTGGTCAATTATACATTAAATATGGACTAATATTTTAGAAAAATGATTTAGTGCCATTTTGCAACAAATATATGGTAGTGCATTCACAAAAAAACATTTTTACCACTCGAAAAATGATTAAAAATAGCTAGAAAGATCAAAAATACCAAAAAATTGGTCCTAATCCATAAAATGTGGTCTAACTCTAGCGAAAACTTGTGTGGTACCCTTTTGCAAAATATTTTTGATAGCTACTTCATAAAATCTTTCTAGTTTTAGTACTTGAAAACTCTTTTAAATCACTGGTTTTCCAAACCAATCAGAAGCATTCCCACGGATCGATGACATGGCGCCCATCCATCCATCCATCTCTCTATCCCACACACATCCATCCATCCCATTTATCTACAAGGAAAAAAAGGAGAAAAGAACCCCACCCACAGCCCAACAACCCCAAACCCTAACTCCCATCGATCCCCTCTCATCCTCTCCCCCGATTCATATCGCCGCCGCCGCCGCACGTTCTGCCCCTCCCCCTCCCACCCCCCTCGCTGTCGCCTCCTCTCCAACCTTGCCTCTCGCTTCGCCGCCCCACGCCCCGCGCTCGCCACACACACGCAGTTCCTGTCCATGAAGATCGCCGCCGCCACCTCCCTCCCCATCCACTCGTCGCTTCCTCACTCTATCTCTTCTCTTCCTCTCCCGCGACTCCCCCACCCGCCACCGCCGCACCCACCGGTCGCCGTGCTCCCCTCCGCTGCCGCCGCACCACGCCCACCATATCTCCCTTGTCCGGGAGGATCCCGTCGCTACCGTGCCTCTTCCTGCGCTCCCCCTAGCCTCGCCTCCAACCTATAGGAGATGGCGTCCGAGAGGTCAGATCCGCACCACTACTCCGGTGATGGTGTCGTCAGAACCGCCCGCCCCGATTTGTCCTCGTCCCGCGCGCGCATGTCCGCTACCTGCGCTCGCCTCACCCGTACCGTGTTGTTGTTTGCTGAGCAGGCATGCGGCAGAGCGATTGATTGATTTGGAGTGAAGCGCCGCCCGCCGCCGAGTGGATTCGAGTGAATGAGTGCCACCCCAGTATGGCCGCGCAGAGCTACTCCCGCCTTCACCGCCTCCTCACATTGCTCGACAGTATCCTTCCCTCCCTCCCTTCCTTCCTACTTGCAGAGTACACTACTAGTAGTATTATTATTATTTCATTCTAACAAGGGACTTGCACTCTGCATTTGCACCATTATTGTTTTTTGGGTTCATTTACTCCGTGCAACTGCCTGCTGTGTTCATTCACTTCTAGTTTGTTTGCTTGTTTGTTTGTTTGTGCCCATTCTCTCTCTGGACAAAACAAAACAACACCACTTGGAATGGAGTGTGTCGAGTTAGCCATGCTTAATAATAATAATAACCCTACTGTTTAGTTTAGCCACCTACGTAATGTAATATGATGTGGTGTGATGTTCAGTGCCTTTCATCACCATCATCTTTTCTGCAAAGTTTCCTTCAACCTCACCTAGCTCAGTTGGATTGGAGTTTCAAGTTATCCATGCTTAATAATAAATAATAATAACCATACTGTTTAGTTTAGCCACCTACGTAATGTAATATGATGTGGTGTGATGTTCAGTGCCTTTCATCACCATCATCTTTTCTGCAAAGTTTCCTTCAACCTCACCTAGCTCAGTTGGATTGGAGTTTCAAGTTATCCATGCTTAATAATAAATAATAATAACCATACTGCTTGCCAACCTATATAATGTACTGTTATGTGATGTTTAGTGCCTCGTCACCATCATCATCTCTTCTGCAAAGTTTCCTTTAACCTGACTTAGCTAGTTCGACACAAGCGACAAGGTTCGCGGCCGCGCGCCAGATCGGAGAAATCGCAAGGACACATCCCCAGGAGCTAAATGCTCTGTTGAAAAAGGTACGTGCACGATGCCACATGCTTTAATGTTGTGATATTTGCAAACCTGGAAGGAACCCTTCAACTGTTCGCCAAGTATGCTCTACGCTGTGCTGTTCAAGCCATGATGTATGAAAGAATGCATGGTTTTGTAGCTGCATCACTTCATTCTTGTTCTTCTTTGATGCCACATGAATTCATCCTACATTTTGTCCTCTGTTATATGTTACATCTTCGGTTATGTGTAAGTTGATCCGTCAAATAACAGTTCTGTTGGCTATATATGTGTCCTCACCTATGCATGCATGTTCGAATGTTGATTCATATTTTTGTGGAGCAATCCAAGTACTCACATATGTTCAGTTAGATTAAATTATGGCTCATACTGTTATGATATCAACATGTTAGCATATATGCTACACATAGTTTACTAGAGAGCGGCCAGCTTTCATTCTCTACGCATTATGCAAGTAGTGGTGGCTGAATGGTATGCTCTCATGTGCCAATTTTTTAGGTTTCTCAGTACCTTCGTAGTAAGAATTGGGACACGAGGGTTGCTGCAGCTCAGGCGATCGGTTCCATAGCAGAGAATGTCAAGCACACGTCAGCCAAAGACTTGTTTGCAGCCGTGGAAGCAGAAAAACATGCTTCTGGGTTATCTGATGAAACTGGTGATGTTGCGTCAGCATTGCCACACCCTGATACTACTGCAACATCTGAGCTTGCTTTTGGAAGGTTTGATGCATTTGGTTTCCCAATGTTTTGTTCACTTCCCTCTTTCTGTCTTGTTCCCATCTCTTAAAATGAAGAGACTAATAATGCTGTTCTTTTTGTCACAGCTTTGATATAAACAGGGTACTGGAATTTGGGTCTCCTTTGTTGTCATCGGGTGGACAGGTGCATCTTTTGTGCCATTATTCTTGCTCCTCAATATTTGATGAACACAACTAAAATGTTTTGGATTTCTTTCATAACACATCAATGAAGTAAAGAGTTTGGTCTGACTACTTGAGTTCTCTCTGCTATGGAACTGACCACAAGAGACAAATGAGTGAGAGAGAGGCATAGTCTAATTGCGAATCCATGTGTGTGCATTTCTGTCTTATTGGAATATGTTGAGTACATATTGGAATATGCTAAATGCTATTGCCTGATATAATATAAGTATGAGCTACAGGTGTTTGCATATTTGTTTTGTTTTTTTATAAATGATGATAGTTTGTGCAAGATGTTCACATGTTAATTTTTGTTGACTAAAATCTGTTATGCCCTCGACTTAGCTTGACCAAGAACAGTAGCATCCTTGATGTGTACTGACCTTCACCTCGTTCTTTCTCTTGCAGACTCGAAGGATATCGTATGCAAGGCACCTCCTCTTCGGTTGTGAGAGTGTCTAGGGGTCGTGGGTGCGGCCAATTCCTATGTCTGTGGCCGCACTTGACATTTCCCTCTCTTTAAGGGCACGTATCATTTTTTCTAACTCTGCTATCTTTTCCCAAGTCGGTTGTGAGAGTGTCTAGGGGTCGTGGGTGCGGCCAATTCCTATGTCTGTGGCCGCACTTGACATTTCCCTCTCTTTAAGGGCACGTATCATTTTTTCTAACTTTGCTATCTTTTCCCAAGTCTTTATTATCTTGCCTAGCCTTGTACTGATATGTATTATTTGATGTTAATTACCCAAGTTAGTGCGTGATGTAAAGCATAACCTGAGAACACTTGCCTAAGTTTATAAGATATGACATGTGACAGTCCAAGCCTGCTGCTCTTTCAGTGCTTTTGTTGCTGTACTGTGCTTCTCTAGTTGTTTGAATGCTTCTGCTGCTAGCCTGCTAGGCTGCTACTATCTTGAATAGGTGTGCACTTGTGCTGGTGGTGGTGGTGCTGCTGATTTAATGCTTATGCTCACACTGATATTGATTAAATGCTTATGTTGTTGCTGCATGCTTATGCTACTGATTCAATGCTTTGGAAATTGATTGAATTGAACCTGTTGTAATCCTTCCTGTTATACTTGTATTTATTTTTTGGGTTTCTATTTGATATTTTAGTCTCTTATATATGGTTCATCTTCAGTTTCTTCTGTAACCTGCTTGGAGCTTAGAATACACAATCCAACTAGTCTCATATACAACTAAGACCAATGATGCATGCTTAATTCTGTATATATGTATGTATGACCAGTAAAGTTGGAAGGCCCAAATTAATCTTAAAGTTAATATGCTCAATTCTATACCATATTCATGCTCATGCATCACTAGTTACTGCTATTTTTGCTTGGTCTATTTTGGCTCATAACCTAAGTATACCAAAACTGATTAAACAATTTCTCCAACTTACCAAAATTGTCATAATTGTCTCCTGCCTTATGATGTTAGTCTCTGTGCACTTACTAGTATTGTTAGTTGAATGGATGGTTGTGGTAGTAGAATAGGAATTTTCTTTAGGTGAGTGTTATAGTGATGTTCATTTCATTACCTAAATTTGTACCAATGTAGCATGCAAGTATGTATAGATTACTATTGTAGAACAACATCAGGTTAATCTGTTGCATGCAAGTTGTTGGAAGTTTTGTTATGCCATGCTTAGTGTTTACTGAACTGGGGCATTTGGTCTCTTGAAAGATTATTACTTACTTCTAGTGTATTTCACTAATAGTTTATCTAGATCAGGATCTAATGTCGTCGAGGCTGCTGCTGCTGTGACAGAAGATGAAGAAGCTTGGAGATAAAAATGATAAAAATGTCGCATTTATATGATTGTAAACCTGATGTGATTGGAGTAGTTTTTACTCGCTGCTGATAGTTACTACTATTCACTGATTTTGCCACATTTTGCTTGTTTTACTCTTATTTATGCACAGAGACTGCCTACAAGTTAATGTGCTCTTAGATCTGCCTTTATTTTGTTCCTAACAATTTTGTTTGATAACTTGCAGATGCCCTTCATTCATGTTTCGTCGTGAGCTCCAGGACGAACAAGTCCGGAGAAACATAGAGTTCTAGCTTATTGCAACTAGTTATACTTCGATAGCTAGTTATTTTTTTGATTTTTAGTTGTGTTACCTAATGTGAACTAGTTCTAATGTGAACCATGTTTGACTGTAATGTGCCAAGTTTGGCTCTGTTTGATTATATTCATGACGTGAACTATGTTTTCATGATATTTTGTTGTGCTTTGTTTGAAGCATTGTGTAAATATTGGTCATTTATTTATTGGATCGCTGAAATATGAGGAATATAATCCTGACAACTGGGACCTACTTATTAGAACCTGACAATTGGGACCCATTAGACTAGTGGACCCTTCTCTTGAAAAAAATAAAATTTGAAACTCTAGAGCCCAAAAGCCCACCTCGTAGCAAAATAAAAGACTGAATTGTTGGGCTTGGGCCATGTGGCCGACCAAAATTACCAGGAAAGCAAATAAAAAATAGGCTGATTTATTGGGTTTGGCCAAATAATAAATGGGCTGAATTAATGAGCTCAGCCCATGTAAAATGCCGAATCGGACCGGGCTGAATCTTGTGCCACATCAGCTTGCCACGCTGGATGCCTACGTGGCCTGGGGAGGTTGCTAGTGACCAAAACAAAACAATAGGCATATTTTAGTCATAAACGTCCACGACCTTCTCACAGAGAAGGTCGTTAATTTCAGTTTACGACCGCCAGCTTTTGACCTTCTGTTTTTGGACACAAAAAGGTCACAAATGAAAAACAATGACCTTTCAGTGACCAATAGTCAAGATCACAAGTTGATATATTTCTTGTAGTGAACCTCACCGCCACTCTCGACTTCACCGTCGCCACCCTCGACCTCACCGCCGCCGCCCTCGACTTCACTGCCGCCGCCCGAGCCCGCCTAGGACCGCCACCTCCCGATCCCGAGCCCGCCCTCACCGCCCCTACCTCCGTCGCCGAGCACCTCCCCGCCACCGTCTCTCCCCTCTCTGTAAGCCACCCACCCTCCCCCACCCCATCTCTCTATCTGCTTAGTTAGTAGATGTTTTTTAGTAGTAGTAGATGTTAATTTAGGGTTCATAGAAAATGATTTTTAGTAGTAGTAGATGTTAATCAGTAGTAGTCATGGTACTAGTTAACTAGGGCAGTATGGTTAATAGTAGATGTTTTTGACTATTGTATAATGTAGTTTTTTACTATTTTTAGTAAGTGTTTAAAATAATTAGTAAGTAAATTAATAAACTAGTTGAACTAGTTTAGTTTTAGTTGAACTAGTTTAGTAAGTAAATTAATAAACTAGTTGAACCAGCTGAATTAATAGAACTAATGTATTTTTAGTAAGAAAATTAATATAACTAGTTGAACTAGTTTATTTTTAGTTTATTTCTATTTATAGTAAGTTTATATTTAGTAAGAACTATTTGAATTAATAGAACTAGTTGAACATGTCACATCTGTTGTTATTTTTTTTAGTTGAAGCAATTATTCCCGCATCGATGTTGTTCGCTAGGGTTTTATTTATAGGTTTTCTTTTTGCAGAAATCAAGGAGCCCTTCCATCATACCCGCCGTCGTCCCCGTCACCGACCACCTCCGACCTCGAGGTGAGACCAGCCAAATCTCCATGTCAATATGAGTCTATAAGATATGATGTAGATAAAAACATGTATATCTTGTGTTGCTCAAATAGGATATGTGGTTGCCCAAGTGGCCGGTCATGTTCAGATTACACCTCCGAGTGGCCTATGTTTTGCCAGAGTGTTGATTAATTTCCGTTCCGGCAAATTTCAGGCGCTCGATATGTCCTATTTTAGCAAAAGGTCATGCCGGAATTTTTCGTGAATTTTGGCATGACTTGTGCTCGAATATGTAGGAAATATCGAGTGGCCTAGATTTTCTAGAAAAATAATTAAACGACATTTCGGGTTGACATTAAGTCTGCCGAGGCTCCATCACCGAAGGTCGAAAAATCAGTGAGGGGGTGTATCCACCATATATGAGAGAGGACGAAGAATCCCGACTGTTGTCGTGGGGGTCATTTCTCCTTCTTTTCCTTGTGCTCGACCTTTGTTATGCACTAGGGAAAGAAGGAGTAACGACCATCACAGACAGTCGCAAATGTTAGAGAGGAATCAGTGAGGGAGAGTGTCCACCATATAGACTCGGCAGACCGATAGTCCACCCGTGATGAATAATAATGATCTAATTTATTTTTTATAGTACATATATTTAATTGTACAAGTTTAATATTTGAATTATGAACATAGGAAATGTCGTACTCGGACGACGAAAGTCTCCCGGGGGAGTGCTCTTGGTGCCATGACGACCGGGGTGTCGTGGATCTAAGACTGACAGTAGAATGGGGGGTAGGTATGAGGAGGCAAGATCCTAGCTATGGAGTAGTTGTATACATGAGTTTTACGAGTTCAAGCCCTTCTCGGAGGAAGTAACATCCCTATTTCTCGGTGCCCTGAGGCGGTCGACTGGATTATATGTGTGTGTGGGTTTACAAAAGATGTGAACCCCTGTCCCGGAGGAGGGGGTGGCTTATATAGAGTGCGCCAGGACCCCAGCTCCCCTCCGTTATGCAGGGTTCAATGTACATAAAGAAGGAGCGTTATAGGTAACGTCCGTATTAAAGTGCTATAAATGATAGTTAAGTCTATGAGTAAACGCCCGACCGTTGCTGTGTAGAGTGACTTTCGATCTTTTGTTTGTCGAGTGATTTCTGTGACAGTCAAGTGACATTGATTCTTCCGAGTGGAATATCTCTGGTCGAGTGGATGATGGTACCCTTTAAATGCTTCTGGCTTTAGGGTGATGTCCTTGGGGAAGGTGTCTAGGTCAGTCCTATGACCCTACCCTAGGTGCATAGCTTCATCATTAGCCCCCGAATGGTTCGAGGCTTGAGTGGAGAAAGAGTCGAGAATTCCTCCGATTCAATTTTTGTGTGCTGGATGTGACTTATTGCGACCAAGCAAACAACCATGATGATCTCAACTCCTTTTCAGTCGCCTTGATCCATTCTTGAATCTGCCGAGTGAACTTACTATGATGTCTTGAGTACTAATATGGAGAAGAGATCCTGTCTAACAGATTGCCTTGCTGCGCGCGGATATCATGGGATTTGTTTTTGGGGAAGCGCGCGAGACGGGGGAGGCCGCAGTAATCGGAAGGGATTAGGTGTGGCCGCCTCGATCAACGCGCCACCATTTTCGCCCCGTACCTTGCGCGCGACTGTTGCGGGATTTGATTGGGTCGTCTGGTCCCACAAGTCAGCCACTCGGAAGAGGCCCCATATAAGGCGTCGGGCCGGGGTTTTCTTAAATAGTACGTCTTCGTCTTTCTCTTTCCCTCTCAGTTTTCTCCGCTGCATCGGCTCCTGCTCCGGCGCCGCTGCCCCATTTGAGCTCTGCTTGCCGTGATGGTGAAGGAGAAGACGGTGGCATTGGAGCGCGCGAAGAAGGCAACGGCGAAGGCGGAGGGGAAGAAGTCTGGCCGAGGCGAATCTTCCTTGAGGGACGGCCTGCCGCCGGGCTAGATCTAGGGCGACTGGATCCGCTCGACGATCCGCCAGGACGACATCGACGACCTGGTCGAGGGGGGATTGATCCCCCACGAATCGATGCGACTCCCGGGGAACGAGACCGAGCCACAGCCACAGGATGGCGAGCACGTCCTCCTGCTACTCACGTCGACCGCGGGTTTTCCTTGCCTCCCCACTCTTTCTTTCGAGGTTTCTTGAACTTCTTTGGGGCGCAACTCCACCACTTCACCCCGAACACCATCGTGTACCTTGCTACTTTTGTGTCCATGTGCGAGAGCTTCCTGGGCTGTAGGCCACACTGGGGGCTCTTCAAGCACATATTCACCTGCCGTTCTCAATCGGTCAAGAAGGCCAACCCGAGTGATGAGAGAACGCAAGTGATTTATATGTGCGGGGGTCTTGGGATTCAGATGAGGAGTAAAAGTACTTTCCCAGCCATGATCCTTCCTGAGTCGGTTCGAGGGTGGCAGTCGACCTGGTGCTACTGCAAGGACCAGCCGACTACAGGTCAGTCGACTGAACTTCCCCCCTTTTCCATGGCCCGAGTGGAGAAGCCTCTGCTTTGAAAGTGATCCCAGAGGAGAAGGCACAAGTGAAGGTGCTGGTTGAGCGAGTAGTTCAACATGTCCGTGATGGGGTAACCGTTATGGATCTGTTGGAGGTCTTCCTCAGGCGACACATCCAACCACTTCAAGCCCGTGACCATCCGATGTGGATGTATTCGGGCAGCAACGACATCACTCGGATCCATCCAGAGGAGGTCGACGATGCTACGTTGGAAGGGTGGCCGAAGAGTATTACTGGCAACAAAGACAACCCCAGGGGATCCCGGAGGATTCCTCCACTCAACAACTCATACGAGACTGACAAGGTATGACTCCACATGGTCGAGTGTTTTCTTGATGTCAAGTTGCTGTTTGCTGTCACCCGACTGTCTCCTATCTTGGTTGTTGTCTTCCAGGCCCTGAGTGAGATGTACTCGATGCCCAACGGGGAGCAGGAGCAGGACCCAGAGGGAGAAGCGAGTGGAGGTGAAAGCGGCGAGTGGCGCTCTGATGACGAGGAGGACGAGGACAGTGAAAACCCGAGTGATGAAGAAGAGGTCGACTCTCCTCCTCGTAGGGAAAAATGATCCAAGCTTTCTCACGATCCAGCAAGTGCCTGCGGCAAGGCGGCCGCACAAACTAGGCAGTCATCGAAGCTCCCTCAAACGTCTTCTCCGGCTCTGACTGAAAAAGTGTTGAAGCAACCGAAAGCTACGCCATCCAAACCGCCAAAGGCCTTGCCGAAGATCAAAGTGGCCATCCCCATTACTTCCGGGTATTAGTTGGACTTGATTTCTTGTTTTGGTATGAATCTGGATTTGAGGCGACTCATTTCGTCAGACATCACCAACTGAAATATGAAATTTGTAGTGCCGCTACCTCTGGGACTTCCACTCGCCAGTATGAAGATGAGGACATGGAAGATGCGGTCACCCCCAACCCAGGTACAATCCTCGTGATCTTGTTCTCGATTGTATGGTCGATTAACTTCTCATGACTCATCTGGAGTCGGCTGATTTCTTTGCAGCCCCTCCCAATGTCATTGAGCTTCCAGATGATGACAAGGATGTGCCACTGAGGCCCAGGAAGAAGAAGGCAATAGCTAGCAAGACATCCTAGTCGGAGTCGGCGGTGGAGCGGGTAGTTCAACGGCTCGAAGATGCAAGTAAAGTTTCTGTAACCTTTGCTGACCCAGTGTCGAGTGCGCATCCTGCATCGTCGACTGCTCCAGAGCTTGCTTCAACCATCCAAATCCATGCCTCGGATCTCCAAGTCGCTATGTCTGGACCGTCCGTCCCCTTCTTTGCCACTCATCATGTTCTAGAAAGCCAGTCGGACGCCGCTGTGGAGGCCATTCGTCAGGCTGGTATAATGATGGAGCGGGTGAAGGCGGTACATGAAAGCAGTCAGGCTGCTTATGACGCCAGCGCGGCTCTTCGAGCCAATGTCCTGGTAAGTTAACTTCCGACTGAACTTTTTCTTTAAGGATATGCTACCCGAATGTTTTCCTTCGCATAATCTTTCATTGTCTTGTACTTCGAGATTGTACACCCACTGGGTGCTTTATCAGCCTGTCCCTTTTTTGCACTCGGTCTGGGTGGACCAGCCGAGTGAGATCCGAACCAGTGGGGGCACGCCAAGTGCACCCACTGGGTGTAGTCCCCTAGACCGCAGTCGACTGCTGGCAGTTAGCTGGGGTCTGAGCACTTCTTTCTCTTTTTTTTGTACTCGGTCTGGGCGGACCAGCCGAGTGGAATCCAAACCAATGGGGGCACGCTAAGTGCACCCACTGGGTGTAGTCCCCGAGACCGCAGTCGACTGCTGGCAGTCAGTTGGGGTCTGAGTGGTCTTGAAGTTTTATTCACTCGGAAGTAAATAATCTTTGATCTTGTTGATTGATATGTATTTTACTCACTGTAGAAATCTTGTTCGCTTATCTCCAAGTTTACCGAGTTTGAGGAAAAGCAGAGGCAACTCAATCTTGATCTGGAGTTGGCTCAACAGAATTTATAGAAGGCTCAAGATGAAGTCGCTGGTACGGAAGGTAACGACCTGTCGACTACTTAACTTGACCATCCTTCAACTTGTCTTTTCATTCTTCTATTTGATATAAATGTGTATTTTGTAGAGAAAATGAGGCTGGCCCTGGAGAAGAAAGACTTGGACCTTGCAGCTGCGCAGAAGGAGGCTCAAGAGAAAACTGCCCTTGCTGACCAGAAATTGGCTTCAGTCGGAGCGCTGGAGGAAGAAATCAACAAGATGAAGTCGTGTCTCACTGAATCCAATCGAGAGGCGACTCGTCTGAAAAAAGATAAAGTGGCTCTGAACGACCAGCTGGAAAGCATGACACATAGGAGGAACGATCTGGAAGCTTATTTGAAAGCTCTTGCCAAGAAACTCTTTCTTATGCTCGAAGGTATCCCCTTTTACCCGACAGTTTTACTGTTTGTAGGTTAGTCCTGGCCAGTCGACTCATTAACTCCTTGACTCTGCAATATTCTGCCAAAACTTTGAAGAGGAGATTGGACAGATCGAGACGGGATTGGACCCTGTCCTTTCTCCAGTCGGCAACGAGGCTGCTATGAATGTGCTTCGACTGGAGTCCCGCGTCGCCAGTGTTACAAGTTACCTTGCCCGTCTGAAGGTGGAAGTTTCACGCATTGACTCATCACTCTGGCCAAGGGCAACGCTTCAGAATGATCTCGAGTCTCTGATGGCTCGACTCAATGAGGTCCCTGGTCGAGTGCAGGAATGGAAGAAGTCCTTTGCCCGCTGCGGTGTTGACGTGGCTCTGTCACTGGTCAGGGTCCACTGCAGAGAGGCTCAAGAAGAGAAGCTGGCGGCGATCAAGGTCACCAACACAAAAAGGCACGACTTCTAGTCCTTCATGGAAACTTTCATTGCTGCTGCCACTCGAATCGCGGACGGGATCGATTTGGACGAGTTCATCGAGCCTGCCAGTCCTCCTCCTGCTGAGTGAACAAACTTGATACTTAAACTTGCTTTAAATTTGCCTCGGTATGCCGAGTGGTTATTGTAACCGTTAAACTCTTTCGGGCCTGACGCCCGAGTACTTTTATCTTCGTTCTGAAACTCTTGAGATTTTATCTGTTCTTGGTTTATCTTCTGCATGTGCTTGCGTTTGCCTTCGAGTGGAACTTATTCTTCACTCGGAATATTCTTTGAGATGCAACTCTGTGGGAGATATCCCAGTCGACTTGCGCCTCGTCGTCCTTGCGGATAGGGATGGAGCGCACATTGTACTTATGGCGCAGCTCCGTGGCGAGGATTGCAGTCGACCTGCACCTCGTCAGCCTTGCGGATACAGATGGAGCGGACATTGTACTTGTGGTGCAGCTCCGTGGAGAGGATTGAAGTCGACCTACGCCTCGTCATCCTTGCGGATAGGGATGGAGCGGACATTGTACTTATGGCGCAGCTCCGAGGAAAGGTTTGCAGTCGACCTACACCTCATCATCCTTGCAGATAGGGATGAAGCGGGCGTTGTACTTGTGGCGCATCTCTGAGGAAAGGTTTGCAGTCGACCTGCACCTCGTCATCCTTGCGGATAGGGATGGAGCGCAAATTGTACTTATGGCGCAACTCCGTGGAGAGGTTTGCAGTCGACCTGCATGATGTAGGGTAGAAACCCTAGGGGCCGATCTTTCATGAAAGGAGCGGATCCCGCGAAGAACACGAAGAATACGGGGAAGAACAGAGAGAAATCACAAGGGGAAACACTCAAGAACAAGTCCAATCACACATGCACTAGACAATCAAACACACAAGATCCACAAGGTACATGAACAACAAAGGGAAAGATACAAGGTAGAGTTCATCTCCGTGAGGAGGTCTTGAGGGGGGCTACCCAAGAGGGGGTCTTGAATCCGCTTGGGAGGATCTTCTCCGAGGAGGCACGATCTCCGTGGAGAAGGTAACCAAGTGGATGAGCAAAGCTCTCACACAAACATGAGCTAATCATTTGCTACCCTAGAATGGAGGGGGGGATGAGTATATATAGTAGTAGCCACGAAGGGGTAAGTGAGGGGCGAATGGGTACATGGGCCTTGGCCCGAGTCTCTGGGCGCAGGCAGGGCCAGAAGTTCTGGGGACGGCCGGAAGGACCGGGCGCCGGAGGTTCCGGGCAAAGGTCCGGGCTATCCAGAGAGTTGGCACACTCTCGGACGGCTTCGGTGCAGCAGGGCCGAAAGCTCCGGGATGGCCGGAGGTTCCGGTGGCCGGAAGTTCCGGGCAGCGGCCGAAAGTTCCGGGCTTTCCAGAAGCTTGTCCAGGCTTCTTCTTCCTTCTCTTCCACGCTTCCCTCGCGGATGGTGTAGGTGATCCTTGGCGCTTGCACTCCTCCTCGTCATCCGTGAAGCTCCGACAATACCTATGCATGCACACGAGTGGAGTGTCAAGTAGTATACCATCCTTGAAGGGGTCAAGTGAGCACGCGTAAAGGAGATGGTTCACCTTTGTGTATGTGAAGTAGATGTCGCATGTGTCACTTGCCGAATGAACTCTTGACATGGTGATGTCCATAGGATGCTCCGCATCACCCCCTCCCCCTTGGGAAAGATCTGACCTCGGATCGAAATCCAAATCACCATGGGAAAGAGATGGCGTCGCCGTGTAGTAGTGGTCGATCACCAAGTTCTCGTCATCTTGAAGCTTGAAATGGGCACTCTCCAATGTTGCACCGTCTCATGATTCCTTCAAAAGGAGCAAGGAGAACAAACACTTGGAAAAATAAATGCGGTTAGCGTTAGTGCAAAACCAAGCATTCAAGAGGTGATTCACCCAACAAGTGTTGTCATCAAGCATAGCATATGGTGTGACAAAGGATTATGACATGGAATGTAAGCACATAAATTGAGCACAAAGAAGGACATCATGGAAACAAGCATGTAAATGTGAGGTAGTGATGCAAATATGTGTAACAAGAGAAGAAGCATCAACCTCACGGTGATAGCGATCATGCATAAAGCGCTCGACAAATGGTTGATGATAGGCATAGGAATCATTCACAACACCAAGTAAAATGAAGTGTCTAAACACATGGGTCAAGTGCAAGACAATCCAAGCATAACGTGCATAGGGTGTAGTGAAGATAGTATGGCACTCAACACAATAGAAAGAGCAATTGTTCATCATGTGTGAGGCAATCAAGACAAGCATGTAGCAATCAATGGGACATGGCATATGTGAAGTGATGACATTGTTGCAACCAAACATGTGAGAGGAACAAGTAATCCAAGAATTGGATGCAACACACAAGGCATATATATCATGATGCATGGAATGGTGAAAATGACAAGTCGAAGCAAGATCTCTAACATGTGTGCAATCAAGTGGTCCAAGATGAACAATAAGTCTCATGGGGAAAGCAACACAAGTAGTATGATCCATAATATCAATGATCATGGTTTGGGGGTTCTCAAAAGAGAGGGATATTACTTTGAAAGCATGTCCTTGTGCATTCTTCACAATGCCGAAGCACAAGCAAGTGCAATGTAGAATCGTCGTGGTAGAAGGTGGTTCACTCTCAAGAGCTTGAATTGTCAACTCACGTGAAGTGGAAGTCGACACGAAGTCCAAGTATCCTACACATGCACACAACAAAACAAAGAACGTATGCGCATGGTAGATAAATACATCATCCATCGTGATGGTTCTCTTCTCTTGCACATAACCATTAGAAGCACAAGTGCATGAATAATAAGATGCAACAATGACTATATTCATGGAACTAGGTATATGGTGCAAAGAAGGAAGACAAGCAGGCTTCACAAGAACTATGTCAAAATCTACACCAAGCTTGCAAAAACACATACAAGTATGAGAATCAATCATCATGTGTAATGCAAAGCGTGGGTCACAAATGCATGGCAAAGGCATAGTAATGAGCATACCATGCAAAGTGAACATGGCAAGATGGGCATATAATATGTAATGGACAATAGCCCATAGCCAAGTGAGGGTCATGTAGAAGAAATGCGCGAAGAATTCGCGTGAAGAGAGTGGTGGGAAAGGCAATCCATGGGATCCCAAGTAATCATTGCTCTCTAGAGCTCGTTTTGTCAACTCGTGGGATTGTGAGGTTGACAAGTATTCATGGGTACCTACACAAAAGAGACACAAGCCAAAGAAGTTGTGCGCGTGGTAAATGTACACATCATCCATCATGATGTGTATGTGCATGCGCGAGTTAGCACAAGATAAGCATCGCTCAAATAAATTTGATGCATGGTATAAGAACATGTCATCCATCATGAAAGAATAGTTATTGTGTATAACACGATGGGGACACAAATTGAGCATAGTAGTATATGGCACAACAATATCATTATGATTCATGAGGAGCATATGGTGCACACAAGTATTGGGATCATGCAATGGATGGGATGAATCAAAGTCTCCTAAAATGTATGAGGAAACTATGGGGGTCTCCTCATGAGCAATATTGGAAACATCATATGGAGAAAATGGACAACATCGAAAACAATGCATATCCGAAGCTAGGTGGTTATGGCATGGCATATGAGATATATGATGCAAAGGGAGCATATCAATATCATCACAAGAGAAACAAATGCCAATAACCATGGGCTTGTCATCTATTCCGTAAGTGCAAATTGGGTTAATTTTAATGGCATATGCATAGTCACTATGAAGAGATTGCAAATATGACATATGATTGATCTCATGCATAGCATATGACAAGTCAAGCGGATTGGCAAACATGATGTGACCAAGAGAATTATCACAAGTGATCCTATGCAACATGGCATCACAACTAATAGACTCCACATGGGAATCGTCAAACTCATCATAAATGGGTAAATCATTGCATGGGGAAATCATACTAGCATGAATCATGGAAATAGGGGGATCAATATCATGCAAGTAATCAATGTCATGATAGTCCACTAGTGGGACAAGAGCATCACCTTCACCTATGTTACCTTTGTCATTCCACTCAAGTGGTGTAGGTGAGGTGGTAAAGACCAAATGGTGGTCATCATCATCAACTTGATGGAACCATGTGGGGGGTGCATCATATTCCACCATGGCCATCGTCTTGTCCAAAGGTAGTACGTAGTCATCGCGAATCGGCGCGTCATCATATATGGGACCTAGCACCAAATGAGAAGACACAATAGAGGTAGAGGTTAAGTCGTTAGAAATCGAAGAGGCCTCACATGACCTATCAACTATCACTCTCTCTCTCTCTATGTGGTGGTTCACTCACTCCCTCAAAATAGGTGTGCTCAAACTCACATATGGTGGAGTCACTCATCTCACTCAAGAGGTGGGGGTTGTGGCTCTCCTCACATGGGAATTGTGGAAACACATCATATATAGGGCTACTAGTGAAGTCACTCTCACTCTAAATATGGTGGCAAAAGTCACTCAAGTCATCATACATCGCCGTGGTCGAAGGGAGAATCCCATGCTCAACCATCTCATCGCCGTCATCATGGATGAAAGCCGAAGATGGCACATCATCATTCTCGCCTCCTAAGATGGAAGCATCATCCTTGCTCGCCACCTTGTCGCTCGCCTCCAAAGCTTGGTCCTCGAGGGTCTCCGTAGTCGTACTCGTCGCCCCACCATCTTGAAAAAGAGTCGAAGTAGACTCGGCACCATCAATGCCACAAAGATGGATGGCGGTGAAGTCGAACTTGGGAGCATCGTCTTGGAGCTCATCAGGCTTGGACATCTTGGTGGTACTTGCCTCATGCTCGTCATCTAGGAGCTTGGTCTTCGAGAATTGTGCTTGGGGTGGAAAAGCCTTGGCCTTCATGAGTTCTTGTTCCACCTTGAGAGCACCAATGTAGTTGTCGTCGAGGGACTTGTAGTTCTCGAGGAAGATAGTCTTGGAGATGTTGTTGTTCAATCCCATCATGAAGTGGAACTTCATTGACATGGGTTCGTCCACGCCGGCTCGTCGCAGGGCATGCTTCAACTCCTTGAAGTACTTGTCGATGGACTTGGATCCTTGGATGGTGTTCTCCAATTGGCGTAGAAGTTGTTCTGTTTAGGTTGGAGGCACGAACTCTCGCCGCAAAGCTTTCTTCGTCTTGGGCCAACTCATGTCGTAGCTCTCCGAAGGTGTGTGAAGCCACCATGTGTACGCATAGTTGTGGAAGTTCCTTGTGGCGCACTTCACTTGATCTTCGGGACCAACTTGATGTAGCTTGAGGTAGTCGTCCATGAGGTGCTCCCACTCGAGATACTCCTCAGGTTCTTGAGTTCCATAGAAAGGAATCTCGTGGTCGGTGTCGAGGTTGTAGTAGCTCATGGAAGTCACGGACTTGAGCTTGGGGAACTTCTCTTGAGAATAGTCTTGAGGTGCTTGTTGGCGAAGATGCCGTATGTCCGTAGGCGAAGATGCCTTGAAGTCGCTTGGCGAAGATGCCAAGGGAGATGGTGAAATTGTTGAGCGGTTGTTGGTGTTGAGCTCATGACCTTCACGTTCTTGGTGGTGATGGTGTCGATGCCGATGTGATCTTGCCGGAGATGGTAGCTCAGAAGCATGTGCTCTTGAGCATCTTCTCGAAGATGAGGAAGGTCACTTGTAGGACTTGATGAGGGCTTTGTTCTCCTCAATTTGAGCTTGCATCTTGGCGTCGTTGGAGTTGTTCATGGCATCAAACTCGTCGTTGTTGTTGTTGCAGACCGAAGGTGAAATGTCTTGCGTATCCATCACAAGACTCGAGTAGAGGTGAGTAGGAAATGAGATAAACAATACCAAGTTACCTTTTCCCAAAGTTGAGGATGTATCCCGTTTCACTCAATGTGAGATGAAAGAATAGTGGAATCGGTACCGGACTTGTTCACTCACACCTATCAAGTAAAGCTTATGTAGTAGCTCGGTGAGGATAGTGGCACAAAAATTTAATGCAAAATGTTAGCAAGAGTCAATAATGTTGAAAGAGATTCACAAATTCGCAAGTGAAACAAGTAGACCAATAGCAATGAATGGCACACGGAAACACACACACACACACACACACACACACAGATAGATAAATGGGGTTGTGCAACCAAGGAATGAGCACAAAGTGTCGAGTCCACGGAAAACGCTCGTGTTGCACAACTCAAGAGAGATGCTAGCACGATTGCTCAATAGGCGGATATGACACTTGTGCACAACCTATAAGATGCAAAATGGATAAGCTTTCTATCCCAAGTATGCTATATATGTATGGTTCCCGGTGTATGATCCAAGATGATCGGATATGACAATCTTATATGCAATGTGGTATGATGCTATGGCTATTGCTTACAAGCTTCTTTGCTCTCTCCTTTTTTTTGATATGGTCACTTTGCGAAATGCACAAACCAAGATAGCAATTGTGTATATGCGGGAACAAACTTGTGGCACAAGGGATGATATGATACCAATAAGATATGGTATGTATGCAATGGAAGGTGTAGACCAATGATCACTAATGTGCACAAGTAACGTTGCCGGCAATACTCAAATGGCTAGTCTCGATAGGCAAGTAACGCAAAATGGGCTGGGGGTTATCAATGCAATTGCAAGGGAATATACAATGGAGGGATACCACTATAACAAGATGATATAGAGGTTACCGTCAATGGTGATGATGAGTGGCGGTGTTCTTGATGTAGGTACCAAGATGATAGAGACTCGTCCCTAAGTAGCCGAAACACCTTAGGAAACGGAAAAAAACCGCGAACTCAAAATCTCAAATGGCAAATGTCAAAATGGTGGTAGCGGGAATGCGGTGGTGGTTGCGGAAGTATTGGTGGAAACCCTGTCAAAATGGGTTAATGTGGAAGGGTATGATGGGCTATGCGAGTCAATGTTGAAGTGACCGTCCCTAAGTAGCCGAAACACCTTAGGAGACGCAAGCCACAACTCAAACTAACTCAAATAGATTCGGGTTAAGTTGGGGTGTGATACGTCTCCAACGTATCAACTTTTCCAAACACTTTTGCCCTTGTTTTGGACTCTAACTTGCATGATTTGAATGGAACTAACCCAGACTGACGCTGTTTTTAGCAGAATTACCATGGCGTTATTTATGTGCAGGAGCAAACGTTCTCAGAATGACCTGAAACTTCACGGAGCCACTTTTCAGAAAATAAGAAAAATACCTACAAAAGATGAAGGCCAGGGGGCCCACCACCTCTCCATGAGGGTGGGGGGCGCGCCTGCCCCCCTAGGGAGCGCCCCCTACCTCGTGGGCCCCCTGTTGACTCTTCGACTCCAACTCCAACTCCATATATTGAGTTTCGCGGAGAAAAAATCAGAGAGAAGAAATCATCGCATTTTACGATACAGAGCCGCCGCCAAGCCCTAAAACCTCTCGGGAGGGCTGATCTGGAGTCCGTTCAGGGCTCCAGAGAGGGGAATCCGTCGCCATCGTCATCATCAACCATCCTCCATCACCAATTTCGTGATGCTCACCGCTGTGCATGAGTAATTCCATCGTAGGCTTGCTGGAAGGTGATGGGTTGGATGGGATCTATCATGTAATCGAGTTAGTTTTGTTAGGGTTTGATCCCTTGTAGGATCGAAAATATGTCTAGAGGGGGGGGGTGATTAGACTACTTGACCAAATAAAAACTTAACCTTTTCCCAATTTTAGTTCTTGGTAGATTTTAGCTATTGTAGGACAAGTCAAGCAATCATCACACAATTCAAGCAAGCATGCAATGCAACTTGCAAGAATGTAAAGGGAAGGGTTTGGAGAATTCAAACGCAATTGGAGACACGGATGTTTTTCCCGTGGTTCGGATAGGTGGTGCTATCCTACATCCACATTGATGGAGACTTCAACCCATGAAGGATAACGGTTGCGCGAGTCCACGGAGGGCTCCACCCACAAAGGGTAACGGTTGCGTGAGTCCATGAAGGGCTCCACCCACGAAGGGTCCACGAAGAAGCAACCACCCACAAAGGGTCCACGAAGAAGCAACCTTGTCTATCCCACCATGGCCATCGCCCACGAAGGACTTGCCTCACTAGCGGTAGATCTTCACGAAGTAGGCGATCTCCTTGCCCTTACAAACTCCTTGGTTCAACTCCACAATCTTGTCGGAGGCTCCCAAGTGACACCTAGCCAATCTAGGAGACACCACTCTCCAAGAAGTAACAAATGGTGTGTAGGTAATGAACTCCTTGCTCTTGTGCTTCAATTGATAGTCTCCCCAACACTCAACTCTCTCTCATAGGATTTGGATTTTGTGGAAAGAAGATTTGAGTGGAAAGCAACTTGGGAAGGCTAGAGATCAAGATTCATATGGTAGGAATGGAATGTCTTGATCTCAACACATGAGTAGGTGGTTCTCTCTCAGAACATATGAGTTGGAATTGTGTATGTGTTCTGATGGCTCTCTCTTCGAATGAAGAGGTGGTGGAGGGGTATATATAGCCTCCACACAAAATCCAACCGTTACACACAGTTTTCCAATCTCGGTGGGACCGAATCAACAAACTCGGTCGGACCGAAAAGGTAAACCTAGTGACCGTTAGAGATTTTCGGTGGGACTGACATGCAACTCGGTAGGACCGATATGGTTAGGGTTTGGGCATAACGTAATCTCGGTGAGACCGATTACACAAACTCGGTGAGACCGATTTTGGTAATTAGCTAACCAGAGAGTTGGTCAGGCAAACTCGGTGGGACCGATTTGCTCTTTTGGTGAGACCGAAAAGTTACAAAAAGGAAACACTGAATTTACATTGCAATCTCAGTGGGACCGATTCGCTCTTTCGGTGAGACCGAAAAGTTACGAAAGGGAAACAGAGAGTTTGCAATCCCATCTCGGTGAGACCGAGATCCCTATCGGTAGAACCGAATTGCTAGGGTTTGGCAGTGGCTTATGACAAGTGAAACTCGGTGGCGCCGGATAGAAAGAATCGGTATGACCGAGTTTGGCTTAGGGTTTAGGTCATAAGTGGATATGGGAAAGTAGTTGAGGGTTTTGGAGCATATCACTAAGCACATGAAGCAAGAGGCTCATTAAGCAACACCTCATCCCTCCTTGATAGTATTGGCTTTTCCTAAGGACTCAATGTGATCTTGGATCACTAAAATATAAAATGAAGAGTCTTGAGCTTTTGAGCTTGAGCCAATCCTTTGTCCTTAGCATTTTGAGGATTCCACTTTCACATCCATGCCATGCCAATCATTGAGCTTTCCTGAAATAATCATCTTGGAATAGCATTAGCTCAATGAGCTATATGTTGTTATGAATTACCAAAACCACCTAGGATAGTTGCACTTTCAATCTCCCCCTTTTTGGTAATTGATGACAACATATAGATCAAAGCTTCGACAAATGATAATAAGCATGAAATATATCGTCGCTTTGAGAAGTATGTGACAAGTAAGAGCTCCCCCTAAATTTGTGCATATTTAAAATTTGCTTTGGACTGCAAATGCACAAGGAGTTAGAGTCATGGGTTACTCTTCCATGTCACATACATCTTGGTGGAGCGCTTAAAATGATAAGAATGAAATACATGCACTCATCACTAAGAATAGTGAATGATCACATAAGATAGATAAGATAATAGCATTAAGCAAGCATTTAGTGTAGCTTATCATCAAACACATGATCATCAATGTCTTATAGATAACGACATAGTATCTCAAGCACTCAAAAGCAAACAAAGTTCGAAAAACCACCAAATAAAGCAAGAGAGAAAAAAACAACACTCTCTCTCTCGAAGCCTATGATCTATACATTTTTCTTCCCCTTTGGCAACAAGTTACCAAAAAGTTCCTAGAAAATGCATAGTGCTAAGTCGACACTCAGGCTTGATCTTCAGGTGGTGGTGGAGTCCGGATCACTCCAAGGACGAAGGCTTCCGTAGACGCTGAAGTAGACGCTGGAGTTGGAGCTGAAGTAGACGCTGGAGCAGGTTGGGCTGGTGCTATGGCTGGAGCTGAGGCAGTTGCTCTTGTGTCAGGAACTGGCACTGCAGACGACCTCGCACCTCTTGGCACTCTGGCAAAGGCATCAGTTGTAGTCCTGCCTCTCCTCTCCTGCATGTCATCCTGGAGCTGCTCCACTGCAGTCTGAATCTCTGTCACCTTGACATCCAAGTCATAGAACTTTTGTTCCATGATTCTCTCTAGGCTTGCCTGGTTCTGAGTTAGGGTGGCTAGTCCTTTCTCAATCCGCAGGGTGGATGCAATAAGGTAACCAAGCTGCTCTTGTTTGGTTTTCAAGAAATACTCAGATGCCTCCTCTTGAGTTGGCATCTTGGCAGCTTTCTCCTTCCTCGCCTTCTCCTTCTTTGCTTGTGCTTGTGCAGACGATGGTTCATTTTCAGTCATCACAACTTGATTGTCCTCAAAATCTGGACGAATGGGCAGGTGTTCCTTGTCCAATAAGTATATGCCCGTGCCCATCTTGGAGTTGATGAGCTCCTGAATCTGTGGGGCATATCCACAGCTCCTCTTCTGATCAGCTGCTGTCCTCTTAATGGTCTCTACCATGAGGCTCATCACCTTGAACTTCTGTGGCACATCAAAGATATGTAGCAAGTTGATTGCATGGCCTCTGATCATCTTGTGATCACCTGACTTGGGCAAGAGAGTGTGTCTCAAAATCCAATTGATGGTTGGCAGCCCTGACAGAAGATAGTGTACTGAGCCAAACTTGAAGGTGTCAAGTGCTTCATTTGGAATTTCCTTGTACATATTGGACATAGAGTTGCGGTCCATCTTCTTCTTGGCATAAATGTCCAAGTCATCCTCATGCTCCTCTGGGGCATTAATGAGCTATGCCCACTTAGAACCTGTAGATTGGTACCTCGTACCTTCAGACATCCAAGTTATCCTACCATCTGGATAAAAGTGTGCTGTGGAGTAGAACTGCATAATGAGTTCCTCGTTCCACTTTGTGAGCTTCTGCCCAACAAAGTCTGCTACTCCACAAGCATTGAAGCTGTCATGCACTCCAGGATAGTGCTCTTCATTGTCCTTGATGTACTCCCAATCAACCCATCTCATGTCACAAACTATGGGCTTCTTATCAAGCAGCACTGTCTCATAGAAATCTTGCTGTTCCTTGGTGTGAAATCTGTAATCCACAGCAGTCCTTCTCCTTGAAGCATACGGATCTGCTTCTCTCCACTTCCTGAGCCCTGAATCTCTCCTGAGCTTCATGTCCTCAGCCACAGGATGAGCATCGTTGTGGTCTGGGATCTTGGGCTTGAGTTTTCTGAGTACTTGCTCTTCATCATCTTCTTCTGCAGCTTCAGGCACTGGGGCCTTGTTCTTTTCACCAACTGGGATGCTTCTTGTATTTCTCTTTGGTTTTGGCTTTGGAGCTGGCTTGGCCCTGGAAGCAGTTGCCCCTGATCTTATGGCATCACCCATCAGCTTGGGTGCCTTAGGTGCTGGTGCAGCTACCTCTTCTTCTTCTTCCTCTTCCATGATGGAAGCCTTTCCAAGCACTCTGGCTCCGGTCTTCTTGACCCTTTTCTTCCTTTTCTTGCCTTCAGCAGCAACTGGCTCTTTGGGCTTCTCAGTTGAAGCTCTGGCCTTTGACATAGGCTGCCTGCCTGCTGGCCTTTTGATCTTTAAACCTGGCTTTGTGCCCTGTGCTGGCTCAACTCTTTTTGATGTGGCTTCCTCTTCTGCCACATAATCTTCATCCTCAGAATCTGAAGTTCTCTTCTTCCTCTGTCTGGTGGCAGCTTTAGGCAGATTGCTTGGGGTACTCCTGCTGCCATCATCTGAAGAGCTGGAGGGACTAGTGCCGTCACTCATCTGCACTTGCTCTTCTGACATGTTCTGGCTATCACTCTGGTCTGACATGATGAACAAGCTGACTGCTGACCCTGTGAACAGTTTATAGATGAGGTAGAATAGATGAGCATCACAAAATGCAGAGATTTTTGCAAAAGAATGACTCAAAAACTTAGTTTTAGTTTCCCACTGAAATCATCTCGGATCTACCGATTTTCAAACTCGGTGATACCGAAGCAATTTTGGAACCTAAACTAGTGAACTCGGTTGGACCGAGTCACAGTTCGGTGGCACCGAGACTGCTAGGGTTTCACAAAGTTTCAAAATCGTTCACACCGATAAGTAATTCTCGGTCAGACCAAGTCTCACTTGTGCAATGGCATAAGCCAAATTGGTGGGACCGAGTTTTTCAACTCGGTGGGTCCGAGATGGTTTCGGCGGAAACCTAAACCTAGAATTTTCGAATCAAACCTAATCTACAAATTCATTGACTGGATAGAAGTTTATCAAACATGGCTAGAATCAATATGATCACAATGTGCTAGGAATCGGATTGGGGAATAGCACAAAGATCGAGTCCATACCCTAGTTCGGCGGAGACTCGCTACTACGGCAACGGCGGGGTAGAATTCCCGTTGACGGTGATGGAGACCAGCGACTGGAGGCGGCTGGCGGCGAGAAGACGATCCAGAGACCACGTTGGCAGAGCAGGCTATCGCGCGGGCAAAGGGGTTCAGAGAAATTTCCAAATTTTGCCCGTGACTATATATAGCCCGACCCTGTCGGTGTGACCGAGTGGAACGACTCGGTGGCACCGAGATTCATAACTGCAAGCAGTTACTGAAACTCGGTGTGACTGAAAGGTTCAAATCGGTTGCACCGAGATCGAAAACCTAGATCAACTTAATGATCTCGGTAGGCCGAAAGTAGGGTATCGGTCAGACCGAGAATCATAAAGAGGTTTTGGAAGTTTAAGTCTATGACGAATCGGGGACTCCGAGCGCTCCTCACACAGAGTGGTTTGAATCTAACTTGATCAAATTTTGTGATGTAGCATGAATAGAGTTCGAGACGAGAAAAGCATAGATAGCTAGAGGAGGTTCTTAGGCATTCTTGTCCATCCACTTGGCAAAAGGAAATAAAACCGAGCAATCAAAACAACAAGTGGATGTCCTCGAATGAGTAAGATATGCAACCAGCATGCTCACACAATAAGATGGCAAATGAAATATGTGACAAGGCATGCACAACCAATTCTAGCACCTATCAAGCAATTTGCGATGACAAGGTCATCTATATATGAGCATATTGACTTAGGAGTCAAGTGAGAACACTTGATCATAGGTCATACTCATCGTTTAAGCTCAAGTGGGGTTACCACTTTTACATAAAGCATTGTTGTGTTCACATCTTTAGAGTTGCTTTAGCTCAAGTCTTAGAGTAAATCTCCCCCTAGATGTGATATCCCCCCTTAGAGGGATGAACTAACCTCGGGTTTTGTCGATGATGACTTCATGTAGATGTTGAAGATGTGGATGCTCAATGTTGATGCAGATCACTTGGAGCTATCCATTTGAGTGAATTGCACTTTCAATACCTACATGGGTTAGTCCCACAAGGAACAAACAAGGATATCCATAGACATAGAGTGATGCACACACAAGATGATGTCCATGAAAACTTTTAGGTTACCTTGTCCCTTGTCTTACCAACAAGAGGGTTTGTGACTCCTTGAACTAGTGCAAGATGTGGAAGTTGATTGCACTTGTTCTTGCCAAAATGATAAGAGTGAAGTATGTTGGCGGAGTCACCCTCAAGAACTCTCTAGTTCTTCTTCTTTTGGATCCACACCATCTTGATGGGAATCCTTGGAGTTGTAGTCGTACTTGATGAAGTGGAACTTGAAGTAGTCTTGGGAATCCACTTGACTAAGGTCTTAGGAGCTTCTTCAAATGCATCAATTTCCTCTTGAAGCTTGTCCTTGCCCTTTTGCTTGTAGTCTTGTGGTGGAAGATCATCTTGAGCTTGTGTCCCCTTGAAAGAAGTATCATACTTTTCTGGTTGAGGAACAAACTTTGTCTTGGGGTATTGATCTTCTTCCCACTCAACTCCATTGGCATTGAACTTTCGTTCAAAACCAACACCTTGATTCTTCCGGTGCATTCCTTGCTTGCGCACAATTTCCTCGAATTGCTTACTCCTGGCAAGGCTTTTGTACACTCCTTTCTCTATAATTCCCTTAAATAAGCTATTTTCTTGCTCAAGTGTAACTTGGCTAAGAGAATCATTAGCGGAATCAAGAGAACTACCAGAAGCAACAATATTGGATTTAGCATGATCATTGTTACTGCTAGAGGAAGAATCTTTCTTGTTCTTGTTACTAGACTTGACTTGAGGCATGTAAGTGGATAAGAGTAAACGCTTGGCAATGTAAGAAGAACTTTTCTTGCGGAGATCATCATTGATTGCTTTTAAGAACTCATGCTCTTGCTCAAGATTGAGCTTTTCAAAGCGTAATTTCTCATGAGCTCTTAAAAGTTCTTGATGATCTTCGAAGATAGTTTCATGAGCTAACTTAAGAGTGTTTAGTTCTTTAGTTAGAGCTTCAATCTTCTCCTTATCATTGTCATTCGTTTTATCTTGATTAGCATGATTAATTGACGTTTCATCATAGTATTCATCACTAGAGTTGTCAACAAGAAAATCATCACCTAACAAGTCATCTTCATCACTATTGAAATCAACATACTCGGGGTGTGTTACCTTAGGACCTTTGGCCATGAAGCATCTTCCAATTCCTTCATTTGGTGAGTCAAATATGTCGTAGGAGTTGGTTGACACAAGTGCTAGACCGGCAACACCTTCATCTTGAGTATCTTCGGAGTCGGAGTGATAACTTCTCTCGGAGTGGCTGTCGGAGTCGGAGACGGATACCCATTCACCAACATGAGCTTGATGTCTCCGTTTTGTGTAGCTCCTTAATGATTTTTCCTTCCTTTCCGAATCCTTGCTTCTCCATGAGTATCTTTGTTCATAACGATCATCTCTACTCCTTCTCTCTCTTGGTGGTGATTCTTTGCTTCTTCTTTTTGGAGAATCTTCTCTTCTCTTGTAGGGAGCCGTACACTCATTGGAATAGTGTCCGGGTCTTCCACAACTGTAGCAGTTTCGCTCTCGACTAGAAGATCTTTTGTCATTGTAGGACCTTGACTTGAAGCTTCTATCTTTGCTTCTACTCTTGTAGAACTTGTTGAAGTTCTTCACCATTAAGCTCAATTCTTCATTGAAGTTTTGTTTCTCACTTGATGATGCAGGGGCTTCACATGAGGCTTTGTAGGCACCACTTGATTTGTTGTGAAGTTCCTCTTTATCCTTAAGTGACATCTCATGAGCAACAATTCTTCCAATCACCTCCGTTGGCTTGAGATCTTTGTAATTGGGCATCATTTGGATCAATGTGCACACGGTATCATATTTTCCATCCAAGTCTCTTAGAATCTTCTTGATGATGAATCTATCGGTCATCTATTCACTTCCTAAGCCGGCAATCTCATTTGTGATGAGAGCAAGCCTAGAGTACATTTCAGCGACACCTTCACCATCCTTCATTTTGAACTTGTCAAGTTGACTCTGAAGCACATCCAACTTGGATTCCTTGACGGAGTCCGTACCTTCGTGCATATCAATCAAAGTGTCCCAAATTTCCTTTGCATTCTCAAGACGGCTGATTTTGTTGAATTCTTCGGGGCACAATCCGTTGAAGAGAATATCACAAGCTTGAGCATTGTATTGCAACATCTTCAACTCATCCGCGGTAGCTTCACGGTTTGGTTCTTTCCCATCAAAGAAGTCACCTTGCAAACCAACACACACAATAGCCAAAACGGCGGGGTTATGTCCAAGAATATGCATTTTCATTTTATGCTTCCAACTAGCAAAATTAGTACCATCAAAGTAAGGACCTCTACGGTGATAATTTCCCTCGCTAGACGCCATACTCTCCTAGGTTGTGAAACTAAGGCTATGACCACCAAAAGCTATGGAGATCAAAGCAAATGGAGACCAAAGCTCTGATACCACTTGAAGGATCGAAAGTATGTCTAGAGGGGGGTGATTAGACTACTTGACCAAATAAAAACTTAACCTTTTCCCAATTTTAGTTCTTGGCAGATTTTAGCTATTGTAGGACAAGTCAAGCAATCATCACACAATTCAAGCAAGCATGCAAAGAGTATATTAGCAGCGGAAAGTAAAGCATGCAACTTGCAAGAATGTAAAGGGAAGGGTTTGGAGAATTCAAACGCAATTGGAGACACGGATGTTTTTCCCGTGGTTCGGATACGTGGTGCTATCCTACATCCACATTGATGGAGACTTCAACCCATGAAGGATAACGGTTGCGCGAGTCCACGGAGGGCTCCACCCACAAAGGGTAACGGTTGCGTGAGTCCACGAAGGGCTCCACCCACGAAGGGTCCACGAAGAAGCAACCACCCACAAAGGGTCCACGAAGAAGCAACCTTGTCTATCCCACCATGGCCATCGCCCACGAAGGACTTGCCTCACTAGCGGTAGATCTTCACGAAGTAGGCGATCTCCTTGCCCTTACAAACTCCTTGGTTCAACTCCACAATCTTGTCGGAGGCTCCCAAGTGACACCTAGCCAATCTAGGAGACACCACTCTCCAAGAAGTAACAAATGGTGTGTAGGTAATGAACTCCTTGCTCTTGTGCTTCAATTGATAGTCTCCCCAACACTCAACTCTCTCTCATAGGATTTGGATTTTGTGGAAAGAAGATTTGAGTGGAAAGCAACTTGGGAAGGCTAGAGATCAAGATTCATATGGTAGGAATGGAATGTCTTGATCTCAACACATGAGTAGGTGGTTCTCTCTCAGAACATATGAGTTGGAATTGTGTATGTGTTCTGATGGCTCTCTCTTCGAATGAAGAGGTGGTGGAGGGGTATATATAGCCTCCACACAAAATCCAACCGTTACACACAGTTTTCCAATCTCGGTGGGACCGAATCAACAAACTCGGTCGGACCGAAAAGGTAAACCTAGTGACCGTTAGAGATTTTCGGTGGGACTGACATGCAACTCGGTAGGACCGATATGGTTAGGGTTTGGGCATAACGTAATCTCGGTGAGACCGATTACACAAACTTGGTGAGACCGATTTTGGTAATTAGCTAACCAGAGAGTTGGTCAGGCAAACTCGGTGGGACCGATTTGCTCTTTCGGTGAGACCGAAAAGTTACAAAAAGGAAACACTGAATTTACATTGCAATCTCGGTGGGACCGATTCGCTCTTTCGGTGAGACCGAAAAGTTACGAAAGGGAAACAGAGAGTTTGCAATCCCATCTTGGTGAGACCGAGATCCCTATCGGTAGAACCGAATTGCTAGGGTTTGGCAGTGGCTTATGACAAGTGAAACTCGGTGGCGCCGGATAGAAAGAATCGGTATGACCGAGTTTGGCTTAGGGTTTAGGTCATAAGTGGATATGGGAAAGTAGTTGAGGGTTTTGGAGCATATCACTAAGCACATGAAGCAAGAGGCTCATTAAGCAACACCTCATCCCTCCTTGATAGTATTGGCTTTTCCTAAGGACTCAATGTGATCTTGGATCACTAAAATATAAAATGAAGAGTCTTGAGCTTTTGAGCTTGAGCCAATCCTTTGTCCTTCGCATTTTGAGAATTCCACTTTCACATCCATGCCATGCCAATCATTGAGCTTTCCTGAAATAATCATCTTGGAATAGCATTAGCTCAATGAGCTATATGTTGTTATGAATTACCAAAACCACCTAGGGATAGTTGCACTTTCATCCCTAGTGTCCACTATGTTTTGAGATCGATGTTGCTATGACTTTGCTATCCTTAATGCTTGTCACTAGGGCCCGAGTGCCATGATTTCAGATCTGAACCTATTATGTTTTCATCGATATATGAATGTTCTTGATCCTATCTTGCAAGTCTATAGTCACCTATTATGTGTTATGATCCGTTAACCCTGAAGTGACAATAATCAGGATACTTACCGGTGATGACCGTAGTTTGAGGAGTTCATGTATTCACTATGTGTTAATGCTTTGTTTCCGTAAGGAGCCCGCTGCCACAGGAGGGTAGGACAAAAGATGTCATGTAAGTTCTTTTCCATAAGCACATATGACTATATTTGGAATACATGCCTACATTATATCAATGAACTGGAGCTAGTTCTATGTCACCCTAGGTTATGACTGTCACATGATGAACTGCATCCGGCATAATTCTCCATCACTGATCCATTGCCTACGAGCTTTCGATATATTGTTCTCTGCTTACATACTTTTCCGTTGCTATTGCTATCATCACTACAAAATACCAAAAACATTACTTTTACTACTGTTACCTTTTGCTACCGTTACCACTACTATCATATTACTTTGCTACTAAATACTTTGCTGCAGATATTAAGTTTCCAGGTGTGGTTGAATTGACAACTCAGCTGCTAATACTTGAGAATATTCTTTGGCTCCCCTTGTGCCGAATCAATAAATTTGGGTTGAATATTCTACCCTCGAAAACTGTTGCGATCCCCTATACTTGTGGGTTATCAGGGTGCCGGAAGTGTATGGTGGACAAGCCTATGCAGAAGTTATGGAGGTTGTTGATGAATAAGCAACCGTCCCTAATTACCCTAAACACCTTAGGATACTCAAGTCACTACTCAAACAACCTCAAATGCTATGGGGAACAAAAATTGGTTAGGTTGCGGAAGTCGGTGGTGGTGTAGCGGATGATGTGGTGGAAGCCCTAGGCAAAGATGCCAAAATTCAGAAGATTTGATGGTGTCAAAATGTGGTGAAAGCAGGGTGAGGTCCTCGGGCACGTCTATAGCTTCAAAACGAGCCAAAGAACACTCAAATCGGAGTTCGGAGTGAAAAGTTGTAATGAAAACGGTGAAGAAGGCTGATGCAGAAATTCTGTGTAATGTTTCGGGTTAGGCCGGAAGTTCCGG
>NC_041380.1:71635870-71637539 GCF_002162155.2 Triticum dicoccoides | reverse complement strand
CTCTGTTTAGCCCGAAAGTTCCGGGGTAAGGACGGAAGTTCCGGGGGATGGAAGTTCCGGGGGAGTTCGGAAGTTCCGGGGGTCATGGAATTTCTTCCAGGACGAACCCTAAATTCCAGATCTGAGAATGGGGGCGGAAAAACGCGATTTCCAAGGTCCAAATTGGGAAGATTTTGTGGATAGAAATGGGGGAAAAGATGGGGAATGCTAGATCCACTTGAGACACAACGAATCCATGGATCAAAATCAACAAAACATCGTCAAACCAACAAATCACAAAAAACAATTGGGGCTATTTTTGGTGGGGATTTTCAAAACTGGGGAAGAACACAACAAAATTAGGCTAGAAAACGAAGAGGGGAGGCTCCGAAATCGTGATCAAGGTGGCTCTGATACCAAGATGATGTAGGGTAGAAACCCTAGGGGCCGATCTTTCACGAAAGGAGCAGATCCCGTGAAGAACACGAAGAATACGGGGAAGAACGGAGACAAATCACAAGGGGAAACACTCAAGAACAAGTCCAATCACACATCAACTAGACAATCAAACACACAAGATCCACAAGGTACATGAACAACAAAGGGAAAGGTACAAGGTAGAGTTCATCTCCGTGAGGAGGTCTTGAGGGGGGCCACCCAAGAGGGGGTCTTGAATCCGCTTGGGAGGATCTTCTCTGAGGACGCACGATCTCCGTGGAGAAGGTAACCAAGTGGATGAGCAAAGCTCTCACACAAACATGAGCTAATCCTTTGCTACCCTAGAATGGAGGAGGGGATGAGTATATATAGTAGTAGCCATGAAGGGGTAAGTGAGGGGCGAATGGGTACATGGGCCTTGGCCCGAGTCTCTGCGCATAGGCAGGGCCGGAAGTTCTGGGGACGGCCGGAAGGACTGGGCGCCGGAGGTTCCGGGCGAAGGTCCGGGCAGGGTCCGGGCTATCCAGAGAGTTGGCACACTCTCGGAGGACTTCGGTGCAGCAGGGCTAGAAGCTCTGGGATGGCCGGAGGTTCTGGTGGCCGGAAGTTCCGGGCAGCGGCCGGAAGTTCCGGGCTTTCCAGAAGCTTGTCCAAGCTTCTTCTTCCTTCTCTTCCACGCTTCCTCGTGGATGGTGTAGGTGATCCTTGGCACTTGCACTCCTCCTCGTCATCCGTGAAGCTCCAGCAATACCTTTGCATGCACACGAGTGGAGTGTCAAGTAGTATACCATCCTCGAAGGGGTCAAGCGAGCACGCGTAAAGGAGATGATTCACCTTTGTGTATGTGAAGTAGATCTCGCATGTGTCACTTGCCGAATGAACTCTTGACATGGCGATGTCCATATGATGCTCCGCATCACTGCACCTCGTCGTCCCTGCAGATAGGGATAGATTTTCAACTTAGGCGAGTACTAGACTGCAGCTAAGCCCCCGAGTGTGAGGTTTGCTCATCGCTCGGTAGGATTTTTGAAACTTAGGCGAGCACTTGGCTACAGCTAAGCCCCCGAGTGCGAGGTTCGCTCATCACTCGGTAGGATTTTTGAAACTTAGGCGAGCATTGGGCTGCAGCTAAGCCCCCGAGTGTGAGGTTTGCTCAACACTCAGTAGGATTTTTAAAACTTAGGCGAGCACTGGGCTGCAGCTAAGCCTCCGAGTGTGAGGTTTGCTCAATACTCGTAGGATTTTTGAAACT
>NC_041380.1:71586502-71633647 GCF_002162155.2 Triticum dicoccoides | reverse complement strand
GAGGCTTGCTCACCACTCGGTAGGATTTTTTTTCAACTTAGGCGAGTACTAGACTGCAGCTAAGCCCCCGAGTGAGAGACTTGCTCACCACTCGGTAGGATTTTTTCAACTTAGGTGAGTATTGGACTGTAACTAAGCCCCCGATTGAGAGGCTTGCTCACCACTCGGTAGGATTTTTTTCAACTTAGGCTAAACGGATTCGCAGCTAAGCCACCCACTAGGGGATGTCAGAAACAAACGTAAGCAATCGACAATCATTTTCTGAAGACTGTAAAAACTCTTGTCTTTGATAAACAAACTACAAAGGTGCTTCTTATTACATCTCAATAGGCTGAATGCTTAAGTATAAAAGGGGCGAAGCAGCTCCGCATTCCAAGCACGCGACTCGTCTTTCTTGTGTTCGACGTCGTAGAGGTGGTACGCTCCATTGTGGAGCACTCTGGTGACAACGAAGGGGCCTTCCCAAGAGGGAGCAAGCTTGTGTCGTTTCTGCTGATCCACTCAGAGAACCAAGTCTCCCTCTTGAAATGCTCGACCCCTCATGTTTCTGGCATGGAATCGACGCAGGTCCTGCTGATAGATGGTTGATCGGATCAAGGCCATCTCTCTTTCTTCTTCCAGGAGATCAACTGCATCTTGCCGTGCTTGTTCTGCTTCTTCCTCTAAAGAAAAGCTCGACTCGGGGCGCATTGTGAAGCAAGTCACTCGGAAGTACAACTTCGGCTCCATAAACCAAGAAAAATGGGGTTCTGTCAGTCGACCGATTGGGAGTTGTCCTCAATCCCCACAACACTGACGAAAGTTCATTGACCCAGGCTCCTGCTGCGTGTTTGAGGTCACGCATCAGTCAGGGTTTCAGTCCTTTGAGGATCAATCCATTCGCTCTTTCAGCTTGCCCATTCGACTGGGGGTGGGCGACTGAGGCATAGTCGACTCGAGTACCTTGTGAAGCACAGAAAGTTCTGAACTCATCAGAATCGAAGTCTGATCCGTTGTCAGTGATGATGCTATGTGGAACACCATATCTGAATGTTAACTCTCTGGTGAAGCTGACAGCAGTACTGGCATCAAGGTTCTTGATAGGCTTGGCTTCAATCCACTTGGTGAACTTGTCGACTGCTACAAGAAAATGAGTGAATCCACTCCTACTATTCCTCAAAGGTCCGACCATATCCAATCACCAAACAACAAAAGGCCAGACGAGTGGAATGGTCTTCAGGGCCGACGCAGGCTTGTGAGACATGTCAGAGTAAAATGGCAACCTTCACATTTGTCGACTATTTCTTGTGCCATCTCATTTGTCCATGGCCAGTAAAATCCCGCTCGGTATGCTTTGGCCACAATGGTCCGAGAGGACGCATGGTGACCACAGGTCACCGAGTGGATGCCATTGAGGATCACTCGACCTTCTTCAGGTGTTATGCATTTCTGGCAAACTCCAGTCACACTTTCTCTGAACAACTGCCCTTTTATCACATTAAAGGCTTTAGATCGACGGACGATCTGTCAAGCCTCTTCTTCATCTTCTGGGAGTTCCCTTCTAAGAATGTATGCGATATATGGTACTATCCAATCAGGGGTGATGACCAAAACCTCCATAATCAAATCGACCACGACTAGAACCTCGATTTTAGTTGGATCGGTGGCATTCTTCGGCTGTGGGGGTTCTTCAGTAAAGGGACCTTCTTGAACTGAAGGTGTATGAATATGCTCTAGGAACACATTGCTGGGAATGGCTTCTCTCTTTGAGCCTATCTTTGCTAGATCATCGGCTGCTTGATTTTTTAGTCAAGGAATGTGATGAAGCTCTAACCCCTCCAACCTGTTTTCTAAGTTTCTCACTGCATTGCAATAACCAGTCATAGTTGGGCTTCTGACGTCCCATTCCTTCATCACCTGATTGACCACTAAATCTGAGTCGCCATAGACCATGAGGCGACGGACTCCAAGTGAAATGGCCATACACAACCCGTACAGAAGTGCCTCATATTCAGCCTCATTGTTGTAGGAGTCAAAGTGAATCTGGAGAACATAGCTGAGTTTGTCACCACTGGGGGATACCAACACCACCCCTTGGACCCATTGAAGAACATGGTCCAATGCTCCGAGTGAACTTGGGCCAGAAGTTGCTGTTCGATCCACTCAGCGAGGAAATTAGCTATTGCTTGGGACTTGATAGCTTTCTTTGCCTCAAACTTGATGTCCAGGGGAAGGAGTTCAATCGCCCACTTTACCACTCGACCAGTTGCATCTCTGTTGTTCAGAATCTCTGATAATGGAGCGTCGCTGATGACTGTAATGGAATGATCAGAGAAATAGTGTGCAACCTTCTTCATGGTCATGTAAATCCCATAAACAAGTTTCTGATAATGTGGATATCTTTGCTTTGACGGAGTCAGAACTTCAGAAACATAATATACTGGGCGCTGAACTTTATAGGATTTTCCTTCTTCCTCCCGCTCAACCGTGAGTACTGTACTGACAACTTATCCAGTGGCTGCAATATAAAGCAGTAAAGGCTCTTTGCTGATTGGTGCAGCAAGCACCGACTGGGTGGAAAGCAGGGCTTTGAGCTCTGCAAACGCTGCATCAGCTTTGGGAGTCCACTCGAACTTATCAGACTTCTTCATCAGTCGGTAAAGAGGAAATGCCTTTTCACCGAGGCGAGAAATGAATCGACTCAAGGCGGCCAAACAACCAGTAAGTTTCTGGACATTGTGCACACGCACAGGGCGTTTCATCCGAAGTATAGCACCAACTTTCTCTGGGTTAGCGTCGATCCCTCGTTTGGAAACAAGGAAACCGAGTAACTTTCCACCAGGAACTCCGGATGTGCACTTTGGTGGATTAAGCTTGATATCATATCTTCTGAGATTAGCAAAGGTTTCAGCAAGGTCAGCCAGCATGTCGGAACCTTTACGTGACTTGACCACAATCTCATCCATGTATGCTTCCACATTCCGACTGATTTGAGTGAGCAGACACTTCTGGATCATCCTCATGAATGTAGCTTCTGCGTTCTTCAAGCCGAAAGGCATGGTGACATAACAGAAGCATCCGAATGGAGTGATGAGAGCCGTTTTTATCTCATCAGGTCCATACAGTCGGATCTGATGGTACCCGGAATAGGCGTCTAAAAAAGACAAACGCTCACACCCCTCAGTTGAGTCGATGATTTGGTCGATACAGGGGACAGGAAAATGATCCTTCGGGCAGGCCCGATTGATATGCTTGAAGTCAATGCACATGCGAAGTGAATCGTCCTTCTTGGGGACCATGACAACATTGGTGAGCCACTCCGAGTGGTAAATCTCTCGGATGAACTCAGCTGCCAGGAACCGAGCCACTTCCTCGCCAATTGCTTTTCTCTTCTGGACGACGGATCGTCGGAGATGTTCCTTGACTGGTTTTACTTTTGCATCGACTCGCAAACGATGCTCAGCCAGTCCCCTGGGTACATCCGTCATGTCAGAAGGTTTCCATGCAAAGATGTCCCAGTTCTCACGGAGGAACTGGATGAGCACTTCTTCCTATTTGATGTCGAGTGTTGTTGAGATATGCGTCGGAGCAGCATTGGGGTCGGACGACTGAAATGCAGAATCTGTGGCAGGCTTCTTGGCTCGCAGCAAATCACTCGGATCTGCATTCTTCTGATACTCTTGCAGTTCTACTACTGCCATCTGTGCGTTAGCAATTTTCGAGCCCTTTTGGAAGCACTCTTTTGCCTTCTGCCGATTGCCAGTGACAATTACTCCTCTAGGACCATGTATCTTCAATTTGAGATACACGTAACATGGTCGAGCCATAAAACGTGCATAAGCGGGCCTACCCAGAATAGCATGGTAAGCACTTTGAAATCCACTACCTCAAATGTCAACTTTTCCTTGCGGTAATTCTTGGAATCACCGAAAACCACATCTAGGGCGATCTGGCCGAGTGACTGAGCTTTCTTGCCAGGTATAACACCATGGAAACTCATGTTGCTTTCACTAAGCTTGGACATCAGAATGCCCATTCCCTTCAAGGTTTCAGCATAAAGGATATTCAGGCCACTGCCACCATCCATCAGCACTTTAGTCAGTCGAGTGCCTTCAACTACTTGGTCGACCACCAGTGCTTGCCTCCCAGGGGTGGCTATATGAGCTGGATGGTCCGACTGGTCGAATGTGATGGCAGTCTAGGACCATCTCAGATAACTGGGTGTTGCAGGAGCAACCATGTTTACTTCTCTGTTAATAACTTTCAACCGACTTTTGCTTTCAACATCAGCAAAATCATCAGGGTGGAATTGACATTGGGAAAACCATCATCATCTTCTTCCCTATCCTCACCTCCGTCCGACTCCTTTTCCTTTTCCTTGGGTTGTTTCTCTCGGAACTGCTAGATCAGGAAATGACACTGTCGAGTGGTGTGTTTAGGGTAAATGATGTTCCCTTCTTCATCTTTTTTAGTATGAATATGGCATGGTAAATCCAACACATCATTCCCATCTTTATCCTTAACTTTTTTGGGAGTCCAGTGCACTTTGGGCTCTCCTTTGAACTTTCCTTGGGTAACAGCTAAAGCTTCACTAGGAGCAGCTCGTTCGGCCTTCCGCTTCTATTTCCAACTGGAATTCCCTCCTCCGGTTTCTTGGGCGACTGTTTTGTGTTTGCCACTCCGGAGTCGGTCTTCCTCTTCACCATTGGCATATTTGGTGGCAATCTCCATCATCCGAGTCAGAGTCATATCTCCTGTCCGACCGAATTTCAGATTCAACTCCCGATACTTAACGCCTTCCTTGAAGGCACAAATTGCTTGGTGATCTGACACATTCTCCACTGTATGGTGCAATGTGATCCATCTCTGGATATAATCCCTCAAGGTTTCATTCGGTTTCTGGACACAACACTGCAATTCTGTCAACCCTGCTAGCCTTTTGCAGGTGACTTCAAAGGTCCTAACAAACACTCGAGCAAGTTCCTCCCAACTATATATGCTGCCAGGAGCCAACTGATTCAACCACGCTCTGACTGAGCCCTCCAACATCAAGGGGAGGTGCTTCATAGCCACATCATCATTGCCGCAACCAATCTGCACGGCCACTCGGTAGTCCTCAAGGCAAGTGTATGGCTTGGACTCACCGGTGAACTTGCTGACTCCAGTCGCCAACCTGAAGTTGGGAGGAATCACTTCTACTGCTTTGATGGCTCTGCTGAAACACTCCGGTCCTGAAACATGCACCCTACTTCTAGTCGGATGATCTCTATCGTGGCCTTCTCTGTGAGCCCTGTTCCTATCAACCAAACCTTGAACAAGGATATATCTTGCATCAAAGCCTGGCTCTCTAGGGTCGACCAAAATTCTTCGCTCGCCGCTGTGGGGGCGCCTGTCATCTTGCCGCCGAGGCACGTATGACCCACTCCTCGGAGGAGGTGTGGGCACTCGAGGATGGTCATCGTGGTCGAGTCAATGATCATACTGCCCACGGTTCTTGTACTGATCTTGTTGGTGCCCACATCCCTCACACCATGGAGGCGATCTTGGGCTGTGAGCGGACTGGACGGTATCTGCCACCACAGATCTACTATGAATCCTGTTCCACGATTGAGATACCGCTGTATTCTGCTCTCCTGCTACCCGAAGTAAGGCCGGATCTGCATCAAACCTTGGCCAGCTTCTGACTGGGAAGGTTGAATCGACTCTGCTATTCGAGCCGCAGCTGTGAGATTCTGGATCGGAGTTCGGTATACCTGAGTTGGAGGCGGAAAAAGTGGTCGTCGACTGGACTCGGGAATCCGCTGCCGAGCACACTCGTCGAGTGCGCGTGGAGGTTCTCCAGTCAAGTGTGCTCAGTCAAGTTGGCCAGGCGCGCCTCTTCCAAGGCCTGGGCCTCGGGTGTTTCTCCAACGATAGGAGTGTGAAGTGCATCCATATTACGGCGGCAAAGATCTTCCCTCTGCTGCGAAGAGAGGGGTTCGGGGCAGTACTCCTCCTGGACGTGTGATGGGTCACCGACGCCATCGCCACCGCCTTCACGGGTGAAGCCGGGAGGACTGCGTGGTCCATTGTCCATCAAGACTTCTGCCGCGGGGTCGCTGTTGTCGCACTCGGACGCAGTCTCGACGGAGCCAGTCGACAGATCAAACAGGCCGTAGAGAGTTTCATCGGGCTTGATCGCCGCGATTTGTGGGGTGGCCAATTGGCGGGCCACCGCGTGCCTCACCCACCGCTGAAGCCGCGACCGACCGGATCGCTGGCGCTGGCGAACAATGGAAAGCGAGGTTGCCGTAGGAGCCGACTGAGACTGAGTCGACGGTTGCCGAAGAATGACGCCGCGGACGCATGCGCGGAAATGAGTTGCCCCGTGGACGGGGAGCGCCTCCACGTCGAGTGGAGCCTCATGGAGCCAAGCGGAGTCATCGGCAATGAAGACAAGCGCGCCGAGACGGATCTCGCGGCCTTCAGCCAATCCTCCACCGGAAAACATGATGACGGGAATCGGAAAAATCGCAACTTCTCCAACAAACTGCTAAGACACCTGCCCCACGGTGGGCGCCAACTATCGTGGATCTAAGACTGACAGTAGAATGGGGGGTAGGTATGAGGAGGCAAGATCGTAGCTATGGAGTAGTTGTACACATGAGTTTTACGAGTTCAGGCCCTTCTCGGAGGAAGTAACAACCCTACGTCTCGGTGCCCTGAGGCAGTCGACTGGATTATATGTGTGTGTGGGTTTACAAAAGATGCGAACCCTTGTCCTGGAGGAGGGGGGTGGCTTATATAGAGTGCGCCAGGACCTCAGCTCCCCTCAGTTATGTGGGGTTCAATGTACATAAAGAAGGAGCGTTACAGGTAACGTCTGTATGAAAGTGCTATAAATGATAGTTAAGTCTATGAGTAAACGCCTGACCGTTGCTGTGTAGAGTGACTTTAGATCTTCTGTTTGTCGAGTGATTTCTGTGACGGTCGAGTGACATTGATTCTTCCGAGTGGAATATCTCTGGTCGAGTGGATGATGGTACCCTTTGAATGCTTATGGCTTTAGGGTGATGTCCTTGGGGAAGGTGTCTAGGTCAGGCCTATGATCCTACCCTAGGTGCATAGCTTCATCACGGGGTGTCTACGACAGGCCTTACCTGGACGAAGATTGGCGCTTCAGCATTAAGCTCGAGGAGGCCTTCGATTGTGATACAGTAAGCTACGATGCAAAGTGTTTTTTTCGTAATTAAGCTCGACTTCTACTACTTCAACGTGTAATTTTCGTCTTTTACAATTCGACTAGCTTATCCCATGCCATGCAAGACGCTATGTCTTGGAGAGGATGGGTTTTGAAGATCATGAGAGGAATGAAACAAAGAAAATTAACCTAAGGACCCATCATGGTATGGATTTTGAGGTAAATCTATACAATTCTGAGAGCGTATCCCATTTTGATTGCCCGGGTTGGGAAGCACTTTGGAAGATGTATGATTTTCAAGAGGGTATGTTTGTCACCATGGATCTTGGTGATCCTGCCATCGAACAAGACAATTTGGACATTTGGGTCCTTGTTGATACGCTTCCAATTCTACCGCTATGTGAGTTTCTCAAACATAGTTATTAACTAATTTATATTATCCATTTCAAAATAGTTGACAACTTATTTCCATTGACAACTTATTTTAATTGTTCAAACAATGTGCGGAACATGGTAGATAGAACCTACTACACCGATGGCTCTGAGTTAACTTATCAGGAGAAAAATCATCTGGTTGCATTTTGTACTGATCTTGAGAATTACAATATCTATAATAAAACTCCTCCACATTATGGTCAATACGTGCCACTAGTGCATGTGTTGAACTACGGTAACATCCATGGAGATGCCATGGTAGGATTTTTTACTATTACGACATCCATGCATCTTTTGCGTAAATTCTTTTAAAACTTAACTACATTGCTAACTACGAAGTTATTACTACATTTTTCAATAGAAAATCCCGGATGATTGTGTGCCTCATCTGATGTATCAGAAAGGTCACCTTATTGTTTTGAACATACAGCCAAGTCGTCTTACGAATCTCACCTGTCCATATCGGATTTCTAAAAGAGGTGGAGACATGAATATCACAGAATGGAAAAAAATGAATGGACAATCGTAAGGAGCTACTTGGAAGCAACATTGTGTGAAAGGCAAGAATTGGAGACAGGATAATCTCCATTCTCCATAATGGAGAGTTAGAGGCTATCTTTTTTTATGCTATTTTACCTAAGAGAATATAGTAGGTCCTAAGAGAATGTAGTAGGTCCTATGAGGTACAATATTTATTATGTGGTACAGTGTGTTAGAGTTGATGATGAGGAGTAGTTGTGATTATGACTAGTGACCAACTTGCTATGTGATGTCTCATTGATGAAAACGATGATCATGAGGAGGTGTTATATGACAATGATGTATTATGATGATAAGTTGTTAATGATATGATGATGATGATGATGATGATGACGATGATATTTATTATATCATTGGGTGAAAGAACCATGGATTAGTTTCAAGTGGATGTCCATCCACTTGAAACTAGTCCACGGTTCTTTTACCCAGTGATGTAATAACTCATTATGATGTAAAAACAATCTCTAAATTGCTGCCGTATGAAAACTTGTACAAAGGTGTATGAATAAAACATGAAATAAAAAAGAAATAAAATGCAAAATAATAGTAGTAGCGCATGCCAGGAGAAGCGCTACTAGTAATTACCAGTAGCGCTGTTTGGAGAAAACACTATTACTAAGTCGATATAGCAGTAGCATGGGTTAACCCACGCTACTGCTAACCTTTAGCTATAGCGTCATACCAGTAGCGCTCCAGCCCGTGCTACTGATAGGCCTAAAACCCGCGTTGCTGCTAGGATTTTCCCTAGTAGTGCATGTGGGATGTGGAAGGAGGAGGAGGATGGGGGTCTGGTGTGGATTACCTGCCTGGATAGGCGAGGCCGAGCAGCGTGAAGGAGGGTCGCCGACGAGGAGGCGACACTGCAAGCATGGAGTGAAGGTTTCAACTTGGAAAGGAAGGCTGAAACAGGGGAAATGTGACCTTTGGTAAGGGGGAGGGGGCAGGGAGGTAGATATTTTTGTGGAAGCCGAAAATTTTGGAATTGGTTTATCGAAAAAGCTGGCACGCAAAGTGTCATCAGATAATGCTCCAGGTTATATTGTACTGCATCTCACACAGTTGGTGATAATAAACTGTGTGAGATCTACTTGACTTTTCATCTTGATTTGAATTACATAATGGATTCATAGTGGCAATGGACGGTGTTTGAATTGCTAGAACTTTTGTCTGCAGTGAAGAAGAAACTATATGTGTGTCGTAAAAGAATTGGAATTATTGAGGGTTCGTTTGGACATTTTATACATTAAATTGGTTTTCTAGCCATTTCAGGTGCACAATTCAAAATTAAACTACATGCACATGCTCCGGTGAAATAACATGGGTTGTAAAATCATATATGTGTCCATGGGTTTATGCTTATGTCCCATGCAAGAAATAGGGATGAATTTTGGGGATCGTTTGGACATTTTTATACATTAACTGAGTTTTCTAGGCATTTATATGCATAATTCAAAATTTAACTACATGCATGATAACCCACAAGTATAGGGGATCAATTGTAGCCTCTTTCAATAAGTAAGAGTGTCGAACCCAACGAGGAGCTAAAGGTAGAACAAATATTCCCTCACGTTCTATCGACCACCGATACAACTCTACACACGCTTGATGTTCGCTTTACCTAGAACAAGTATGAAACTAGAAGTACTTTGTAGGTGTTGTTGGTTAGGTTTGCAAGAATATAAAGAGCAAGTAAATAAAAAGTAGGGGCTGTTTAGATAAAGACACAACTAAGTTAGTATTAGTAAAGAGCTTTTTGTCACAAGAAAGTTATTTGTCCCTAGGCAATCGATAACTAGACCGGTAATCATTATTGCAATTTTATATGAGGGAGAGGCATAAGCTAACATACTATCTCTACTTGGATCATATGCACTTATGATTGGAACTCTAGCAAGCATCCGCAACTACTAAAGATCATTAAGGTAAAACCCAACCATAGCATTAAAGCATCAAGTCCACTTTATCCCATATGGAACAACCCCCTTAGTCGGGTTTGTGTTTCAATCACTCACGCAACCCACTATAAGCGAATCATGAACGTATTGCAACACCCTACAGCGGTGGTCCCTCACGCTTGCATGACACGGAGAGCACCATAGGATAGCACCAATAATAAAACATGCAACTCAAACCAATCTTGATCATGAAATAGCCCATAGGACAAAATGGATCTACTCAAACATCATAGGATAGCCATACATCATTGGGAAATAATATATAGCGTTGAGCACCATGTTTAAGTAGAGATTACAGCGGGTAAGAGATAGGTTACACCGCTACATAGAGGGGGGAAGAGTTGGTGATGATGACGGTGAAGTTGATGGTGAAGATTGCGGTGTTGATGATGGCCACAGCAGCGTTCCGGCGCCACCGGAAGAGAAGGGGAGAGGGGGCCCCTTATTCTTATTCTTCCTTGACCTCCTACCTAGATGGGAGAATGGTTTACCCTCTGGTCCTTGGCATCCATGGCGTGGGAGGGGCGAGAGCCCCTCCAAGATTGGATCTGTCTCTCTGTCTCTCTCTGTTTGTGCGTTCCCAGATTCTTCCCTTTCACCGTTTCTTATATTCCTGGAGACCCGTAACTCCGATTGGGCTGAAATTTTCACACGATATCTATCCGGATATTAGCTTTCTTGCGGCAAAAGAAGGGCACCAACCACCTTACGGGGTGGCTACGAGGGTCAGGGGCGCGCCCAGGGGGGTGGGGCGCGCCCCCCTGCATCGTGCCTCCCTCGGGCACCGTTTCGCGTGGATTTTTCTTCCCCAAAATCATATATATTCCAAAAAATTCTCCGTTAGTTTTTATCCTGTTTGGACTCCGTTTGATATGGATATTCTGCGAAACAAAAAAGATGCAACAAACAGGAACTGGCACTGGGCACTGGATCAATATGCTAGTCCCAAAAATAGTATAAAAAGTTGCCAAAAGTATATGAAAGTTGTAGAATATTGGCATGGAACAATCAAAAAATATAGATACGATGGAGACGTATCAGCATCCCCAAGCTTAATTCCTGCTCGTCCTCGAGTAGGTAAATGATAAAAAAGATAATTTTTGATGTGGAATGCTACCTGGCATAATCTTGATCATGTATCTAATCATGGCATGAATATCGAGATACGAGTGATTCAAAGCAATAGTCTATCATTTGACATAAAAACAATAATACTTCAAGCCTACTAATAAAGCAATCATGTCTTTTCAAAATAACATGGCCAACGAAAGTTATCCCTACAAAATCATATAGTCTGGCTATGCTCCATCTTCACCACACAAAATATTCACATCATGCACAACTTCGATGACAAGCCAAGCAATTGTTTCATACTTTTGACGTTCTCAAACATTTTCAACTTTCATGCAATACATGAGTGTGAGCCATGGACATAGCACTATAGGTGGAATAGAATGGTGGTTGTGGAGAAGACAAAAAGGAGAAGATAGTCTCACATCAACTAGGCGTATCAACGGGCTATGGAGATGCCCATCAATAGATATCAATGTGAGTGAGTAGGGATTGCCATGCAACGGGTGCACTAGAGATATAAGTGTATGAAAGCTCAGACTGGAAACTAAGTGGTCGTGCATCCAACTTGCTTGCTCATGAAGACCTCGGGCGTTTGAGGAAGCCCATCATCGGAATATGCAAGCCAAGTTCTATAATGAAAATTCCCACAAGTATATGAAAGTGATAACTCAAGAGTCTACTCTGAATCACAAGTGTGGTAAAAGGATAGTAACATTGCCCCTTCTCTCTCTTTTTATCTCATTTTTTATTGTTTATTGTTTTTTTTTATTTTTTTGGTGGGCTCCTTTGGCCTCTTTTTTTGACTTCTTTGGCCTCTTTTATTTATTTTTAAAGTCTGGAGTCTCATCCCGACTTGTGGGGGAATCATAGTCTCCATCATCCTTTCCTCACTAGGGCAATGCTCTAATAATGATGAGCATCACACTTTTGTTTACTTACAACTCAATATTACAACTCGATACTAGAACAAAGATATGACTCTATATGAATGCCTCCGGCGGTGTACCGGGATGTGCAACGATCTAGCGTAGCAATGACATCAAAAAAACAGACAAGCCATGAAAACATCATGCTAGCTATATTACGATCATGCAAAGCAATATGACAATGAATGCTCAAGTCATGTATATGATGATGATGGAAGTTGCATGGCTATATATCTCGGAATGGCTATGGGAATGCCATGATAGGTAGGTATGGTGGCTGTTTTGAGGAGGGTATATGGTGGGTTTAACGTACCGGCGAAAGTTGCGCGCTACTAGAGAGGCTAGCAATGATGGAAGGGTGAGAGTGCGTATAATCCATGGACTCAACATTAGTCATAAAGAACTCACATACTTATTGCAAAAGTCTATTAGCTATCGAAACAAAGTACTAAGCGCATGCTCCTAGGGGGATAGATTGGTAGCAAAAGAGCATCGCTCGTCCCCGACCGCCACTCATAAGGAAGACAATCAATAAATAGATCATGCTCCGACTTGATCACATAACGGTTCACCATACGTGCATGCACAGACTAAGGCATATCCTAGTGGTGGGAAGGGCTTGATGCCTTTCCACCCACCTAGGTTCAAGGCATGGCACTTGCAATTTGGGTTTGTTGCACCAATTATACTGTAAGGGGTTCCCTTACAGTCTTTCTATGAAAAAAACCATACGTGCATGCTACGGGAATCACAAACCTCAACACAAGTATTTCTACAATCCACAACTACCCCTAGCATGACTCTAATATCACCATCTTTATATCACAAAACTATTGCAAGGAATCAAACATATCATATTCAGTAATCTACAAGTTTTATGTAGGATGTTATGACTAACCATGTGAATGACCAATTCCTTTCAACTCTCTAAATAGATATAAGCGAAGCAAGAGAGTTTAATTCTTTATACAAAAGATATGCCCACGCTCTAACAAATATAAGTGAAGCAAAAGAGCATTCTACAAATGGCGGTTTTCTATGTAAAGAGAAACATGCAATCCAAACTTCAAATGATATAAGTGAAGCACATGAAGCATTCTATAATGCCATACTCAAAAGATATAAGTGAAGTGCAATGAGCATTCTATAAATCAACCAAGGACTATCTCATACCAGCATGGTGCAGAAAATAAAAATGAAAACTAAATTCAAAAGACACTCCAAGATTGCACATATCGCATGAACGAAACGAATCTGAAAACATACCGATACTTGTTGAAGAAAGAGGGGATGCCTTCCGGGGCATCCCCAAGCTTAGATGCTTGATTCTCCTTGAATATTTACTTGGGGTGCCTCGGGCATTCCCAAGCTTGTGCTTTTGCCTCTCTTCCTTCTTCTCACATCGAGACCTTCTCGATCATCGAACACTTCATCCACACAAAACTTCAAAAGAAAACTCGGTAAGATCCGTTAGTATAAAGCAAATCACTACTCTAAGTACTGTTGTAAACCAATTCATATTTTGTTTTTGCATTGTGTCTACTGTAATATAACTTTTTCATGGCTTAATCCACTGATATAAATCGATAGTTTCATCAAAACAAGCAAACTATGCATCAAAAACAGAATCTGTCTAAAACATAATAGTCTGTAATAATCTGAACATTCACCATACTTCTGATGCTTGCAAAATTATGAAAAAATTATGAACAATAAAAAATTTGTATAGAAAGACAGTGCAAAAAGAATCGTAACCATTTGACATTCCAGTAAAAAATGTAAAATCTTGCACTACAGCCAAAGTTTCTGTCCTGCACCGTACAAACCAACAAGCATTGTAAACATCCTACAGGCATACCTTGGCACATTATTTTTATAATACAATGGAATTGTACAAGGGGATAATTATTTTTATTGAAAAGTTTCTGTAATCAAGATTCACAAAGTTTCCGTGTGCATGAACAAAGTTCAAGGCTAGCTCCCACTTCAACAATGCTTGTCTCTCTCACTTTCGCTTTTCTTTTTGAAAAAGTTTTGGGTTCCCCTCTTTATTTTTGTTGTTTTTAAACTATATAAAAGCACTCAACAGAAATGAATGACTCTCTAAAACTTCCGAGTTGTGTCAGGACCCCGATTCCAAGTCACATCGATCTAGCCGGTAACACCTCATATCACTTTCCGGCCTCACGCACGGTATCCCACGGGTGTCGCCTTACCATGGCCCGGGACCATTTGCACCTTTTGGCTCACGTATATGATAGTGTCGCTAGCATCCATATGACAGAGAACCCGGGCCGACATGGCTAGTCGTGAACCCAAAGTGGCACAGACATATGGAGACAGGCATACATGAATTACATAGAGCATGTCGGTCATCAGCGAGTGATTCCGGGCTGTAGCACTGGGCTAACAGGACTCTGGGGAACCCGGGCTGTAGCAGGCTAGGCATGACTCCGGATGTCACCGCGTGACATTTCCCCGAAGGGACAGACATAGGAATGACGTGAAACACATGCCGGCCAGTCAAGTGTCCTGAGCAGTAGTGCTGGGCTAGCAGGACTCCGGTGAACCAGGCTGTAGCGGACTACTATGGCTCGAGGAACGCTAGACTACATTTCCCCATAAGAAAGGCTGCCAAGGATAAACAACTAGATTGTCGGATCCCACTCATACCAAGCATTTCAATCATACACACAATATGCCCGATATGAGTACATACAACATGGCATCACAACAAAACTCTACAACTCAAGTACTTTATTTAAAGGCTCCAGAGAGCCATACATAACATGTTGATACAGATAGGGGTCACATGACCCGACACTCAAGTCATACAATCATACAAGCACAAGTGGAAGCAACTAGTCTGAGTATAGACACTAGAAAGAAAGAAGGCTTCTCGAAGCCTGTCTATCTACATAGGGCCCTCCATGGCCAGGATCACCACCTGGGTGGCTAGTCACTCGTCGACATCAAGGTCTACATAAAACCCATCGGAGGGGGCGGTGTTGTCGTCTGAAAACAAGAAATAAGCAAACATGAGTACAAGGTACTCAGCAAGTCTTACATCAGAACCTACTATACATGCTCATTCTCAAGAAGGTGGTGGGGTTATTGCAGCAAGCGAGCTTTGACTCTTAGCTAGGCTATCCTACGGAACTCCACTGGTAAAATAGTTTTCGCACACGAGTCCACTACTCACCAACACAATACTCCACCGGGGATCCTCCCTCGTCATCCTACGAGAGGGCCATCCTCGGTACTCACACTTATCTTGAGTCTTTTAGTAGTAACCGTTAACTTGTCTATGAACTGTATAGGCAACCAAGTAGTCCTTTTCCGCGGACGCAGCTATTCGAATGGATGATGTTAACCCTGTAGGGGTATACTTCTTCATACACGCTTTCACCACTTATCGTCGTTTACACGACATGTACTCGGCAACCTACAAGCGGAAGCCCAGCGAGGGTGTCAGCCACGGCCTACCTAAACACTTAAGTCTCTAGTCCAGGTTTATCGCCTATCCAGGTTCCATCCGCAGGGAGTCCGGCCGAGGTTTCCACATACGGCCCCGAATGATGTGAACAGGGTCCCGAGATGCCAAACGGGCGCCCGGCATACCCGACCACGGTGTATCTACCGCAACATAGCCCACCCCTAGGGTCAGCGCTACGCACGGCCTCCAACACATAACCTACAAACACCAGAAACTATTTGCAACTCCTGGACAGAGTACTAGGGTGATTAAGAAGCCGAGAGGGTCCATTGGTTTCGGGCCCAATGTACGGTAGTAACTGTATCTTAAATTACACATACAGATCTCAGTTCTTATGGACGGTCTCAATGAAACAACCCACCATGTACTCCTACATGGCCTCTCATCGATACCTTTACCAAAACATGTTCAATACATCCCTCACATTACCGACATAAACATTTCACTCTAGCCCATCACCCAGATGAACCAGACCTGACACAACTCTAAGCATAGCAGGCATAGCAAGGTAGGAATCACATACATGGCTCAATCAACTCCTACACATGCTAGTGGGTTTCATCTAGTTACTGTGGCAATGACAGGTCATGTAGAGGATAAGGGTTCAACTACTGTAGCACATAGCAGTTTGAATCGCGTTGTCTTAATGCAGTAAACAAGAGCAGAAGCGAGAACATGGGTTTGTATCGGAATGATCAATGGGTTGCTTGCCTGTTGTAGAGGTAGTAGGGTACTGCCCTTCAGACGGATACTCAGGGTTATCCACGGAGGCAGAACCTACCACGAAAGACACACCGAACATAATCAACACATGGCAATATGCAACAATATGATGCATGCTATGACATGGCAAGATGAAAGTGTCTTGGCCTAATGCAAGCTAAAACAGAAGGGGATGAACTCATTTGAATCAAAGATTCAAATGTTAGCTCATTAAACATGGCCTTATTAGTGCATTACCTTATTCTGCTTAAACAACAAGGTTAACTTGTTTTGTCATGCATGAAACCATTACATATGGATAAATTGAATTTTTCTGATCATTTTTCATATATAAATCTTTGCATTTGGAGCTATGGTTGTTTTTCTATGATTTTTAGAAGTTTTGGCTGTTTTTTGGAATTTCCTATTAAAGAATAAATCCAGTAATTGAATTAATGCGTCAGCATGACATAGGTGTGACGTCAGCGAGTTAACTGGGTCGGCCAGGTCAAACCTGACTGGTGGGCCCTGTCTGTCAGTGTCACAACTAATTAACAGAATTATGTTAGTGCTAATTGACTGTCAGTGGGGCCTGGGCCCACATGTCAGTGACTAAACTAATTAAAATTAGTTAAAACTAATCTTAAACTGATTAGCAGACCGACCCCACCTATCATAGACTCAGGGGGGTCTACCTGGGCCCACACGGGGGTCAAACAGGGTCAACTCGCTGGCGGCTTGACGCCGGCGACGACAGACGCGGCGGAGGGGCTCGGGTTTGCGTCTCCGGCGACCAAATCGATGCCGGAGAGCAGCTACGTGACACGGGGAGCGAGCCGCGTCGTTGGTGGAGAAAGTGGAGCTTAGGGAGGCCGGAAACGTCGCCGGCGATGAGTTTGGCGATGGCCGGAGCTCGGGTGAGGATGAACTAGTCGCTAGGGGGCACGGGGAGGCACGTGGATTGGTGCGTTGAGCTCCTGGAGGTGCGATAGGACTAGTGGACAGGGTGGCGTGGCCATTGGGTGGCCGGAGCCTCGTCGGCGACGAGCTCCGTCGCGGTGCGTGCGGGTGATCTACATGCAGTCGCTATGGGGCTCGAGAGAGAAAGCGGAGAGGGTGGGGAGGTGGCTGAGCTCACGGGGGTCTCGTCGAGGCAGTCGGAGAGGTCGGGGATGAGTTGATGCGGCGGGGCAGTGAAAGGGATCTCTGGTGGCCGGAGTTGAGGGCGATCTTGGTGCAGCGTCTCCGGGGCAAGCGAGCGCTCGGGGCTCGACCCACTCGATGTAATCGACGACGGCGGAGCTCATAGACACGATGATGCGGCGCGAGGACGACGGAGGGCACGGCTACGACGACGGTGCGGCGACAGGAGCGTTGGCCCTGGTGGGGAACGACGAAGGGAGAGAGACAGGGGGGAATGGCGTGTCCAGGGGCTGCGGGGTGCGACGTGGAGGCGTCTAGGCATGCAGGGCGCGGGCGGCAAGCAGGTCACGCCGTGGCGAGCTCGGGCATGCCAGCGTCACCTCCCTGCCTGCCTGGCGGGGAGGAAGCAGGTGGCTGGCGCGGGCCAGCATAGTGCTAGGCCGCCAGGTGGGCCGGCTGGTGGGTTAGGTAGGCTGCGTCAGGTAGGTTTCTCTCTCTCTCTCTCTCTCTCTCTCTCTTTTTTTTTCTGTTTTTCTTATTTATTTATTATTTCTGTAACTTCAGGGCTTTATTAAAAATACTAGGTCATTACCATAAATCATAAAATTAATCATGGCCACTGCTTAGAATATATCCAACAGCAAACATTTTGGTTTATGATTATTTGAGCATTTAAAATATTTTATAGCATTTAAATGCCCAAATGCAAATACCATAAGGATTAATCCAATGACCTTAGATGTCCTAGAAAAATGTGCACCATTTTTGTCAAAGGTTTTAACCCAAAACAAAAAGGGTGGGCTTTTTAGAAGGGCATTTCAGGTTCATTGAAAAAGTTTTTTAGTAAACCCTAGTTGTTCCAGGGGGGGTTGCTGGGGGTTCTCTCATCCCCATTTCAAATTTAAAAGGAATTTAAACATGATGCACACTCTAATGCTTGAACTATCTAGGGTGTGACAACTCACCCCCACTTAAAAGAATCTCGTCCCGAGATTTAGGATCCTCCGGAAAGAAGGTGGGGTACTCGAGTCGAAGACGGTCCTCCCTTTCCCAAGTGGCTTCTTTCTCGGAATGGTGTGACCATTGAACCTTGAGAAACTTGATATTATGACGTCGAGTGGTACGCTCGGCTTGATCAAGGATACGAACGGGATATTCCTGATATGAGAGGTTATCTTGTAGATCAAGCGTTTCATGGTCCACTCCATGGATAGGATCCGCGAAGCAACGCCTGAGTTGAGAAACGTGGAAGACATCATGAACTCTGGAAAGATGCGAAGGTAGTTCCAATTGGTAGGCAACTTCTCCTCGTTTAGCAAGAATGCAAAAGGGTCCAATGTAACGAGGAGCCAATTTGCCTTTGATACCAAAATGATGGGTTCCCTTTAACGGAGTAACTCGAAGGTAAGCTTTCTCGCCGACTTCATAAGTCATAAGCTTATGTTTACGATCATATTTACTCTTTTGACGAGATTGGGCTGTTTTCAATTTCTCACGAATAACGCGAACCTGTTCTTCTGCTTCCTGAATCATATCCGGGCCAAAGAGTTGTCTTTCCCCGGTTTCTGACCAGTTAAGAGGCGTTCGACATTTTTGTCCATAGAGAACTTCGAAAGGAGCCTTGCCCAAGCTAGCTTGAGAACTATTGTTATAAGAAAACTCCGCGAATGGAAGGCAATTCTCCCAACCCATTCTGAACGAGATGACAGAAGCTCGGAGCATATCTTCTAGAATTTGATTGACTCGCTCTACTTGACCACTTGACTGAGGATGGAAGGCAGTGCTAAAAGAGAGACGAGTTCCCATAGCATTTTGGAAACTTTCCCAAAATTGAGAGGTGAAAAGACTCCCATGGTCTGAGTTAATTTCCAATGGAACACCATGAAGAGACACTATTCGGGAGATGTATAAGTCGGCTAGCTGGCTAGCGGTGATACTCTCACGAACAGGTAGAAAGTGGGCTACTTTGGAAAGTCGGTCGATCACGACGAAGATGGCATTATTCCCTCTCTTGGTCCTGGGAAACCCAGTGATGAAATCCATACTGATTTTATCCCATTTCCACTCAGGAATAGCCAAAGGTTGAAGGGTGCTAGCAGGCCGTTGATGTTCTGCCTTAACATGACAACAAACATCGCAATTAGCAATGTATTGAGCGATTTCTCTCTTCATCCTAGTCCACCAAAACCTCTGGCGTAGGTCTTGATACATTTTAGTACTACCGGGATGAATGGTGAGAGGGGATTCATGAGCTTCCTTAAGGATCAGCCGCCTCAGGTTTCGTGCCTTTGGAACCACTAGGCGATTTCCAAACTATATGACACCTTGATCATCAATGGAGAAACAATTTGTGACTCCTTTCTTAATGCTTCTCTTAATACGGGAGGTTCCCGGATCTACCTTCTGTGCCTTGATGATCTGATCCGTAAGGGTAGGTTTCGCCACCAGTGTGGATAGGAATCCTCGAGGAACAATGTGAAGATTGAGCTTACGAAATTCCTCGTGGAGAAGTGGTTGACTTTGTTGTAACATCATGTTGTTACAATAGGACTTACGACTTAGTGCATCAGCCATGACATTGGCTTTGCCCGGGGTGTAAGTTACTCCTAAGTCATAATCCGAGATCAACTCGACCCAACGTCTTTGCCTGAGATTCATATCCGGTTGGGTGAAGATATATTTCAAACTTTGGTGATCGGTGAAGATCTCGCAATGATTACCAAGGAGGTAATGTCGCCAAGTTTTGAGTGCATGGACTACAGCTGCAAGCTCTAGATCATGTGTGGGATAGTTTTCCTCATGTGGGTGTAATTGCCGTGAAGCATAGGCAATTACCTGACGATCCTGCATGAGTATGCAACCTAGTCCTTGTCGCGAGGCGTCGCAATAGATAATGAAGTCCTTGGAGAAATTTGGTGGTACCAGTACGGGAGCAGATGTCAGGCGTCTTTTCAGTTCCTAAAAGCTGAACTCGCACTGTGGAGTCCACTCGAACCTTTTATCTTTCTGGAGGAGTTCAGTTAGAGGTTTAGCAACCTTGGAGAAATTCTCGACGAAGCGGCGGCAATAGCTCGCTAAGCCAAGGAAGCCCTGAACTTGCTTGACCGTCTCAGGTGGAGTCCAATCAAGGACAGCGTGAACTCGCTCGGGATTGACAGCAATACCCTTACCAGAGATTACATGGCCTAGGTAGGTCACTTCTGGCGACCAAAATTCACACTTGGAGAATTTGGCATAAAGGCGATGCTCTCGAAGTTTCATCAATACCAGCCTTAGATGTTCGGCATGTTCCTCTTCATTCTTGGAGTAGATGAGCATGTCATTGAGGTATACTATGACGAATTTATCCAAATACTCCATGAAGACCGAGTTCATTAACCGAGAGAAGGTAGCGGGGGCATTGGTTAAGCCGAAGGACATAACGGTGTACTCGTATTGGCCATAACGAGTAACAAAGGCCGTTTTGGGAATGTCCTCGTTTCTGATTTTGATTTGGTGGTAGCCCAACCTCAAATGCATCTTGGAAAAGACTGAGGATCCAGCGAGCTGATCATATAGATCGTTGATCCTAGGAAGCAGATACTTGTTCTTGATAGTGACCAAATTGACAGGTCGGTAATCTACAACCATTCGATCCCTTCCATCCTTCTTCTCGATGAAGAGGACAGGGCAAGCCCAAGGAGAGGAACTAGGACGGATGAAACCCTTTTTCAAGGACTCATCGAGTTGGTTCTTAAGCTCGGCTAGTTCTAAGGGTGCCATCTTGTAGGGTCTTCTAGAAATTGGAACGGTTCCTAGAACAAGGTCTATCACAAACTCGACATCCCTGTCAGGTGGAACACCTGGCAGTTCTTCTGGAAAGACATCCAGAAAGTCTCGGACTACCGGAACATCCTCAAGGTCTGGAAGGGGGTTGGCATTTAGGGAGTAAAGCTGGCGCTTGGCCACTCAAGTTAAGACATTGACTGTCTTTCCCGATGGGTGAGTAAGTTGAACGGTTCCAGTGGCACAATCAATCTTAGCATAATGAGCTGACATCCAGTCCATACCCAAAATGATGTTTATGTCCGAGGACTTGAGAGCTATTAAGGATGCAAGGAAGACAAGTCTACCGACAAGAATTTCGTTCCCATGGCTTACTCTAGAAGTTTGCCATCTAGAGCCAAGGGTTTGAATTTCCATGGTAGAGGGCATGTCACAGAATGTCGTGTTATCCAATCGAGCATAGTTCTCGGATATGAATGAATGAGATGCTCCAGTATCGAAAAGAACAGATGCCGGATGGCAATTAACAAGGAGCGTACCAAGGACGACGTTAGGATCCTCATGAGCCTCCTCGGTTGAAACTTAGTTGACATGGCCACGTGTAGTAGTGACCGGCTTGGCGTAGAATGTCTTTCCCGCGGGCTTACCACGGCCAACGGACTTTCCAATTTGATTGGGGTTGTTGTTCTGGGGACACTCTCGGCTATAGTGACCCGGCTCTCCACACTTGAAGCATGTCACAACATTGGGGCGTGGAGCAGCATTAGCAGCGGGGCCACCATAGGGCTTGGGCGGTGCAAACTGCTGGTTGGGACGAGGCGCCTCAAAGGATGGCCGCGGGATGAACCTGGGTGGCAGTGCCGTGCTTGGGATCCACACCCGGCGCTTCTGAGCTCCAGAGCCGGATGAAGAGCCAAAATCACGTGACTGCTTGCGTGAAGCGTCATAATCAGTCTGGCCTGTCTCAGCGCTGATGGCTTTATTGACCAACTTCTAAAAGGAGGTGCACTCGTGCAGACGAAGATCGCCGCGAAGCTCAGGGCTGAGTCCCTTGCGGAACCTTGCCTGCTTCTTAGCGTCGGTAGATACTTCTTCAGGAGCATAATGTGCCAGATTCCCAAACTCACGGCTATATGCATCCACAGTCAATCTTCCTTGGGTGAAATTGCAGAACTCCTCCCTCTTGCGATCCATGAGACCTTCCGGAATGTGATGCTCACGGAAAGCCTCACTGAATTCAGCCCAAGTAGTAATTTGGCCGACCGGGCGCATAGCTTCGAAGTTTTCCCACCAGAGGCTAGCAGGGCCTTCGAGATGGTAGGCAGCGTAAGTAACCTTATCAGCTTCGGCTACATTGGCAGAACGTAGCTTGTGGGTGATGCTGCGAAGCCAGTCATCCGCGTCGAGGGGCTCGACGGAATGGTTAAACTTTGGTGGGTACAGCTTGATAAAGTCATTGATTGACACCAAGTCATTTCGCGGATGGCGTGCAGTGTTCTGCTCAATCTGCTCTAGCAGGAGGTTAGTCTCACGCTTGTTTCTTTCTGCCTCCAGCATCACTTTGGCCAGAGAGGGCGGGTGAGGCAGATTTTCACCCCTAGCTGCACTGGCTTCCCCCTGCTCCGGGGCAGCAGGGTTGCTGCGGGTGTTGACCATCCTAGGAAAAAAACAAGACAACGGTTTAGATAAGGATGGCTCAAACTTAGCAAGGAAGTGCAGAATGTAATGGATAACACGGAATGCAGAGATGTTCATCCGTATGTCATGGTAATATAAAACTGCCATATATATACCAACGGTCATACACATCATACATAGTTTAGTACAAGCCCAGGCTACAGTACAACTATGATGAAAGACGTTACATCTCATCGGAGGCATTCCAAGCTCCTATACATTATTTGTCTACACCTCCGGAATTGATTACACACAAAGTCATATTCCACAAGTCACGCAGGACAGTGGAGATACAACTATTACAATACTAGTGATACTACTACTAAATCAGACAACTCCGTAGTAGTCCTCATAGAAGTCACCTCCATAGCCTGGAAGTTCAACGTGATCATCCGGGAACAGACGGTCCTGAGGAGCTTGTGGACCAAAGGGGCTAGGATGAGGTCTTGGACCAACAAACGGTGGCCTGCGGGGACCACGGGGTGGGGTGATGCCTCCCACATCATGCCAATCCACCATGTCTAGCAGAGCAGATCTCATAGGATAGAGATCCCTTGTATCCATACATCCAGCTTGCACCGCAGGTATAAACCGAGTCAATGTGGCCCAATGATCAGCACGGGTATTAAAAATCTCCAGCCTCAAGGCCCAATTCTATCAGTCCTTACCTTCGAGCATCTCGGCAGTGGTACGAGTTAATGAGTCCTCATGAGTGGAGTCAGCATAGATAGCCTGAAGATACCCTTGCGCTCCCGGAAGTGAAGCTGGCATGTAACGGAAGTTGGTGTTCCGAAGCAGGCCAGTCCGGACTCGCATGATGGTCATCATGGAATAGGCAGCATCCTGCACAGCCATCTCAACAGTAACCCCGAGTCCATAGGAATAGTGGAGGGGCTCGGTAGATCCAGGATAAGAAGGAAATATCCTGACGGTGCAGAAATATTGGCTTTGATTAAAGTCTCGGAATTGCTCTTCGACGGTGTATTCGGGATACCAATGGTAACCCATCTCGATCATTACCCGGACTAACATAGCAGTATGACCGGGCACATCGAGGCACCCGGTCAGGCAAACCACTTGGTTTTGAGCACGAGTGGCCATCTGAAAGCACAACCACAATGCAAGACATTAGCATTTCTAGGGAAAATTGGACAGCATAGCGGCTGTAAATGTTTAGAAAAAGATTTGAGACATTCACAACAGTTTGCAATACCACTCAACAATATCATATCAAGGTTCTGATTCAACTAGCAACATACTAGAAATAGTAGAAACTGAACTGGGGCTTGTAACAACAACCCTATAAGCTACTACGGATTAGTAACACGTGAACCTGATAGAAGAAGAGAGCCTAGTCCTTAACCCACATTGAATGAGAAGAGAATGACTCAGATCAAAGGACATAAGGTAAAGGAGTAAAAGAGCCTTACGTTCCCTTCCACAATCAATTCCCCTACATATAACTAAAGCATTTCTAGACTCGACATCGACCAGTTTGGCTCAATGAACCTACAGGCAGTCCGGCTCTGATACCAACGCTGTCAGGACCTTGATTCCAAGTCACATCGATCTAGCCGGTAACACCTCATATCACTTTGCGGCCTCACGCACGGTATCCCACAGGTGTCGCCTTACCATGGCCCGGGACCGTTTGTGCCTTTTGGCTCACGTATATGATAGTGTCGCTAGCATCCATATGACAGAGAACCCGGGCCGACATGGCTAGTCGTGAACCCAAAGCGGCACAGACCTATGGAGACATGCATACATGAATTACATCGAGCATGTCGGTCATCAACGAGTGATTCCGGGTTGTAGCACTGGGCTAACAGGACTCCGGGGAACCCGGGCCGTAGCAGGCTAGGCAGGACTCCGGATGTCACCGCGTGACATTTCCCCGAAGGGACAGACATAGGAACGACGTGAAACACATGCCGGCCAGTCAAGTGTCCTAAGCATTAGTGATGGGCTAGCAGGACTCCGGTGAACCGGGCTGTAGCGGACTACTATGGCTCGAGGAACACTAGACTACATTTCCCCATAAGAAAGGCTGCCAAGGATAAACAACTAGATTGTCGGATCCCACTCATACCAAGCATTTCAATCATACACACAATATGCCCGATATGAGTACATACAACATGGCATCACAACAAAACTCTATAACTCAAGTACTTTATTTAAAGGCTCCAGAGAGCCATACATAACATGTTGATACAGATAGGGGTCACATGACCCGACACTCAAGTCATACAATCATACAAGCACAAGCGGAAGCAACTAGTCTGAGTACAGACACTAGAAAGAAAGAAGGCTTCTCGAAGCCTGTCTATCTACATAGGGCCCTCCATGGCCAGGATCACCACCTGGGTGGCTAGTCACTCATCGACATCAAGGTCTACATAAAACCCATCGGAGGGGGCGGTGTTGTCGTCTAAAAACAATAAATAAGCAAACATGAGTACAAGGTACTCAGCAAGTCTTACATCAGAACCTACTATACATGCTCATTCTCAAGAAGGTGGTGGGGTTATTGCAGCAAGCCAGCTTTGACTCTTGGCTAGGCTATCCTACGGAACTCCACTGGTAAAATAGTTTTCCCACACGAGTCCACTACTCACCAACACAATACTCCACCGGGGATCCTCCCTCGTCATCCTATGAGAGGGCCATCCTCAGTACTCACAATTATCTTGAGTCTTTTAGTAGTAACCGTTAACTTGTCTATGAACTGTATAGGCAACCAAGTAGTCCTTTTCCGCGGACGCAGCTATTCGAATAGATGATGTTAACCCTGCAGGGGTATACTTCTTCATACACGCTTTCACCACTTACCGCCGTTTACACGACATGTACTCGGCAACCTTCAAGCGGAAGCCCAGCGAGGGTGTCGGCCACGGCCTACCTAAACACTTAAGTCTCTAGTCCACGTTTATCGCCTATCCAGGTTCCATCTGCAGGGAGTCCGGCCGAGGTTTCCACATACGGCCCCGAATGATGTGAACAGGGTCCCGAGACGCCAAACGGGCGCCCGGCATACCCGGCCACGGTGTATCTACCGCAACATAGCCCACCCCTAGGGTCAGCGCTACGCACGGCCGCCAACACATAACCTACAAACACCAGAAACTATTTGCAACTCTTGGACAGAGTAGTAGGGTGATTAAGAAGCCGAGAGGGTCCATTGGTTTCGGGCCCAATGTACGGTACTAACTGCATCTTAAATCGCACATACAGATCTCAGTTCTTATGGACGGTCTCAATGAAACAACCCACCATGTACTCCTACATGGCCTCTCATCGATACCTTTACCAAAACATGTTCAACACATCCCTCACATTACCAACATAAACATTTCACTCTAGCCCATCACCCCGATGAACCAGACCTGACACAACTCTAAGCATAGCAGGCATAGCAAGGTAGGAATCACATACATGGCTCAATCAACTCCTACACATGCTAGTGGGTTTCATCTAGTTACTGTGGCAATGACAGGTCATGTAGAGGATAAGGTTTCAACTACCGTAGCACACAGCAGTTTGAATCGCGTTGTCTTAATGCAGTAAACAAGAGTAGAAGCGAGAACATGGGTTTGTATCGGAATGATCAATGGGTTCCTTGCCTGTTGTAGAGGTAGTAGGGTACTGCCCTTCAGACGGATACTCGGGGTTATCCTTGGAGGCAGAACCTACCACGAAAGACACACCGAACATAATCAACACATGGCAATATGCAACAATATGATGCATGCTATGACATGGCAAGATGAAAGTGTCTTGGCCTAATGCAAGCTAAAACAGAAGGGGATGAACTCATTTGAATCAAAGATTCAAATGTTAGCTCATTAAACATGGCCTTATTAGTGCATTACCTTATTATGCTTAAACAGCAAGGTTAACTTGTTTTGTCATGCATGAAACCATTACAGATGGATAGATTTAATTTTTCTGATCATTTTTCATATATAAATCTTTGCATTTGGAGCTATGGTTGATTTTCTATGATTTTTAGAAGTTTTGGCTATTTTCTGGAATTTCCTATTAAAGAATAAATCCAGTAATTGAATTAATGCGTCAGCATGACATAGGTGTGATGTCAGCGGGTCAACTGGGTCGGCCAGGCCAAACCTGACTGGTGGGCCCTGTCTGTCAGTGTCACAACTAATTAAAAAAATTATGTTAGTGCTAATTGACTGTCAGTGGGGCCTGGGCCCACATGTCAGTGACTAAGCTAATTAAAATTAGTTAAAACTAATCTTAAACTGATTAGGAGACCGGCCCCACCTGTCATAGACTCAGGGGGGGTCTACCTGGGCCCACACGGGGGTCAAACAGGGTCAACTCACCGGCGGCTTGACGCCGGCGATGACAGACGCGGCGGAGGGGCTCGGGTTTGCGTCTCCAGCGACCAAATCGACATTGGGGAGCAGCTACGTGACGCGGGGAGCGAGCCGCGTCGTTTGGTGGAGAAAGTGGAGCTCGGGGAGGCCGGAAACGTCGCCGGTGACGAGTTTGGCGGCGGCCGGAGCTTGGGTGAGGATGAACTAGTCGCTAGGGGGCACAGGGAGGCACGTGAATTGGTGCGTTGAGCTCCTGGAGGTGCGGTAGGACTAGTGGACAGGGTGGCATGGCCATTGGGTGGCCGGAGCCTCGTCGGCGACGAGCTCCGAGGCGGTGCGTGCGGGTGATCTACATGCAGTCGCTACGGGGCTCGAGAGAGAGAGCGGAGAGGGCGGGGAGGTGCCTGAGCTCATGGGGGTCTCCGGGGATGAGTTGATGCGGCGGGGCGGCGAAAGGGATCTCCGGTGGCCGGAGTTGAGGGTGAGCTCGGTGCAGCATCTCCGGGGCGAGTGAGCGCTCGGGGCTCGACCCACTCGATGTAATCAACGACGGCGGAGCTCGTGGACACGATGACGTGGCGCGAGGACGACGGAGGGCACGGCTACGACGACGGTGCGGCGACAGGAGCGTCGGCCATGGTGGGGAACGGGAAGGGAGAGAGACAGGGGGAATGGCGTGTCCAGGGGCGACGGGGTGCGACGTGGAGGCGTCCAGGCGTCCAGGGCGCGGGCAAGCAGGTGACGCTGTGGCGAGCTCGGGCACGCCGGCGTCACCTCCCTGCCTGCTTGGCGGGGAAGAAGCAGCTGGCTGGCGCGGGCCAGCACAGTGCTAGGCCGCCAGGTGGGCCGGCTGGTGGGTTAGGTGGGCTGCGTCAGGTAGGTTTCTCTCTCTCTCTCTGTCTCTCTCTTTTTCTTCTTCTGTTTTTCTTATTTATTTATTATTTCTGTAACTTCAGGGCTTTATTAAAAATACCAGGGCATTACCATAAATCATAAAATTAATCATGGCCACTGCTTAGAATATATCCAACAACAAACATTTTGGTTTATGATTATTTGAGCATTTAAAATATTTTATAGCATTTAAATGCCCAAATGCAAATACCATAAGGATTAATCCAATGACCTTAGATGTCCTAGAAAAATGTGCACCATTTTTGTCAAAGGTTTTAACCCAAAACAAAAAGGGTGGGCTTTTTAGAAGGGCATTTCAGGTTCATTGAAAAAGTTTTTTAGTAAACCCTAGTTGTTCCAAGGGGGGTGTTGGGGGTTCTGTCATCCCCATTTCAAATTTAAAAGGAATTTAAACATGATGCACACTCTACTGCTTGAACTAGCTAGGGTGTGACAGGTTGTCTCCATGGCAGCGCTTTCTTTAAAGCCATTAAGCTACGCATATAGTGCTCAAGTAGTGAATCCACCCGGATCCCAAGGTATATCAAAGCCAATTTTAATTAACAATGATTTGTAATTTAGTAGTGAGCACAAAGTAACATATATCATGTAACAACAAAGTCTAATTCTCTTCCTATGCATCAGCATGTCATAAAAGAACAATTCATGCACACATAGTAAAGGCCAATGCATAGTATAAATAGCTTCTTGCAATTTTATCGTATTGGAAACATAGAGAGGTGGATATATAGTTCCTCTCTCATAATAATTGAAAGTAGGAGCAGCAAGCACATGCATATTATATCTATCAAAATCATCATGTGTAGTTGTAAAAGGCAACCCATCAATATAATCCTTAATAAGCACAAACTTCTCCGATATAGTGTAGTTTGGAGAATTCAAAAAGATAATAGGACTATCATGTGTGGGTGCAATAGAAACAATTTCATGTTTAACATAAGGAACTATAGCAAGTTCATCTCCATAAGCATAATTCATATTGGCATCTTGGCCACAAGCATAGCAAGCATCATGAAAAAGGGATATTTCCAAAGAATCAACGGGATCATAGCAATTATCATAGCATTCATCCTTCGGTAAGCACGAAGGGAAATTAAACAATGTATGAGTTGAAGAGTTACTCTCATTAGAAGGTGGGCATGGGTGATCAATCCATTCTTCCTCCTTTTGTTCTTCGCTCTCCTCCTCATCTTTTTCATCCAATGAGCTCACAGTTTCATCAATTTCTTCTTCCATAGATTCCTGCAAAATATTAGTCTCTTCTGGGACAGAGGAGATTTTCTCAATAAATGCATCAATATCGAAACTGTATTCATAATTCTCATAACAATATTTAAGGATAGCTAAATTTTCAGGTCTGTAGACAGCATCATAAAGATTTTCATATTCTTTGAACATAGATTCATTTTCATAATTAAGCACCCGTAAAAGCAAAAAATTCTTCTATTTGTTCCACATCATAGTAGCCATATATACATCTAGCATAAGAAGCCAAAGTTTCATTATCATTAAATTCACATGAAAAGTATAATCATATCTCAAGTATAATCATTAAATTCACATGAAAATTCATAAGAAGCCAAAGTTTCATTATCATTAAATTCTTCTAAGGTGTGGAGCCTTCATCCTAGAGCAACAAGTATAATCATATCTCAAGCATAGTTGCCTAGCATACCAATACAACATATAAATTTGATCCCATAATAGTTTCCCTTTTTGAGTCAAGCGATAATCCCTAAAGTATTCACGTTGATCCAACGTGTCTCCCACTACCAAATTGAATGGGGTTTTCTCTGGATTATCAAAGTAGTACATAATACCTGTCATGTAACGAGCATCGAGGGTTTTAGGAGGTTCCTCATCTCCATGAGCAGCAAGTACACCTATTTTTTTGGTATTTCGTGTTCCATTGTCCATAACTAAAGATAAAGAACACCTAAGAACAGCAAATAAAAATTATTTGGTGATAAAGCAAACAAGCACACACGGGAATATTCACCCCACGCTATTGCTCCCCCGCAACGGCGCCAGAAAAAGGTCTTGATAACCCACAAGTATAGGGGATCAATTGTAGCCTCTTTCGATATGTAAGAGTGTCAAACCCAATGAGGAGCTAAAGGTAGAACAAATATTCCCTCAAGTTCTATCGACCACCGATACAACTCTACGCACGCTTGACATTCGTTTTACCTAGAACAAGTATGAAACTAGAAGTACTTTGTAGGTGTTGTTGGATAGGTTTGCAAGAATATAAAGAGCAATTAAATAAAAAGTAGGGGCTGTTTAGATAAAGACACAACTAAGTTAGTATTAGTAAATAGCTTTTTGTCACAAGAAAGTTATTTGTCCCTAGGCAATCAATAACTAGACCGGTAATCATTATTGCAATTTTATATGAGGGAGAGGCATAAGCTAACATACTTTCTCTACTTGGATAAAATGCACTTATGATTGCAACTCTAGCAAGCATCCGCAACTACTAAAGATCATTAAGGTAAAACCCAACCATAGCATTAGAGCATCAAGTCCTCTTTATCCCATACGCAACAACCCCCTTACTCGGGTTTGTGTTTCAGTCACTCACGCAACCCACTATAAGCGAATCATGAACATATTGCAACACCCTACAGTGGGGATCCCTCATGCTTGCGCGACACGGAGAGCACCATAGGACAGCACCAATAATAAAACACGCAACTCAAACCAATATTGATCATCAAATAGCCCATAGGACAAAACGGATCTACTCAAACATCATAGGATAGCCATACATCATTGGGAAATAATATATAGCGTTGAGCACCATATTTAAGTAGAGATTACAGTGGGTAAGAGAGAGGTTACACCGCTGCATAGAGGGGGGAAGAGTTGGTGATGATGGCGGTGAAGTTGATGGTGAAGATTGCGGTGATGATGATGGCCACAGCAGCATTCCGGCGCCACCGGAAGAGAAGGGGAGAGGGGGCCCTTCTTATTCTTCTTCCTTGACCTCCTCCCTAGATGGGAGAAGGGTTTCCCCTCTGGTCCTTGGCCTCCATGGCGTGGGAGGGGCGAGAGCCCCTCCGAGATTGGATCTGTCTCTCTGTCTCTCTATGTTTATGCGTTCCCAGATTCTTCCCTTTCACCATTTCTTATATTCCCGGAGATCCGTAACTCCGATTGGGCTGAAATTTTAACACGATCTCTGTCCGGATATTAGCTTTCTTGCGGCGAAAGAAGGGCACCAACCACCTTACGGGGTGTCCACGAGGGTCAGGGGCGCTCCCAGGGGGTGGGGCGCTCCTAGGGGGTGGGTCGCGCCCCCCTGCCTCATGCCTCCCTCGGGCACCATTTCGCGTGGATTTTTCTTCCCAAAAATCATATATATTCCAAAAAAATCTCCGTTAGTTTTTATCCCGTTTGGACTCCATTTGATATGGATATTCTGTGAAACAAAAAACATGCAACAAACAGGAACTGGCACTGGGCACTGGATCAATATGTTAGTCCCAAAAATAGTATAAAATGTTGTCAAAAGTATATGAAAGTAGTAGAATATTGGCATGGAACAATCAAAAATTATAGATACGATGGAGACGTATCAATTCACATGCTCCAGTCCATAAAAATGGGATGCAAAATTAAATGTTTGTCCTTGGTTCAATCTTAGGTCACATGCAAGAAATGAGAATGAATGCCAAACACCTTGACACTATCGCTCGGCCGCTAACATTGAGATACATGGTTTTAAAATTCTAGTAAATCGAAAACTCGTCTAAAATTCATGAAACTTGACATGATATCATGGAACGGCATCGACATGCCGTGGTAAAAATAATGTCCCATTTGGGGCAGGTTTGGGTATAAGCTTCTCGCAAAGCAGAGCTTCTCTCACAACAAGCCTGATGGTTTCGATAGGGAACGTGCCACCTTGGGGGATGGAACGATATCTGTTGCCTCTTCTTACTTTCAATTTTTTTCTTGTGTCAACATAGAACAACATGAGTGTTGTGTCAATTTTTGGGATTTTTTGAGGTTTGCTTGGCAATTTTTATACATTAACTGATTTTTCTATGCATTCATATGCATAATTCAAATTTGAACTACATGCACATGCTCCAGCACATATAAATTGGTTCAAAATTGGAATGTGTGTCCTTGGTTACATGCTTAAGTCCCATGCAAGAAATGAGAATGAATGTCAAACACCATGCCATCGTTGCTTGGCCGCTAACATTGAGATACATGGGTTTTTTGTTGGGGAATGTAATATTTGAATTTTTTTACGTACAATCACGCAAGATCTATCTAGTAGATGCATAGAAATGAGAGGGGAGAGTGTGTCCACATACCCTTGTAGACCGAAAGCATAAGCGTTTAGTAACGCAGTTGATGTAGTCGAACGTCTTCGCGATTCAACCGACCCTAGCACCGAACGTACGTGACCTCCGTGTTCAGCACACATTCAGCTCGATGACATCCCTCGAGCTCTTGATCCAGTTGAGGACGAGGGAGAGTTTTGTCAGCACGATGACGTGTTGACGGTGATGATGAAGTTATTAATGCAGGGCTTCGCCTAAGCACTACAACGATATGACTGAGGTGTGTAACTATGGAGGGGGGCACCGCACATGCCTAAGAGAAGACTTGGTGTGCCCCCCTCCCACGTATATAAAGGAGGGGGGAAGAGGAAGCCGACCCTAGAGGGGGCGCGCCTAGGGGGGAGTCCTACTTGGACTCGCGGTCCAAGAAGGAGGGAAGGAGGAAGAGGGGAGAAGGAAAGAGAGGGGGGCGCCGCCCCCTCCTTGTCCAATTCGGACCAGCCCTTGGGGGGGGCACACGGCCACCCTTAAGGCTCTTATCTCCTTTCCACTAGAGCCCATTAAGGCCCATTACTTCCCCGGGGGCTGGGGGGTTCCGGTAACCTCCCGCTACTCCGGAAAATACCCGAAAGACTTCAGAACCATTTCGGTGTCCGAATATAACCTTACAATATATCAATCTTTACCTCTCAACCATTTCAAGACTTATCGTCATGTCTATGATCTCATCCGGGACTCTGAACAAACTTCGGTCATTAAATCACATAACTTATAATACAAATCGTCATCGAACATTAAGCGTGCGGACCCTACGGGTTCGAGAACTATGTAGACATGACCGAGATACATCTCCGGTCAATAACCAATAGCGGAACCTGGATGCTCATATTGGCTCCTACATATTCTACGAAGATCTTTATCGGTCAAACCGCATAACAACATACATTGTTCCCTTTGTCATCGGTATGTTACTTGCCCAAGATTCGATCATCGGTATCATCATACATAGTTCAATCTCATTACCGACAAGTCTCTTCACTCGTTCCGTAATGCATCATCCTGTAACTAACTCATTAGTCACATGGCTTACAAGTCTTATAGTGATGTGCATTATCGGGAGGGCCTAGAGATACCTCTCCGATACACGGAGTGAGAAATCCTAATATCGATCTATGCCAACAAACACCATCGGAGACACCTATAGAGCATATTTATAATCACCCAATTATGTTGTGATGTTTGATAGCACACAAGGTGTTCCTCCAGTACTCAGGAGTTGCATAATCTCATAGTCAGAGGAACATGTATAAGTCATGAAGAAAGCAATAGCAATAAAACTAAACGATCATTATGCTAAGCTAACAGATGGTCTTGTACATCACATCATTCTCTAATGATGTTATCCCGTTCATCAAATGAAAACACTTTTCTATGGTTAGGAAACTTAACCATCTTTGATTAACGAGCTAGTCAAGTAGAGGCATACTAGGGAACCTCAGTTTTGTCTATGTATTCACACATGTACTAAGTTTCTGGTTAATACAATTCTAGCATGAATAATAAACATTTATCATGATATAAGGAAATATAAATAACAACTTTATTATTGCCTCTAGGGAATATTTCCTTCAATCTCCCACTTGCACTAGAGTCAATAATCTAGATTACATAGTAATGATTCTAACACCCATGGAGTCTTGGTGCTGATCATGTTTTGCTTGTGAGAGAGGCTTAGTAAACGGGTCTACAACATTTAGATCTGTATGTATCTTGCAAATCTCTATGTCACCCTCCTTGACTTGATCGCGGATGGAATTGAAGCGTCTCTTGATGTGCTTGGTTCTCTTGTGAAATCTGGATTCCTTTGCCAAGGCAATTGCACCAGTATTATCACAAAAGATTTCATTGGACCCGATGCACTAGGTATTACACCTAGATCGGATATGAACTCCTTCGTCCAGACTCCTTCATTTGTTGCTTCCGAAGCAGCTATGTACTCCGCTTCACACGTAGATCCCTCCACGACGCTCTGCTTGGAACTGCAGCAACTGACAGCTCCACCATTCAATATAAATACGTATCCAGTTTGTGACTTAGAGTAATCCGGATCAGTGTCAAAGCTTGCATTGATGTAACCATTTACGACGAGCTCTTTGTCACCTCCATAAACGAGAAACATATCCTTAGTCCTTTTCAGGTATTTCAGGATGTTCTTGACCGCTGTCCAGTGATCCACTCCTGGATTACTTCGGCACCTCCCTGCTAAACTAATAGCAAGGCACACATTAGGTCTGGTACACAACATTGCATACATGATAGAACCTATGGCTGAGGCATAGGGAATGACTTTCATTTTCTCTGTATCTTCTGCAGTGGTCGGGCATTGAGTCTGACTCAACTTCACACCTTGTAACATAGCAAGAACCCTTTCTTTGACTGATCCATTTTGAACTTCTTCAAAAAGTTATCAAGGTATGTGCTTTGTGAAAGTCCAATTAAGCGTCTTGATCTATCTCTATAGATCTTGATGCCCAATATGTAAGCAGCTTCACCGAGGTCTTTCATTGAAAAATTCTTATTCAAGTATCCTTTTATGCTATCCAGAAATATTGTATTATTTCCAATCAACAATATTCCATCTACATATAATATTAGAAATGCTAGAGAGCTCCCACTCACTTTCTTGTAAATACAGACTTCTCCAAAAGCCTGTATTAAACCATATGCTTCGAGCACACTATCATAGCGTATATTCCAACTCCGAGAGGCTTGCACCAGTCCATAAATGGATCGCTGGAGCTTGCACACTTTGTTAGCACCTTTTGGATCGACAAAACCTTCTGGTTGCATCATATACAACTCCTCTTTAAGATATCCATTAAGGAATGCAGTTTTGACATCCATTTGCCAAATTTCATAATCATAAAATGCGGCAATTGCTAACATGATTCGGGCTGACTTAAGCATCGCTACGGGTGAGAAGGTCTCATCGTAGTCAACTTCTTGAACTTGTCGAAAACCTTTCGCAACAAGTCGAGCTTTATAGATAGTAACATTACCATCAGCGTCAGTCTTCTTCTTGAAGATCCATTTATTCTCTATGGCTTGCCGATCATCGGGTAAGTCAACCAAAGTCCACACTTTGTTCTCATACATGGATCCCATCTCAGATTTCATGGCCTCAAGCCATTTCGCGGAATCTGGGCTCATCATCACTTCCTCATAGTTCATAGGTTTGTCATGGTCAAGTAACATGACCTCTGGAACAGGATTACTGTACCACTCTTGTGCGGACCTTACTCTGGTTGACCTACGAGGTTTGGTGGTAACTTGATCAGAAGTTTCATGATCATTATCATTAGCTTCCTCACTAATTGGTGTGGGAATCACTGGAACTGATTTCTATGATGAACTACTTTACAATAAGGGAGCAGGTACAATTACCTCATTAAGTTCTACTTTCCTCCCACTCACTTCTTTCGAGAGAAACTCCTTCTCTAGAAAGGATCTATTCTTAGCAAGGAATATCTTGCCTTCATATCTGTGATAGAAGGTGTACCCAATGGTTTCCTTTGTTTATCCTATGAAGACACATTTCTTTGATTTGGGTTCGAGCTTATCAGGTTGAAGCTTTTTCACATGAGCATCGCAGCCCCAAACTTTAACAAACGATAAATTAGGTTTCTTGCCAAACCATAGTTCATATGGTGTTGTCTCAATGGATTTAGATGGTGCCCTATTTAACGTGAATGAAGCCCTAATGCATAACCCCAAAACGATAGCGGTAAATAAGAGACATCATAGATTGCACCATATCTAATAAAGTGTGGTTATGACGTTCGGACACACCATTACGTTGTGGTGTTCTAGGTGGCGTGAGTTGCGAAACTATTCCACATTGTTTCAAATGAAGACCAAACTCATGACTCAAATATTCACCTCGACGATCAGATCGTAGAAGCTTTATTTTATTGTTATGATGATTTTCCACTTCACTCTGAAATTCTTTGAACTTTTCAAACGTTTCAGACTTATGTTTCATCAAGTAGATATACCCATATCTGCTCAAATCATCTATGAAGGTCAGAAAATAGCGATATCCGCTGCGAGCCTCAACACTCATCGGACCGCATACATCAGTATGTATTATTTCCAATAAGTCAGTTGCTCGCTCCATTGTTCCAGAGAACGGAGTCTTAGTCATCTTGCCCATGAGGCATGGTTTGCAAGCATCAAGTGATTCATAATAAAGTGATTCCAAAAGCCCATAAGCATGGAGCTTCTTCATGCGCTTTACACCAATATGACCTAAACGGCAGTGCCACAAATAAGTTGCACTATCATTATTAAACTTGTATATTTTGGCTTCAATATTATGAATATGTGTATCACTACTATTGAGATTCAACAAAAATAGACCACTCATTAAGGGTGCATGACCATAAAAGATATTACTCATATAAATAGAACAACCATTATTATCTGATTTAAATGAATAACCGTCTCGCATGAAACATGATCCAGATATAATGTTCATGCTTAACGCTGGCACCAAATAACAATTATTCAGGTCTAAAATAACCCCAAAGGTAGATGTAGAGGTAGTGTGACGACGGCGATCACATTGACTTTGGAACCATTTCCCACGCGCATCGTCACCTCGTGCTTAGCCAATCTTCGTTTAATCCATAGCCCCTGTTTCAAGTTGCAAATATGAGCAACAGAACCAGTATCAAATACCCAGGCGCTAGTACGAGCATTAGTAAGGTACACATCAATAACATGTTTATCAAATATACCTTTCACTTTGCCATCCTTCTTATCCACCAAATACTTGGGGCAGTTCCGCTTGCAGTGACCAGTCCCTTTGCAGTAGAAGCACTCAGTCTCAGGCTTAGGTCTAGTCTTGGGTTTCTTCACTTGAGCAACAACTTGCTTGATGTTCTTCTTGAAGTCCCCCTTCTTCCCTTTGCCCTTTTTCTTGAAACTAGTGGTCTTGTTAACCATCAACACTTGATGCTCCTTCTTGATTTCTACCTCCGCAGCATTTAGCATTGCGAAGAGCTCGGGAATTGCCTTATCCATCCCTTGCATATTATAGTTCATCACGAAGCTTTTGTAGCTTGGTGGTAGTGATTGAAGAACTCTGTCAATTACACTATCATCACACTACAAAAAAAGACACATCCGTGACATTTTGGGCCGAACGAATTTTTTTCCTGTCATACTTATGACACTTCTATGACAATAATTTTGACAAAACCCAGTATCATCATAGATGTGGTGGGGTCCTACTTCTATGACAAAAAATCATGACGGTAAATGGGCTTTTCGTCCTGGGTGGGCCGCAGACGCAACTGCATGACATTCTTTGGGCCATCCATGACCGAAAAAACCATGGTAGAAGCAAGGGCGCGGAAAATATATGGGAGTTCCCGGTTACGGTGGGTGGTCGGGGCCGAGCGATGCGCGTTTCTCTCGTATGTACGCGCATGTGTGCGAGGCATTGGGATCTAATTGAACCCGAGCGAGGCGTTGGGCTCTAACTGAACCCGAGCAATTGCAGTGCAGGCTACGCGTAGCGATCGATCGACCCCTTGCTGTTAACTGAACCCGAGTGATTCCTTCGCTACTGCTGCTAACTGAAGTCGATCGAACACTGCTGCCTCCTTCCCTTGATGAACAGTGAACATTGTTGAGGAGGTTTGGATGAACAGTTCTCGGTGGGGGGTTAGATGAACAGGACCCCGTGGTAGTAGAGGCCGTTGCCGCTGGATGAACAGTACACCGATCGATCGAGCCGGTGGATGAACAGGACCTCGTGGAGGGCTGGATGAACAGTAGCCCATGGAGGGGTTGTTGCATAGGACCCTGTTGTCGGTGTCAAAACCGGTGGATCTCAGGTAGGGGGTCCCGAACTGTGCGTCTAAGGTCGATGGTAACAGGAGAGAGGGACACGATGTTTACCCAGGTTCGGGCCCTCTCTATGGAGGTAAGACCCTGCGTCCTGCTTGATTGATATTGATGAATATGAGTATTACAAGTGTTGATCTACCTCGAGATTGTAATGGCTAAACCCTAGAGGCCTAGCTTGTATGGCTATGGTAATGAATATCTCTCCCCTCCGGACTAAGTCCTCCGGTTTATATAGACACTTGGAGGATCTAGGGTTACACAAGGTAAGGAATCTACATATTTGGTCGCCAAGCTTGCCTTCCACGCCAAGGAGAGTCCCATCCGGACACGGGTGCAGTCTTTGGTCTTCCTGTTCTTTACAGCCCATCAGTCCATCCCATGGCTAACAGGCCGGACGCCCGAGGACCCCTAAGTCTAGGACTCCCTCAGTATCCCCTGAACCCGGCTTTAATGACAAGGTATCCGGCGTGTAGATATGTCTTCGGCATAAGGCGGGTTCCTTCTTCCGAACTCCAAGATAGTCATCGGATGAAACAAACATGTCCGGATCTGCAACACTCAGCCGTAGAGAGTATAATATTTCACGAATCCAATTAGCTGACCACTTTAGTAACGTGACATCATGCTTGCCCATCATTATTTCGAACCATTTACCGTCCCACCGTTCCACGTTTCGGGGCGTGGTTTTTGTTGGCACGTCCTGTAGAAGCAGAGATCGTGTCCCCTTATCGCGGGATTCTCATCGATACGAGCGTGGGTAACCCAACCGTTTTGCGGGAAAGATTCCTTAGGAATAGGCAGGTTCTTGGGCTTAGGAGGAGGCGTTCAATACCCGCTGCCTTTATAAAGGAACCAAGGGCTGTCTTTTTCATGCCAAACCTCTCCTCAGCCTTCCCAACCTCGAGTTCTAGCACCCAAGGTTCGACTTCATCACTTCAAGCCTCCCCATCATGTCCGGACCCATCCCTCAAGGACGATGGGTGGCTTCCTCTGTTATAGAGGATGATATTGCAAAGCTTCGGGCGGCCAGAAACTTGACCGCGGAGGTCCACCATAGGCTTCCTGCTCAAGGACAGGTTATTCCGACCCCCAGATCTGGCGAGAGGGTCGTATTCATCTCCCACTTCCTCCAAGGGCTAGGGTTCACTCTTCACCCCTTCATTCGGGGGATAATGTTTTATTACGGACTAGATTTTCATGATCTAGCTCTGGACTTTTTCCTCCACGTCTCGGCATTTATCATTACATGCGAGGGCTTCCTCTGAATCCCCCCATACTTTGGCTTATGGCTCAAGACTTTTAGTGTGAAGCCGAAGGTAGTCGACGGGGAACATGCGGAGTGCAGTGGTGCTGTAGTGAGCAAGCTTACCAACACTCTCTGGCCAAAAGGATCTTTCACTGAAACCTCCAATGGTAGCGAGAGTGGTTTTATGTCACGGAACCCCATAGCACCAAGTGGGCAGCTATACCTGCGTTCCGTTCCGGCCCTCCGCCACAGCTTGCATCATGGATTAATAAGGGGCTGGACTGGGGATCAGTTGACGAAGTGCAAACTTTACAAAGCCGCATCCGAACCCTCCTTGAGAGAGACATCGATCTTCTCAATGTGATTCAAGTGATGCTAGTTCACCGAATCCTGTCATGCTAGTGCAGATCTCACCGCATGTGGGAGCTTAATCCAGAAGCACCACGAACCCTCCTAAACTTCTTCGGCACTCTGCACGAAGGGATGTGGAAGTTGTTTTCCGGGAAGCGAAAACATTGGCCGGACACTACTGAGGACGCTGGCCTTGATTGCAACCGTCTGGATACCCCGATAAGCACTTGTCTTCCGAACACTTTGTAGTTACACATACCATAATATGGTACTGAGAAAACTATCTTCTTCCAGGGCTGGATAAAGAAAGCGGAACTAATTATGTGTTCGCCCCCCTGCCCGAAGGCCCAGCGAACCCTGTTTTAATAAGGATGCTGGCCCTGGCAACATACCAGATGCCTGTGAAGGGGGGCAAGGCAAAGAGGCCCAAAGATGGCCTCCATCCCGAAGGTGTATCAGACATTGTGTCCGGAGGAATCAAGATCCCATCGTCCGAAGACAAAAATGAGGGGGAGGTCAACGCCTCTTCCCCCCATGGAAATCAAAGGGCCGCCTCCGAAGAATGGGAGGAAAAGGCTCCTAAGCAAGGCAAGATGCCTCTGTCGGGCGGCTCAGGCTTGGAGGACGTCGACATGCAGTCTCATGATGAGGACAAGCCTCATGCCAAATCGTAAGTAAAAAAGGATGTTTTAGAGATGTCCCTTTTTTCTTGTAATGCCTAGAATATATATTTTTTGCAGTTCGGCACACAGTCTTCTTCAACAATCCTCTTCCTCGGGGGACCTTCTCCCAGAGATGATGGAAAGCGAGATGCCTCCGCCGGCCTCTCTGCCCCATAGGGCGGACGACTTCGAGGTGTCATGGCGGAGGTTCTCCCCCGACCAACAGACGGTGCGAGGGATGATGAAGATATTACCCGAAGGTGATACTTCAGTGGCATAGGGTCCGGGGACCAGTAATGAAGGCCCTAAACAATCCGGTCTACAGCTGGATACGAATAAATGGATCCCTTCAAAGGGTGGCCGTACTCCTATAGCAGCCTCCACAGATCCAGAGGCGCCAGATATACCGACGAACATCCTACAGCAGGCGTCCGTCTCAGAGGAACATCGTACCTTGATGGGCACGGTGGTTGAAAAGGTCATGTCCGCGAAGCGCGGATTGAATGAGGCCTTTGTGGGCCTAGTAAGAGGTTTTGAAGTTTGTACTGTAATATGTTCAATTGTGTTTAGTCACGAAATGCACCTGTTTATACATAGTAGCCCCTGAGACTCTGATTGGCTTCCCGAGGGAGGCAATCAGAGGATCAAAAGAAATGCCCAAGGGCTGACCTAATTAATTGGAACACAGGCTGTTTCTCCCCTAACGACTACCCGGACTACGGATATTGTCGAGCTACAGTGAAAGCTTGATGTGGTAGGGGATGACATTGCATTAATCAATAGGCGTCTTGACGAGTCGCAAGGTATGTATTCGGAGCAGTCCTTACACATATGTGTTTGTAAAATAAGCATGACGCTGAAAATTGCATACTGGGATATATATGGCTGTAGATGGTGCTGCCACCATTGAGATTATTCGGGCAGAGCTGGCCCAGGCCAAGGAGCAGGCCCGGTTTAGTAATGCGGCTGCCGAAAAGGCATTGGCCGAGTTAAAGGCCGAACGAGCTGCTCGACACCAAGACGTGGGGAAAATATCCGCGATGGCGCTCGAACTAAAGAATGCTACTAGCCGCTGTGAATTCCTTGAGAAGGCAAATAAAGCCAAAACAGCTGATCTTGACAAGGCCTTGCGAGAGGCGAAAGAAGCGTCGTCTGAATCTAGAGAGGCCCGTGAGGAGATTCGGCAAGCTGGGGAGATTGTGGCTGGTAAGCCCTTTTTATTACAGACTAAGTTCGGCGATCCAAATTATGCTCAGCTTAACCAAGTGTGGAGCTCTCCAGACGCGTTTTTGGACCTACCGAAGAGTTCTTCCGATGCGGCACAGTTTTACCAGGCGCAAGAGGGATATGCAACGAAGAAGCTTTTCTGGTCATAGTTTAGTGCATCAAAACACCCTCTGTTGCTGAATGAACAAATGTCCCAATGGGCCGAGCTTCACAAGATGTCTGGCGCTGCCATGAAGAACGTCCTACTCCGGTTGTGTCCGACTGATCCTATTCCGAATAGCTACTTCGGCTTGGTGCACCAGCTTACTGATGCGGTGCCACGTAGCGATGCCGCAAAGCGGTCGACGTGCATTAAAGGTGCATGGATGGCCTTCGCCCGAGTCAGGACATACTAGGGGAAGATGAAGGCCATTGATATTGCGGCAAAGGGTCCACCCAAGGGCAAGGACCATCACGCACTAGAGCATTATTTTGAGGACGTCTTGGAGGTTGCCCGCTTGATAGAGGGTCAATGTTCGAAAGGCATAATATTCGAATGAACTCTGTACGAATTGTAAAAGACAATTTTTATAATCAGTCTATATTTTAGTTTTGCCTAAAGGCTGTTATTCCTCCTGTGCGGCCGTTTGTATATAATCTGAAAGTTTTCCAGTCGTCGGCTTCAGCCCCCTCGTAGGAAATACGAGGGTGTTCAGAAAAGCATCTGATTACTCTTGACCCAACGTCTTGGTCCGTGAAGGAGGTGTCAATGCGGCGAACCAGGCAATCGGACTATAGGGCGTCAACACTTTCACTTAGCCATATGAGTTTTATGGTGGGTCTACGATATGGCCCCTTGTATGTATGCGGCTGATTCATACGATGCATTTACATATTTGATAGGAAAGAGGTCCTTCGTGTGACATGGAGGGAAGCGCGAAAGATTCCAATACGTCATCGAGTGGTTGACCAGCTCTCGCTGCATCATGACAGTCAGTTTTCAGCTTTCTCTACTGAGGTGCTTAACCAGATGAAGCAGAAGCACAATCGCAATAGTTCTCCCTTTACTACCCTAGCTGATAGAGCGGAACGTAGGGTAGCAAGCACAGGAGCTGGGCAACCCAACTATTGACCCAAGACATGATTCGGAGCTGATGCATATAAGGCCAAACTCGCGACACCGAAGTACGCTATAGAGCTGTTCAGACTTGTTGACAACTCGTTTGTTCCCATGCCGAGCCCCTGGCAAGTTATGCCGAGGTATATGTTTAAAACAACCATAGGGGGAAAACTTGGTTCTTTAGAAAAGAGTGGATTATTTTTACTAGGATCTGAGTGATGTGCCAATCATTTATATAGATAACAAAGCCGCAACCCCGGCTATTTGACATGCTAGTGGTTGAAGGCGGAGGAAAAAGGCACTTTACAGGCTCGAAATAGAGAGTGCGGTCTGCAAAAAGTTATTTTGGACCTCCTGTCACACGTCTGCGGGGCCTGTCCTCGGTGAAGGGACTCCTTGATGGAACTAGCCCTTGGGTGAGTGTACGCACCCGAACTCCGATAGAGTCCGTGGCCAGCCATTGAGCCACCTATGGAGAGGAAAGAGAAAAAGGAAGAAGAAAAAGTAATTAGAAAAAAGGGGAGGTTATGGGAGTACTTGCAGGTCCGTCCGTATTGTGCTTCCGCCGGCGCCAGGATATTTTAAGTGTATAATTACGTATGCACGGCACAGACTTCGCAGGTATAGGTGAGTGGCGAAAGCCGAACTGCTAGTCCCCCGCTGTGTAGTTCGGCTGAGGTAGCCGTAGTATGGTCCTCTGTACGGCGGGAGCACTCAGTGCGTTCCCCTGTAGGGGAGTGTGTCACGTATACCATGTTCACTGTCTTTACTTCGGGGGGAAACTGCTTGTGACCCCCGGTGTTTGGTTGGCGAGTTTCTTCGTCGTCGCTGTCGCCAGGCGGCCTCTTCCCCTTGTGTTCGGCATTTGACTTGCCGGCCTGTTTGAGGACCCAATAGCTTCTGTTGGTGTGATTAGCTGGTTTATTGGGGTGGCCATGAATCTGGCAGGGCCTATCCAATATCTTATCTAAATTGGATGGTCCGTCTCTATTTGTCGTAAATGCCTTTTTCCGCTGACCGGGTTTGGGGCCGCCGAATCCAGCGTTGACCGTTATGTCGTGCGTTTCCTCATTACTATTGCCATGTTTGTGTTTATTGCGTCGTGGTTTCCCGTTGCCGTCTCGTACTTTGGAAGTGCCCGGGTCACTGGCGCTGCTGCTTCTACGAGCGAGCCAGCTATCTTCTCCCGCGCAAAAGCAGGTCATCAGAGTGCTAAGGGCTAACATGGATTTTGGTTTCTCCTGACCGAGGTGGCGGGCGAGCCACTCGTCCCGGAAACTGTGTTTAAAGGCCGCTAGGGCTTCCGTGTCCGGACAGTCTATGATTTCGTTCTTTTTAACTAAGAACCTAGTCCAGAGCTTCCTGGCTGACTCTCCTAGCTGCTGGACGATGTGACTTAAGTCATTGGCATCTGGTGGCTGGACATATGTACCTTGGAAGTTGTCGCGGAAGGCATCTTCCAAATCCTCCCAGCTGCTGATAGAGTTTTCAGGCAGACTGTTTAACCAGTACCTTGCTGGTCCTTTGAGTTTTAGTGGGATGTATTTGATGGCGTGAAGGTCATCTCTGCAAGCCATATGAATATGGAGAAGAAAATCCTCGATCCATACGGTGGGATCGGTTGTTCCATCATATGATTCGATATTCACGGGTTTAAACCCTTCTGGGAATTCATGCTCCATTACTTCATCAGTGAAGCAGAGTGGGTGTGCGGTGCCTCTATATTGGGCCACGTCGCGACGTAGCTTAGATGGAGTCCGTCTGCGGTTTTTTGGCCCGGTCGTGACTAGACTTGTCATGTCCGAATAGGTAGCCGCCGTTGCGCATCGAGGCACGTCCTCGCGATCCGTAGATCGATTTGGTATGTTCTGCTCTATTGTCTAGGTCCTACCGAGGGTCGTATGTATGACCCCGAGCTGTTTTATCTCTGTTTTTTCTTTGGGTTGAGGCGGGCTGCTGTTCGGCTTGAGCTGCCACTTTATCCCGACCACAGGGTGGTCGGTTAGCCGCATTGTCCCACCGCGTGGTACAGGTTCCGGCGCCTCCACATTGAACTGAGGTAGCAATCTGCACTTCGGGTAACCTTTGGTTGTGCACTTGAGGCCGTATTATTCGGCTATTAGGATGTCTGTCCTTCTATCGTTGAGCAGGTCTTGGTCAGCTTGAAGCTACGGCTGCTTCTTTTTCAGGCTCTTTGCAGTGGCTAATAGCCAGCCTTTAAAGCGCTCCTGCTCGAGAGGTTCCTCAGGCACGATGAAATCCTCATCGCTGAGGCTGTCCTCATCCTTGGAGAGCAGAAGATAGTTACTGTCCTCCGAGTCTTCGTGTATGGCTTGTTGGTCAGGGCTATCATGCTCGTCTTCCTATTCATCCTGTTCGGACGTTGCCTCAACAGGGTCTTCATTGTCTTCGGCATCGTCCTGGGTGTTGTTTTCTCTTGTGCCGGCATTGCTGTCTTTTGCATGACGTGACTTAGAGCGGCGCCATTGACGCCAGCGTCTGGGCTGTGTCTCAGGAGGTTCATTCTCAAATGGATCTTATTTGTCATCATCGTTAGTTTCTTTAGGTGCATCCACCATGTATACATCGTATGAAGAAGTGACCGTCCAACGTCCGGTAAACGGTGGGTTTTGGCCCTGCTCCTCATCGGCATCGTCGTCTATACCGTCAAGGTCTTTAGAGTCGTAATCGAGCATGTCGGTTAAGTCCTCGACAGTGGCTATGTAGTGGGTGGTGGGTGGGATGCGAATTTTTCCATCATCAACCCCTAGTTCGAACCGGATATTCGGCTGTGAGTCCTCCGCCAAGGACATGTTCTTTACTATGTTTAGCATGTCGCCCAAAGGCGAGTGCCAGAAGATGTCTGCGGCGCTGAACTCGAAGATCGATAAACGATCAAGTTCGGCATCCGCGGGCTCACATGGTTCGGAACTTATGCCCGGAGACGAGTCCGGAGTTCCGGTGACACAGATATCGTGTGAGCTTAAGTCGATGTGTGGCTCCAACACCGGGGAATCTGTGGCCACCATGGTGGGGTTAAGCCTCCGATCCTTGGATGGCGCAGTACGCTCCGGATCTAAGGTCAGAGCGGTTGCAGGGGCTATCTCCTGAATGCGGTCCGATGACAGATTTAGGTCATGTTCATCGAGGTGACCAAGAGCGGTCGCCGCGGTCTCAAATCCGGCGAAGATCAAATCTCCAAGGATGTCCGCGATGTAGTTCAAGCTCCCAATTCGTACCTGATGGCCAGGGGCGTAGCTTTCGATCTGCTCCAGATGGCCAAGTGAGTTGGCCCGCAGTGCGAAGCCGCCGAACATGAAGATCTGTTCGGGGAGGAAGACTCCCCCCTCGACAACATCGTTGTAGATGATTGGAGGAGCCATCGAACCTCTTGACGATGGCACAGTGGAACTCTCAATGAAAGCACCAATGTCGGTGTCAAAACCAGTGGATCTCGGGTAGGGGGTCCTGAACTGTGTGTCTAAAGTAGATGGTAACAGGAGACACGATGTTTACCCAGGTTCGGGCCCTCTATATGGAGGTAATACCCTATGTCCTGCTTGATTGATATTGATGAATATGAGTATTACAAGAGTTGATCTACCTCGATATCGTAATGGCTAAACCCTAGAGGCCTAGCTTGTATGGCTATGGTAATGAATATCTCTCCCCTCCGGACTAAGTCCTCCGGTTTATATAGACACACTACAAAAAAAGACACATCCGTGACATTTTGGGTTGAACGAATTTTTTTTGTCATACATATGACACTTCTATGATGATAATTGTGACAAAACCCAGTATCATCATAGATGTGGTGGGATCCTACTTCTATGACAAAAAATCAAGACAGGAAATGGGCTTTTCATCCTGGGCGCGCCGGAGACGCAGCTGCATGACATTCTTTGGGCCATCCATGACGGAAAAAACCGTGGTAGAAGCGAGGGGGAGGAAAATTTCGGGGAGTTCCCGGTAATGGTGGGAGGTCGGGGGCTGAGCGATGCGCCTTTCTCTCGTACACATACGCGCGTGTGTGCGAGGCGTTGGCTCTAACTGAACTCGAGTGAGGCATTGGGCTCTAACTAAACCCGAGCGATTGCACTGCAGTCTATGCGTTACTGAACCCGAGCGATCGATCGATGGCTGTTAACTGAACCCGATCGAGCGATTCCTTCGCTACTACTACTAACTGAAGCCGACTGATTGGATGAAC
>NC_041380.1:71561771-71586346 GCF_002162155.2 Triticum dicoccoides | reverse complement strand
GTGGAGGGGTGCCCGTGGAGGGGTGGTTGAACAGGACCCCGTGGTGTGGATGGCTGGATGAACAGTAGACGGTGGAGGGGAGCCCGTGGAGGGGTGGTTGAACAGTAGCCGATGGAGTAGCGCGCGGTGGAGGCTGGATGAACAGGAACCCGTGGAGGCTGGAGGAGGTCGACGGTGGAGATGAACAGTATCCCGTGGAGTCCCGTTTTGCAGTACGCCACACCCCTCCCGATGAACAGGACCCCCGTTTCGACCATAGTGCTCTAACACAAGTCCATTTTGTCCGTTTTGCGGTACGCCACACCCCTCCCGATCAACAGGACCCCCGTTTCGACCGTAGGAGGTCCGTTTCCTCCGTTTTACAGTACGACAGACCCCTCCCAATCAATAGGACCCCGTTCCGAATGTAGGAGGTCCGTTTCCTCCGTTGTGCAGTACGCCAGGCCTCGTTTCCATCGCCTGTTCCGTCCAAGCCCTCCCGATGAACACGACCACGCATTCCGTTCCGACCCAGCCGGTTGGCTCCCACGTGTTCCGTTGCCTCCGGATGAACACGACACATTCAGTTGCCTCCCCATGAACACGACGCATTCCGTTGCCTCCCCATGAACACGACGACGACGCTGTTTCTACGTTCCGACCCAGCCATGTACACGAGCCCTGGCCGTATGTATGCGTGAGTAGGCGTTCGAGACCCCACCCGTATGTACACATACGTGGCCGTATTTTCTTTCTTGCACCCTGGCCACTGTACGTACGTGTACATGCTACGTGCGCGCCTCTACTATGACACGTACGCGCCTCTACTATGACACGTGCACACCTCTACATCCACCAGTATATATGTACGTACATGTTCGCGACCAAAATGACAACGCTACGTACGCTTCGACCAGGTTGGTCCCGACTGTCAGGCACTTCCTTGCCTGCGAAGATGTAGCTGATGGGTCCCAGCAGTCAGGGGGCGAATCGTTTTTTATCCCGGACGCACTTCCTTGCGTGCGAAGATGTAGCTGGTGGGTCCCAGCAGTCAGGGGCAAACGATTTTTTCGCGAAATACAGTGGCCCGTCCGGTGGGTCCCAGCTGTCAGGTGGAGGAATCATTATTTTCCACGTAATAAGGAGGCACTTCCATGCTGCGGCCGTGGACCCAGCTATCAGCCTCTCCACGTACAGTCCATGTTCGATGGAAGTCGTTCCTTGACCACGTTGACCACGCCGCGCCGAGAGCACCAGAGCGGTGGACGACGGCGAGGCCTAGGAAGGGGACGACGGGGAGCCGGAGAAGACGCGGTAGTGGAAGCCCGTGCGGAGAGGAGTACGAGGGTTCACTGGTTCGGCTGTGGTGTGAGGCTGCCGTCGCCGCAGGGCCTGGCCAGCAGTGGGAATAGTAGGGGGCGGTGAGGCCTCCGCGGCAACACAGCCGGCCACGAGAGGCAGGAGCATGCGACATGACCGACGCTACTTTGGGCGGCTGGAGCAAGAAGACCAGAGGTTGAAGAAGCACTACGTCCGTTGGATGGACATCGTACGGTCACTAGAGCTAGAATCGTTCATATTGACTAAAGTTGACAAAGTCCCCCGTCCCAGTCAACTTAGTAGGCCCACAAGTCAGCCTCCCACCATGGTGGGTCCCAGCTAGCAGGGGGAGTATTCATTTTTTTGTGCGTAATAAGGAGGCACTTCCGGTGGGTCCGAGCTGATAGCGAGGGGAACATTTTTTCGCGAAATACATTGGCCCGTCCGATGGGTCCCAGCAGTCAGGGGGGAAACGTTTTTTTTTTCGCGAAATAAGGTGGCCCGTCCGGTGGGTCCCTGCTGTCAGGTGGAGGAATAATTATTTTGCGCATAATATGGAGGCACTTCCTTGCGGCCGCCTGGACCCAGCTGTCAGCTTCTCCACGTACAATACTCTTCCGATGGAAGTTGGTCATTGACCATGTTGACCACGCCACGCCGAGAGCACCAGGGCGGTGGTCTGGATGACGGCGAGGCCTAGGAAGGGGACGACGTGGAGCCAGGGAAGAGCAGCAGTGGAAGCTCGCGCGGAGAGGAGTACGAGGGTTCACTGGTTCGGCTGCGGTGTGTGGCTACTGTCGCCGCAGAATAACAGGGGGTGTGGGTGAGTAGATGGATGGCCTGGCGAGCAGTGGGAGTACGCCAGGCCTCGTTTCCATCGCCTGTTCCGTCCAAGCCCTCCCGATGAACACGACCACGCATTTCGTTCTGACCCAGCCGGTTGGCTCCCACACGTTCCGTTGCCTCCCGATGAACACGACACATTCCGTTGCCTCCCCATGAACACGACGCATTCCGTTGCCTCCCGATGAACACGACGACGACGTTGTTTCTCCGTTCCGACCCAGCCATGTACACGAGCCCTCGCCAGACGTATGCGCGAGTAGGCGTTCGAGACCCCGCCCGTATGTACACATACGTGGCCGTATTTTCTTTCTTGCACCCTGGCCGCTGTACGTACGTGTACATGCTACGTGCGCGCCTCTACTACGACATATGCGCGCCTCTACATCGACTAGTATATATGTACGTACACGTTCGCGACCAGAATGACAACGCTACGTACGCTTCAACCCGGTGGGTCCCGACTATCAGGCACTTCCTTGCGTGCGAAGATGCAGCTGGTGGGTCCCAGCAGTCAGGGGGGCGAATCGTTTATTTTTTTCCTGGACGCACTTCCTTGCATGCGAAGATGTAGCTGGTGCATCCCAGCAGTCAGGGGGGCGAATCGTTTTTTTCCCGGACGCACTTCCTTGCATGCGAAGATGTAGCTGGTGGGTCCCAGTAGTCAGGGGAAACGTTTTTTTTCACAAAATACAGTGGCCCATCCGGTGGGTCCCAGCTGTCAGGTGGAGGAATCATTATTTTCCGCGTAATAAGGAGGCACTTCCTTGCTGCAGCCGTGGAACCAGCTGTCAGCTTCTCCACGTACAGTCCACGTCCGATGGAAGTCGTTCCTTGACCACATTGACCACGCCGCGCCGAGAGCACCAGGGAGGTGGACGACGGCAAGGCCTAGGAAGGGGACGACGCGGAGCCGGGAAAGACGCGACAGTGGAAGCCCGCGCAGAGCGGAGTATGAGGGTTCACTGGTTCGGCTGCGGTGTGAGGCTGCCATCGCCATAGGGCCTGGCTAGCAATGGGAATAGTAGGGGGTAGTGAGGCCTCCGCGGCAGCACATCCGGCCACGGGAGGCAGGAGCATACAGCACGACCGGCGCTGCTTTGGGCGGCTGGAGCAAGAACACCAGAGGTTGAAGAAGCACTACGGTCGTTGGATGGACATCGTACGGTCACTGGAGCTAGAATTGTTTATATTGACTAAGTTGACAAAGCCCTCCATCCCCGTCAACTTAGTAGGCCCACAAGTCAGCCTCCCACCAAGGTGGGTCCCAGATAGCAGGGGGTATTCATTTTTTGTGCGTAACAAGGAGGCACTTCTGGCGGGTCCGAGCTGACAGCAGGGGGAACATTTTTTCGCGAAATACGGTGGCCCGTCGGGTGGGTCCCAGCAGTCAGGGGCAAACGTTTTTTTCGTGAAATACTGGTGGGCGTCCGGTGGGTCCTGCTATTAGGTGGAGGAATAATTATTTTCCGCGTAATAAGGAGGCACTTCCTTGCGGCTGCCGTGGACCCAGCTGTCAGCCTCTCCACATACAATATTCTTCCAATGGAATTCGGTCGTTGACCACATTGACCACGCCGCGCCAAGAGTACCACGCGGTGGACGACATCGAGGCCTAGGAAGGGGATGACGCGGAGCCAGGGAAGACACGGTAGTGGATGCCCATGCGGAGAGGACTACGAGGGTTCATTGGTTCGGCTGCGCTGCCGTCACCACAGAATAACAGGGGGTGTGGGTGAGTGGAGTGGAGGGATGGCCTGGCGAGCAGTGGGAGTAGTACGGGGCGATGAGGCCTTCGAGGCATCACAGCTGGCCACGGGAGGCAGGAGCACGCGACACGACCGGCGCTGCTTTGGGGGCTGGAGCAAGAAGACCAGAGGTTGAAGAAGCACTATGGCCGTTGGATGGACATCGTACGATCACTGTAGCTAGAATCGTTTATATTGACTAAGTTGACAAAACCCTTGGTATGCGTCAACTTAGTAGGCCCACAGATCCAATTTGGCAGAGAACATATAGTCCATTTGTGATTTGTAAGAATGTATAGCCCATTTTTTAATTCTAATGGAATTTACTACAGCCCATTTACAGTTTGTTAAAAGTACAGCCCAACTTCTAGCTAGGACAACGATTAATAATTTCAAACAACCGCTCAAAACAGAATTCAAAAAAAAATTCCCACATTTTGATGGGATCCGAAATATTTTTATCCGAAATTTCTAGTCAGGTTAAATAAATTTGAAAATAAAGTTGTATTACGTTAAAATCAAACGAAATATTGAGCGTGCAACAAGTAATGAAATTAGAATTTTCAAATTCCAAAAATAATATATTTTTCAAACTAATTACGTGTTTGGTGCATAGTAACTGTCCAGTTATTATAATTACATCCCATTTATTATTTCTTAAAGTCCATTTTCTTGTTAAGCCTAATGCATACCTCCAAGGAAAGTTTGCAGCCCAGCGGGGCGGAGAATAACAAGTTCACCCAGATATTGTGTACAACTGTCGGCCCAGTTGCATTGCTGATGTTGAAAAAAAGGCCTGTGTAGTACAGTACAACCTAACATGGTTACTCAGCCCACATTCAGCGATGCAGGAAAGGCCCAAAGAAGGCTTCTGTACAACTTTTTGAAGTCACTGAGCTTAATTAATAACTTAAGAAAAAAGTTAGATTACAGTGGAACCTAATTAAAAGCTGTCACAAGCAAATAAATAATTCAACGGGTCCCACTTGTGCGTGCGTGTGTGTGTGTGTGAGAGAGAGATAGAGAGAGAGACCCATCGATCGATGCTCGTGAATACATCTTTCAGCCATATGCATTGCTGATGCTCAGTAAAAACTTATATAGTTGACAAAATTATATAGAACATCATAGCACACTGAGCTTGCATACAAATATTTCACGCAGGCGGCACAATCAGGATGGAAGCAGTGGATCGCTACGGGAAGGGCTATGTTGAAACCAATGAAGTCGTACATAATGGTTCATCGTCTTTATCAATGACGGGGAAATATCTTGAATGTTGTGCAAAGAAAACAGACAGACAACACAATAAGTTCTGCTAGCACATTAAGTTGACATACAACCCTTTCTAAAAAAAGTTCAGGTACAAACTTAGAACAGGTCACAATCAAATGTAAGCTCGGATTTAACTAGTATCTGACAAGATTCAGTATTTACCTCAAATTAGAGCACATCCAGGCAGCCAGCCATGCCTCTTCTCCCAAAGAAGCAGTGGCCTCCGCCGCGCGATGGAGTAGGCCCCGTGCCATCCATCGTTCCGAGCAACACAGGGATAAGTCTGACATTGACTCCTGTAATGGACGTCGTCGATGGACCCTGGCACCAGCCGCGGCGGCAGGACTTCGATTGATGGATTGACCACATCTTCGACATGCATGAACACTCGATATAGGTACCTCCCTAACGTGGTCCGCAGCGGCCTTGGTGGCGACAAATAGTACAACCCCAGTTCTTGCACTGGTATCTCAACACCAATCACCTTCAATATGGTGGACGGTTTCTTCATCCATGCCATAACCGTCAGAGCCCAGCTGTTTGGAGGAACAAACATACTTACGACCTCACCTCCAAGGTCGTTGATAAGCTCGTTCATGGACTCACTGTTCCAAGCACGTCGAGGCATCCGTGGAAGGTAAGCTTTGCTAAAAACTCAAGCTCAGAGGGCACCGAGCCCCATCCTGGGTGCCACCGATCAAAGCTCACCAGCGCGCCATCATAGAACAAACGCCGGGAAGATTCAAACACACAACTGCAGTCGAAAGTTGTCCGGAACCTGACGAAGAAATCAGCCGGTGGCGGACAGACTTCGACGAGCAAGTCACTTATTTGGATGCCGTGTGCAATGCCAAGAGCTTTGACAAGGTCGTCCGGCGAGACGGGAGGCTGGTCGCCGTTGATGGTTACCATAAGCACTTTGCCGGCAAACTGGTCGTCAAGCGCTGCCATGCCACTATTGAGCGACAGCACACAGCGACCGAAGGCAGGACGGACCTCAGGATCTCTGGCTCGGAGATCCGTGTTGACTAGCGACATGATAGTGCGCTTGAGTACAGGGAGTACAGGAGGGGGATTTGGGGGAATTGGAGTAGGAATCGAGATTCCAGAGGTGGGGGAGGGGCGGGAGACTAGGGATGAAAAGGTAGCATGAATTTTGAGCACGCGCCAATATGCTCTTGGCGCGCAAGTGCACGAAAACACCGGTGGCGCCCACATGTCAGCCTAAGAGTCCTTATTCTTTCTTTTTTGGAGAGCCCGGCCTTTTTTCAAGGATCTTTTGAGAGCCCGGCCTGAGAGTCATAATTGACCTGTTTGGCATTGCGTTACTACTCGGCCCATATTCAACGACACCTCACTGGCCCAAACAAGTGTACATCATCGAAAAGACACTGAGCTCAAATTATATAACTTGAAAAAAGGAGATATACTCTGAACACTGGAGAATGGTGATGCCCTCATTTAGCCACCAGTAGTTCGAGACAATAAACAGTTCGAAACAACGATATATACAACATTCAGACACTGACTAGTGACTACTACTGACATAAACAACAAGACATGATAGTTCATAAGAAGTCTTGCTACACCACCAAAACAAACCCATCTGCAGCGCTCAGACTCTCATGATCTAGACGAGAATGACATTCTAAACAGAAGCAACTATTACATAGTAAGAGTGACATAGACGAGGATGACCAAATGACAAGGAATATGCATATCAAAAGAAAGAACTACCCATCCAGAACCAGCAGCAAAGACAACAAAGTCATTCGGAGAGATGATCCAAAACCATCATAATTTGCAGCCCCGCTTCAGCGACCAGTGATCCGGAGACACCAGTACTCCACCCTTTCGATGCAACAACCCAGTTACCTATCAACCTGAAGGCTTGAACCACATCACTGCCTGTCGTAATTGAGACATCCAAGGATCAAAGTTAATCCGGATGCCTTTGTCATTTTCACCTTCTTTTGGCTGTAGGCTGTATCGTTGACAATCAGGGGAGTTTGCTCCAGAACTCCTAGGGCTCGCCGTGTAGACACAGTTTTCCATAGCAAATAGAGCCTCTCTGCCATCAAGGTCCTTGCCAACGGTGATCTCCTGGTTAATCGGATAATTGAGTCCGAGAAACAGAGAGTGTGAACCAAGGCTGTTTACCCGCCTCCAACTAAAAAATCCTAAAGGCCCCAACAAGCTGGTATCCTACTCATAGACGTAACAACCACTGTCCGGATACTCACGTATTGCACTGTGCTTGTATACAGTGGGGTTTTTGAAATATAACTTTTCCAGCTCATGTGTCCGAATGATCATCAGTCTTTTGCCATCGTCTGATCGAGCGAGGAACCAGTTGTGCTTCCCTGCTTTTGGCAAAGGTGGTGTGATTACAAAGGGAAGTAACTGTAGGGACACTGCATCATATCAAAAAGGACAGGCATTGTTAATGTAAGATCAGCATTGTTCAGAGTATGAGTAGGATAATGCGAGAAACAACATTGATATGTCCTTGTTGGAACTAGGAGGAAAATACAGGGAAATGTATACTGGGTTTGAAAATATAGAAGTGCCATGCATGGTTATACTCATGTTATCTCGCAATCGATTCTTCACAGGAAACTACCATGTCATGCATGTTATGTCATCATGTTCTGTCCTCACAAAGAAATTCTTCAAGGTAACTAACAGACCATGCATTGTTATATACTCGTGTTCTGTGGGCAAAATTTTTGTGAGGATAATATTCTAGCCATTGATTGCTGAAGGGCGAATATAGGTATGTACACATGGTAAGCATTGCAGGATTTCACTACTTCCAAATATAGAGTTCTCCATATGCACATTTACTTCCCTAATGTATGGTTAGATCAAACCAACAGTGTGGTGCATGTTTCTACATCATGAAAATGAGGAAACTAACATGGCCATTGATACACACTCATATTTAGTAGTAGTATATAGATTACTATAAAATAAGGATAATATCCATATATTCCTAACCGTTTGATTATTCAGGGTACAAATTGGTTGTAATGACATGGTCACAATCGCATGAATTAACTCATTCCAAATATAGCTGATTTACGGCGTCTCTAATACATTGCCATAGTTCTACTCAAATTCTGCTCAAACAGGGATATGCCAATCATCACAAAACATTTAAACAGTGTCATGGCGTCATCATTAACATGAGACGGAAACAACTTACACGCGCCATCCCAGCAATATGTGGTGCCATCTGCTCTGTCGATCGCGTAGATGATGCCATTGTGTTCAATAGCATCACAGAAGTGTGTATTAGCTTTGACGATGATCCACTGCGAGCCGAGTTGTTTCCAGCTCAAGAAGGCACCAGCGTAAAGATAGGCGAGTTCGCGGTCGTCCAAGGCAATTAACTTCAAGTCTGCGTAATTCGTATGTCGTGTGGGCACTTGGCAGATTACAATCTTCTGCAAAACAAGGTCCGTCCAACTGACATAGTAATCTAGATGACTTGGACCACGATGGTAATACTCTATATAATCCAACAGATGAAGGATAATTTCATGGGAGGTTTGGAAGTTCACGAGCACCAACTTTTTACCATCTTTTTTGAAGGCAGCCATCTAGTGGGAGTTCATGCCGACCCAGTACATACCTGCCAAGAAGTTTCGGGCGATGGTGATCGGATCGATGTCGAGGGAAATGATGTACTGCGACCCACTACATACCTGCAAAGAAGTTTCAGCTAATGGAGATCGGATTGAAGTCGAGGGGCATCATGCACGCCTTCGTATCATGGTGAGCCAATCTCGCAAGACCAGATAGCAGCAAGCAGGTTGTCTTGAAAAGCTTAGGCCTCGCTTCGACGATGGCCGTGTGCATGTCCCTCGAGCATGCAGCCAGCCGCAGGGCGCTCAACATATCCATACATGAACAACAGAGGTCGAGGATGTCACTGGGGAGATTGCTCCAATCGTGGCTCATATGGATGCTGCGCGGTTCGCGTTCGGCCATGGTGGAGTTTGGAAGGGGCCGTGATTTACGGGGGAGAAGGATGTCAGTGCTGGAGCGACTAGCGAGGGAATAATGGTACTGGGGGAGGCGAGTGAGGCGATGGTACACGGGGGCACATTGAGATGGAGAAGGAGATGGAGACAGAGAAGGTGATGGAGATGGAGTGGTGCTATGGGAGCAGAGAGGGAGACGAGGCGAGGGGCCAATGTGGTGTACAGCAGCAGTGACAGACTGCATAGTGCACAGGGTGAGGCTGACTTTGGTAACCCGAACACGCCGCCTGGACTAGTGTCAGGTGGAGGGTGTTGTCACTTCATTGTGAGGACCAGATGAATATTATTTTGACCATCAAGTGTACCACAGTTGTACTACTACTACTACTAGTACTAGGAACATGAATACTCCAGTATTGTATAGCGGAAATAGGTCTCCCGTGCTAGCATGCATGTTCAGTTCATTGTTCAGGTATCATCCATATTGCGAGCATAACCAAATTCTCGTGCATGCCCAATCAACGCCCTGCCGCGATGCATTCAGTGGTTGTTCTGGTGCATCAAGGCCGGCATGCAGATCGTTCCACACTTGAGAAGAGGAAAAATGGAAAGGTAGAACGCGGCAGCAGAGGAAGAGAATGCTGGCTAATGAGGCTGGGAGGGGATCGAGCAGGAAATTAATGCTCCACGCCTAAAGGTTTTGGGAAAACCTGAATTTCATAAGGTGACTTATACTCACCTAAACGAAGGGAGTATTCCTTAACCAGAGAATGTTGTGTCTCCCACTCACGCGCTAAAAAAAAACTACGACACATTTTTTATAATTTTGCATAGGTCCCACCTATCAGGAAGGATGGGCACATACACGAACAGGTACGACTCATCAGTCTACCCGCATAGCCTTTTCGTTTAGTCTACCTAGCCATCTAATCAACTGCCTGCATGCCACTTCTCCTATTTACTTCTCCATCGGGAACCGATTCTCCTCGGCTTCTTCACCTCCCCTTCGTCTTCATTTGCATCCAAACCCCGTACATATGCAAGCCAATCTCCACTCGCATCGAGCCTAACCTGTGAAACAGTGGGCAGGGGGAGAATTAGGAAATGGACACAGAAGTAGTCTTTAGAATGCATTTACTATGTGATCAAACTCATCTTACCTGCTCATCGGAGGAAATCCGAGTGCCCCTCAACGTCGGCATCTCAAGGGGTGGCAACTTGCAACTACGGCCGCGCCGCCCTGGAAAGACCCCTAAGGAAACATCCTCGTGCGTTCCATGGAACATCAAGATGCATTTGTATGACACTAGTAGAAAAGGGGGCAAAGGTCCAGGCCGGGTCAGCCCATTAGTCCCGGTTTAGTCCAGAACCGGGACCTATGGGGCATTGGACCCGGTTCGTGAGCCCAGGGGGCCGGCCGGGCCACGTGGGCCATTGGTCCCGGTTCATCTGGACCTTTTAGTCCCGGTTGGTGGGACGAACCGGGACCAATGGGCCTCGCTCCTGGCCCACCACCATTGGTCCCAGTTGGTGGCTTGAACCGGGACCAAAGGCTCCCCTTTAGTCTCGGTTCATGCCACTAACCGAGACCAATGAGGTGCCTACATATACCCCCTCGTGTAAGAGCAGAGCACACTGCTCTGTTTTTTCTGGCCGAGGGGGAGAGGGCTTGGTGGTGCTCTAGCTCACCTCCTATGCACACAATGTGTTCGATGGAATGCATGAGCCACACTACTTAAGCTTTCTCCTCTCCAAGCTCGACCTCCAAGCTCCATTTTCATCAATATTTGTCTAGGTTTAGCGGTCCGTCACGCCCCGTCCCCGTCTTCACCACCGTCGATCACCCGCGCTGATCTCATCGCGGGCACCACCGTGGTGAGCCTCTTGTTCTTATCTTCTTTCTGAAAGGAAAAAATATTCTTACTTGTATGTTTACATAGAGACTTGTATTATTTTCTTACCTTTATTATTGCATCTTATATAGTGCGATGGTTTTGGTATCCGCCCCGTCGGCCCTCGTCCTGTCTATGATTTGGATGTGGTATATATATTATCTTTATAACTATTGGTTCATTTATTGTTTATGAAAATTATGCGGACCAACGTGACATAGATTTTATTTATGTAGGATGTCTTACTCTGACCTAAATGTGGGAATACGTTGTCTTACTCTGACCGGAAAATCCTTCACGCCCACCTGCTTTACAAGGGTTTCATGCCACACTATAATGTTTGGACGAGGCACGGAGAAATAGGGGTTATGATGGAAGACGACGAAGAAGAAGAGTATGATGACAACTATGTGCCCCCTGAATACGGTGATGCTGCAACGGGGGGAGCTGGTGAAGATCAAGAGGAACCAGACGATGTGCCCAATGATGCTGCAACGGGTGAAGCTGCTGAAGATCAAGAGGAACTAGATGATGTGCCTGATGATGATGATCTCCACCGGGTCATTGTCGATGCAAGGACACAATGCGAAAGTCAAAAGGAGAAGCTGAAGTTCGATCGCATGTTAGAGGATCACAAAAAGGGTTGTACCCCAATTGCGAAGATGTCAACACAAAGCTCGGTACCGTACTGGAATTGCTGCAGTGGAAGGCAGAGAATGATGTGCCTGACAAAGGATTTGAGAAGCTACTGAAAATATTTCCTCTACCGCTCGGCGACCCTCGACGACCCTCGTTCCCGATAAAAAAATAGGAAGAAGGAGAAAAAGAGAGGAGAAGAAAGAATAGAGGAGTTTCTATTCTTTCTTCTCCTCTTTTTTTTCTTCCTCCTCTTCTTTTTTTATCCTTGAAGCGTTGTCAAGGCCACCCCAAACCCTAGAGAAGCAGCGTCGAGGCCACTAATTAATATTAGTTCTACATTTGCCACTAATATATCCATCTGTCATGTTTGAATAATAATTGCCATGTTCTAAATATTTGTAGAAACTATGGACAACTGCCCGAGACGAAGTACAAGAAGAGTTGTTGGGGGACATAATCGCACGAGGAAGTGATGCCATCTGCTCGTTGTTTCTCAACGACACCGATGGTCTGGATGGTCTAGAAGCAGCTGGCTATGATTATGATGGCTCTGGTGACCCAATGCCAGTGCAAGAAGGAGACCGTGAGGACGGCTCCGGTGACCCAATGCCGGTGCAAGAAGGAGACCGTGATGATGTCTCCGGTGACCGAACCGAGTCCGGCCAGGTATATATATTAGTTAAGCCTGTGCTGACTAGCTAATTGATGCATTCATTTTTTTGGTATGTACACATATTAATTAAGTCTTTGTTCTTTTTTCTAGCCCTCCGGATCGAGCACAACTTCGGTAAATAGACGAGGCCCGAAGAAAAAATTGAGCTCGGATGAAAGGTTTGAGATCATAGCAATCGCGCCCGACGGCCAACCGATTGAACCCATCTGGACAAAGAGCGCATTTGTTGCTCAGTGCAGGGTTCTGATTAGGTACAAGATCCCGATCAGCATCCAGCAATGGTTAAAGCCGGCTACAGAAGACCCTGAGGTGTCTTATGTCAATGATATGCAGAAAAATGATCTTTGGACTGAGCTGAAGTCAAATTTCACCCTACCGCCAGAGGATGATCCGGAGAAGCCAGTTAAAGAGAAATTAATCAAGTCTTTTGCTCTTAAGAGGATGGCAGAACTATTCAGGAGGTGGAAGAAAGAGCTGAATAAGTTTGTCGATAAAAAAGAGACACCAGAATTCAAGGGCAGATATGAGAAGATCAGAGATCACTGGCCCGCATTTGTGGCCCACAAGACATCGGAAAATAGTAAGAAGATGTCGGCGACAAACAAGAAAAATGCTGCGAAGAAGAAGCATCACCATCACACGGGGTTAGGTGGCTACCTCATAGCCCGGCCTAAGTGGGCCAAGACTGATAATGATCTGGTTGATAAAGGGATCGAACCAGAGACAATTAACTGGCCAGACCGTTGCCGGACTTGGTTCTTCGGGGCTGGCAGAACCATGGACCCTGTATCAGGGAAGTGCATTTGGACGGACGAGCAAATGGAAATACCAGTCAAGAGGCTTAAGCACTATATCGAAGCAGCGCAGCAAGGGACGTTCGTTCCAGACATAGAGAACGACGAGCTCACAATGGCCCTCGGGAATCCTGAGCACGTTGGACGGACACGAGGCACGCCAGGCTCCATTCTGTGGAAGGCTGGGTGTACGGACACAGGCGGTTACAAATGCCATGAGAGGAGGAAGAAAGTGGAGCAAACCCAACTGCAGGCGCTGCACGCTAGGGTACAAGCGATAAAGGAACGAGAAGCAAATCATAGCAAATGGACTGTTGAAGCTTCCCCCGAAGCTTCCCCTCCATATCAATGGATAAGCAGCATGGCTTCCACCGAGCTGCTTCAGCCTGAGCATGTCTTGACGGCTCCTGCCAGCTATCCCGCGGATGCTATCACGGAGTCCCAAAATTGCCACCTTATGACGCAATGGATTAATATGAAGGTCAAGGCAGCTGTTGGCTCTGTTTTTTCCTACGGGTGACGATCAGGGCACTCCGCCTCCTCCACCGCCTCCTCCTCCGGTGAGTGACGATCAGGGCACTCAGTCGGCTCCTTCTTCGGCGCGTGGCGGCACTCCGCCTCCTTCTCCGCCTGTGCCGGCGCGCCTAAGCAGCCAGCCTCCTCCTTCTCCGCCTCGTCAGCAAGGGCGGAAGAGACCTGCCGCCGCTCCGGCTGCCCCGGCGCATCGTAGTCCTTCTCCTCCACCTCATAAGCAAGTAAAGAAGACAGCCGCTCCGTCTGCTCTGCCGGCGTCTAGCAGTACAGTCAAAGGCGGGAGGACATATAGATTCGATCCTTCTCTGAAGACTCCAGAGAAGTTACCATATGAGAGGACCCCGGAGGAGAACACCGAGATCGCGCGAGAAGAAGTGAGGAACTTCTTTGAAGGGGTGAAAGCAAAGAAACATCCACCTCTGAAGGAGAAGGTAGATCCGGTGAAAGCAAAGCGCACTCTGGCTGCCCTGACAAAACCAGCCAAGTCTCCGCTGAAAGGCAACTATGAGCTCATTATTGGAAAGGCATTTGCCGAAGTGGAGCGGTCGGGAAGTACTGTCAGTGATCAAAGGCTGAAAGAACAACGAGCTGGGAAACAAATTGCCCAGCTCGGCGAACAAGCGAAGCAATCATGCCCCCCGCTCAAGGTGCCTAGCAACATCGTCGCTAATGATCCGAGGATGGTGCCCAGTTATAGCAATCTTGAAGATTACCTGCCCGACATTGTACATTATGATTTCATGGAGGTGCAGATACAAAGATACGAATACGGGAAGCCTCTCGTCAAAGATGAAAGATCTCTATCAACGATGATGCGAAGATTGCATGATTGGTACTTGAAAATCTGCAGAGAGTCTGGGGGGAGGAGTACTTTGTATGTGAGAGTTAAAAAGGAGCACGGCCTCGTTGGAATTGAACCGTTACCTGTTCCATTTGAGGAGTTCTTTCAGTTTTTCAATCAATTGGCCCTCGATAAAGCAACAGTCACCTGCTACTGTCTGTAAGTAGTACTACTTATGTCATTAAGTCTCTCTATATTTCTCAGCTCTTTCATTGCATGTATTTATAATTATCCTCACTATATTATGCAGATTGAAGATCGTTGAATTGAAGAAAAGACAAATCGGTGATATTGGGTTCATTAACACAAATCTCATAGATGCAACTCAGGTTAAATTTCATGCCGCAGATACCGAGGCCAACTTGCTACGATCGTTGGTAATAAATGAAAACAAAGATATAATACTCTTTCCTTACAACTTCAAGTGAGTGTTACTGTCTTGTGCATATTCGGTTTCCCTTCTATATTAGTCAAGGTTATAGTAATGTAATACAGGTAGTACCCGTCGGTGTGGCCATCTACGCCTCGTAAAGCCTCGACGCGCAGCTGTGGCACCCTCGCCACGGCCATGCCACCACTAGCCTGTTCATCTCGAACGAGTGAGTCGCAAACCACGCCACCACCATGAGAATGACATGTGGGCCAGCCGCATTTAAGGTCCGCATGTCATTGACTCATAAGTCGGGCACTAAGCCACTAAAGTTCGGTCCCGTGGACCCCGAGAGGGAAATGTAACTCCTGCGGCAGGCCTTGTGGTGCTCCCGCAGTACAAGCTCGTGCCAAAACTGGAATTTGTTTCTTACTACTACCAACTAGTACTAGTAAGGTACACGTGCATTGCACGCATGAGATTCTGGTGGTTTGTGCATTATGCTTCTACATGTGGAGCTTTCTGGATTCTAACATGTGGCAAAATCTGGTGGAATGTAAGGTTAGGCAAGTTTGATTAACTTAGGTGAGTGTTTGGTTCAAGACACACCTTAGGCAAGCCACACTAAGGCCCCACATGACATACACACAAAACATGTGGCAAGATTCCCTTAGGCTTGCCAACTTGTTTCTCTCGTTTTGAAGAACTAAGAACTTTGCCTAAGCTTAGCTGTGGCAAAGTTAGTCATGAATTAAGTTCAACCATGCAGTCTTCTAGATTATACATGTGGCACAATCTGGTGGATGATATCCAACGGCCAGTAGTGCTCGGATTTGCCATATTTGTACCGTCGGATTGGCTTCATCCAACGACCAACTTTCAAAGTTTTTCACACACTATATAGGGGGTATAGATATAGATGTGTCAGTCCGTTGCAATGGACCCAAAGTATATATATATCTATTTAGTGGAGTGCACTCTAAACACATTATCTATTTATTTTTCTCTAACCTTCCGTAGCCATGCAACCAATCCACATAAGCTTCATGGGTGCCCCCCACATCATATTATTCATACTACATTGATTGAAAAAAAGATAAATCACCCAAAACAAGATCTTCCCGTTTTTTTGTTCCTACGATGTTGTCTCGTGCACGTACCTACTAGTTGTATAGTGGTAGTACTAGTAATATAGTATTAGGAGTACAAACTTGGTACTAGTAGGAGTAGTACTAGTACGGAATGCTCCTACTCTATCAACGAGCCCCGTCTGACACCAAAATTCTTGGCTTCCATGCTACAGGTAGATCTTCCCCTCGTTTCTATTTTCCAACCCGGCGGCGGGCGGGGTGTCAGTTTGGTCAACGGTGATCCCACATGAAAGTGAAAATGCTAGGCAACGCGCCTTCCCTAAGCTATGTGTCGTGCCGGACGGACCGTGTTGTACTCCCAATTCCCGAGCGTGTGGGGGTGCTATGCGAACACGACAGGCCTTTTCCTTTTATCAGCAATGTGCCTGTGCGTTGCGACGGATCCAAAGTAGTAGAATAGTAGTATTTGTTCACAAACTTGAAAGAAATCACTATTCTTTTGATATACTCCTAATATATTACTCCCTTCATACCTAAATATTTGTCTTTTTTGAGATTTCAAATGGACTATCACATACGGATTATATAGACATATTCTAGTGTTTCTAGTAAGATGCCCGCGCGTTGCACGAAGTTGATGGAAAACGTAAGCACAACTTATAAATTGACGGATGGAGCACTAGTTACAGTGATGCATATAATTAAGCACAGGGATCGCACATGTCGGTATTGACTGGAACGAGAATGCAACATCACAATAAGAATTAAGGCCACGATGATGCGATCGCAGTGGTGGTTATAGAAGGCAAGAAGAAAGATGGATAGATGGATCCTTGAACGTACGACCTCCTCCTCCTCAACTTAGTGTGCCGGGCCACCGACCAGCGGCTAAGGAGCGGCGGCTTTTGTGGCGAGGTCGAGGTGCTTCTCAGCAAAGGCATCCAAGGCTTCCAGCCGGTTGAGGAAGGCCAACGTTGTAGCGTGCTCACCGGCCTTGTAGATACCTATGTACACGATTTCCTCATACATGTGGTTGTGTAGGTCGACGAATTCTTGCAGGGCGAGGCCCCTCGCGATGAGCGCGACCTCCAGGTGGACATTCTTCGTGGCGTCGGCGGGCAGTCGCAGGGCAACCAGTGCTTGAAAGAGGTTCTGGCCATGGAGGCCGATTAGGGTGGCAGGCAATGAGGAGCCCGGGCGCGCGGGCTGGAGGAGTACGGCGATGTCGTCTACGAGCTTCTTGAGGACGGTGAACTTGTTGCTGGTGGCAATGATCATATGGTCCAACTGAGAGTCGTAGTTGGCGTCAAAGGCGGCCATCCACCAGCCGGTCTCCAACACCGTCTGGAGACGATCCTCGGCGCCATGCCACAGGTCGGCGTCCTGGACCATCTGGCGCAGCCGCTGGCCGCTCACGCGCATCGCCGCCATGGGTCTGGAGTGAGCTCTTTTGCGCTTAGTGTAGGTGCTTAGGCAAATGCTTAGGTGCGTACGATGTGGTAGATGCATTGGAATGGAGGGGCGCCTTTATATGAGGGCAATGAGGGCAAACTGCGTTGCATTCACATCGTGCAGCCTCTTTTCCCGGACCTTCTCCCATTACTTCCCTCATGCATTAACTGAAGGAGGATGCATTGGTCGTTCAACATATCGGGAACCGCTACTCCCTCCCTCATCAGCATTAAAGCCGTATCGGGAACTGCACCGCCCGCTGTCAAATCGAATACTCCCTCCGTCTAGGTGAGTATTAAGTCATCTTACGAAAACCAAATAGTAAACACATAGGCGTGGTGCATTAACTCTCATGTTGTTTCTTATTCTTTGACATAAATAGAGGAATCAACCAAGAAGAGATGTGGGGCTTGTATGCTTTTAATGACTTGAGACTATCAAACATGACATGCAGTGGTCAGTTCGTTGCACAAGAACAAATACAACCCACATCAGCACACACGCATCTTATATAGCATCACATCCAATGGCTATAAAATATGAATGAGACCAAATTATATCTCATCTAGATGAGTTCTAGCAAAACTGTATTAATAATACTTAGTACCCCTGCGCCATGTATCATGTATTAGTATCATGTAGTACTTTATTTATTTATGAGGTATCCAGATGGCATTGCACCACCAAGAAAAGAGGGTAACATCAAAATTATGGATTACTTTTTTCAGTATGTTGGTAAGGCCCGGTCATAGTCACTTGTTGAAATCTCTAAAAAGACAAATACTCCCTCCGTTCGGAAATACTTGTCATCAAAATGGATAAAAGGAAATGTATCTAGACGTATTTTAGTTTTAGATACATCTCTTTTTATCCATTTTGATGACAAGTATTTTCGGACGGAGGGAGTAGAAAACAGAGTTGGTGATGATGGTGTGCGTGCCATCCTGCAATATAGGCCGTCGGATTTATATCTAACGGATATGAAAGGAACTATGACAATTTTGCAAAAATATACCCACACGTCTCTCCACATTCGCAAATAAGGCCTTCCCTCGTTCAATCTTTTCTCCCACAAGATAAACTACTCATACAAATGCATCTTGATGTTCCGTGCAATGCACGGGCAGCTAGCTAATTTCTTTTAAAATAGTTGCTGCGATAATTGGGTTGGAGTGATATATTTTATGTCTGCCCCGAATGATTTCAGATTCACTAGTAGTAACAAAGAAAAGGTTGCCTTGTTAATTAACAGAAAACAGGGTGAAAACTATCACATGAGGCCGGTAAAAACAAGGCACAATGGGTTCAGCGTCATCGTCACTACAGCTGTGCGTGCGGGAGAAGTCTACATATCGAGGGGGCTACCGAGCGAGGCACCAAGACACACTGTTTGAGAGAGAAACCAATTGACAGATTATGATCAGATCGAGTTGTCACCCTTCTGCTGTCATTGTTAGGGGGGGGGAGGGAGAGAAAGACGTATCGAGAGTGTGCGCGGTAGGCACACAGGCAAAACTAGCGAGTGTGTGTGTGTGTGTGTGTGTTTGAAAGAGGAGTAGATAGATTATTATCAAGATAGATGTGCCACCCTACTCCTTCGGTGCCGGGTAGTGTGTGTGTGTATGTTTGAGAGAAGCCAGTCGATAGATTAGTATCAAGATCGAGGTGTCACCTTACTCCTTCGGTGTTGGGAAGTGTGGGTGTGGGGGGGCAGTGACACTCACATATCTCTACTCTTATAAAAACAGAGTTGGTGATGATGGTGTTCCTGCCATCCTGCAATATAGGCCATCCGATTTATATCCAACGGTCAGGAAGGAAACTATGGCAATTTTGCAAAAAGATACCCACACCCTCTCCAAATTTTCAAATAAGGCATTCCCTCGTTCATCCTTTTCTTCCACAAGATAAACTTCTCATACAAATGCATCTTGATGTTCCGTGCAACGCATGGGCATCTTGCTAGTAGGGAGAAGGAGTTTGTGTGACACATATCTAGCTATATTAAGGGATAGGTAGATAGCATATGTGTGAGAGACATTATTATACTTTGAGACATTAGTGGCTGTGGGTGGGCGGAATTAAAGGGTGGGCGTGTTAGACATAGAGAGCGTGTGTGTTTCTGTGTGAGAGACTTGTAGGATGGGGTAGAAAGATGAATTTAACCCTGACGGAGGGAGAGAAATACACGCAGTGCGCGTGTGTGATTCCGATGCCCACAGGGAAATGAGATATGTATGCGTGTGAGAGAGATTGCACAATTCATTCACGTATCACTATCTAGCGATCGTGGACGTGCATCGCTTGAACATAAGTCAATATCTACTTCGTATCGTGGCCAAAGGTACAATATCGATTCAATGTTATAAAGATTGGACACTCACATATCACATTTTTTCTATTTAAATAAACCTTTTCAGTTGTGCATGCCAAAGTTACAGTGATGTTTCTTCAAACAACCAATGTAGCTATCATGTACATGCACCATTGTTACTCTTGCATTCAAATTCATTAGTCTTGGATGATTTAAGTTTCTATTTTGATGTAATATATGTAATATTCATATATGAATTCAACGGGTACGCAATTTATGAAATGGAGGCTATGTAATCATATGAGGTAACACTTTTAAGTAGCTGACTACAATATCCATTTCTTTTTGTGCGCCTCTACACTAACACGTCAATGCATTATGTTTAAAGTAAATAACCAATGGCACTAAATTATCTATTTACACGAGAAATGCATAGGCTGAGCGTTTGATCCCCTTTTTTGTGAACGCGCCACTACACCCGTATGATTGGCCGCGCCCGTGTGAACGTCCAAGTTATCGGCGCATCATCCCGAGTTATTGTCTTTTTTTCTGGGGTGGACTTCACACCAGTTATTAACTGCTGACGCGTGCCCCGTGTACACAGTCTAGCATGACCTTCCCGCTAACACGGTCCAAAATTAGTTGAAACTGGATACGAATGATCCCGTGGGGGGTAAAATCTCCTGCCTCCTTCTAAAATTTCCGCCACCTTAGTCTTTAGCATGCGAAATCCCCCTTTTGTCCATGGTGGACGGAGACCAACAGTTACAATACCGCCCTCATCTACATGATAGGTCGGGGCTGCTTTGGTAACTTCCGGTTCCCCCACTACATGGCACCCCCATTTCCTCTCCCCCTCCCGCAAAAATGATGAACTCCACAGCACCAGAGCATCTTACATCGCGTCGTCCGTACTTCATCGCCCTTTCTCCCCTCCCCTCTCAAAACCCTAGACTGCTCATCCACCGGCGTACCATAGTCCATTCACTGCCAGCGGCATCCACCTCACCGGATCTGCTTCTCCGTCCACATCTAGCCCTCCCACCTCCCCTAGAAACAAGTAGACTGCTCATCCACCACTGTACCATAGCCCATTTAGTGCCGGCCTTGTCCGCAGCGCCGGATCTGCTTCGCCGGTACTCTCGTCAACCGCCGCACATCTGCAGCGGCTCATTCGTACTCCCCACCGGAGACGCTTCGTCCACACCCCCCGGAGCCGCCCCACCGACGCCCCCGTCGACGGCCTCTGATCCTCTTCGCCGACACCTTCCTCAACCCTACCCTCGCCGCTTCGCTGACACCTTCCTCAACCCTACCGGAGCTGCTTCGCTCACACCATCGTCAACCCTACCGGAGTAGCTTCGCCTATACCATTTTCAACCCTACCGGGGCCGCTTTGCCAACTCACAAGTCCACGGCCTCAGATCCACTTCCTCGCACCCTCATCCAACCTACTGGAGCAGCTTCTGACGCCCCGTCCATGGCTGTAGATCTGCATCATCGACACCACCCTTAACCAAACCACCGGAGCAGGTTCTAATGCCCCGTCCATGGCCGCGGATCTGCATCGTCGACACCATCCTTAACCCAACCACCGGACCAGCTTCTGACGCCCCGTCCACGGCACCAGATCTGCATCGTCGACACCATCCTTAACCCAACCACCGGAGCAGCTTCACCTACACCCTCGTCCACGGCCACAGATCCGCTTCACCCACACCATAGTCCACCCTACCGGAGCCGCTCCACAAACACCCTACTCGACGGTTCTAGATCTCCTTACCGGACCGCGACAGCCAGCGCAGCGTCATCACCCTCGATGTTTCTAACCTAATTCCTACCGTCTGGAGAGATGCCAAGCACCCTCCACAGCCTAGGTACTTGTCACCTTTAAACCCGTCCAGCATCACCTGCCCGATGTACTTCAAATATACTAACCGATCGCTGTTACCTGTTATGCAGCTGGCAAAAACTACAAGGACGATGCTTCTTATGGATTTAACAGCTTGGCCAACCAAGATTCTGGACTGAGGCATTGCTATGATCTTGTAAGCACGTCTCTCTCTCTCTTGTATTGTTCTGTGCCTGCCAGCGTGCTTTGCTAGGATTTTCGACCAGTAATCCCTATGTGCAAACAATGATTTATACTACTGGCTGCTAAATTAGATATGTAGATGTCATACATGATACTACCTCGTACCTCCATTCCTAAATATAAGTCTTTCTAGAGATTCCACTATAGGCTACATACGGAGAAAAATGAGTGAATCTACACTCGAAAATGCATCTATATACATATGTATGTGGTCCATACTGGAATCTCTACAAAGACATATATTTAGGAACAGGGGCAGTACATTGTACAAAATCGTAGGAGGCATGTAGGAATTCCAGTGCACTACATTAGGCTCCCTTAGAGTGTCTGCTAGTCCAGCATACAGAGTCATGGCTAGTTTATGGTACACACGCAATCGTTAATTGGTGGTTTAAATATGCGCAAGGTATATGCAATGTAGTATGATGTAGAGATGTCTGAAATTAGCCGTGTCAACTTGCAGATAGGGTTACACAATGAAATAGTACAAGATGTATGTGGCAATTTCATGGAACATCGCAAAAAAAGGAGAGGCAGTGGTGAGCCTATATAGTGTGCTATGGTACGTCACTCCTCCATTGCAATCATCATGACATGTTATTTGTATGCCAGTTCTATTAGCCAAGTTTCTTAGGGACAGTTATTACGAGTTATCCTAAGAAAATAAGCACCTGTGAATATAAGCTCCATGTAATAAGCCAACCACTTCTTTTCATTGCGTTTTCAGCTTATCTTTGGTATGATCAGTGGAAAATCTAGATTGCATTGTATTTTTTTCATTTTGCTGTGCATATGGAAATTAATTTGACTTGCAAACATCAGAAATTGAACCCAGTGCAGTAATTAATATGATAGGAAAACAGACCATCACTATTTGCTCTAAATGCAAATACAAAGATACCATCTACTTGGCACAATCTACTTTGGTCAATGTTTTCCATAGAGATCCCATTGCCTAATTTAATTGTCGGAGTAATTGGACACGGATACCCCGAAGACGGCGAGACGATATTTCAATACATCGAGGCTAGCAAAGCCCCTCAGTCTGCCTGCCGGCTGCCGACTGCGCCAACCAGCCGGCTGCCGACTGCAGCCCGACCTGACATCGACAAGACACCGACGAGACGGCCATACCACGGACAAGACAACCGTACCGCGACAACATCATGTACAGTGTCACTTGTCCCCTGGCACTATTTATGAAGTGACCCAGGGGACAAGCATGACATGCACCATGCCTTACCCATGCCTACCCACATAGCTTACATAGTAAGCTAGCCCACACTATAAAAGGGGCACTCATCCATCCATCCAGGAGGATGGACACCCACGCACACTCACGGCCGCAAGCCATGGCCATACATGGCCGGCCACTAGCATACCACATACATGCATTTACCAAGTCAGATGCCTATGGCACTGATCCCAGATACAGCTCCAGGAGCAACTCTGTACTAGATATGTCAGATACACTCAGACATGCAGCAGTAGGAGTATTATCTCTCCGGAGAGCTCTGAAGCTGGGTAAACCACCGCGTGCTACTCGCATACCCGCTCCCGGGCCTATCAGCAGCAGTCTTACCCACACACTAAGCCCTTGTGGCATCTGTCGACTCGCAAGCCCCCCGTGAGAAATACCACGACAGTTGGCGCCCACCGTGGGGCGGTACTACTACTATGCTACCACGCTGCTGCTGGTTTTGCAGTCCGGGCGGGACCACTTCCGTCATCACCGCGGCGTCACCGTCATCTCTCCAGTAGCGCTCGGGGGCCCGACGTCAACACGCCCTCAGAGCAGCCACGAGGGGCGGCGCGTCCTCGCCATCGGCCTCTTCGTCTTAATCATCGCGGCGTCGCGCCGCCTCTCTGATAGCGGTCGGGGGCTCGACGTCGACATGCCCCCAGGATGGCCGTGAGGGGCGGCGTGACCTCGCCATCAGCCTTGCCTTCTTTGCCACCACCGCAACGCCGACCGTCCCTTGTTTCGGTCGGCCGTGGCCATCCATCGCGCCGTTTCGCTCCTGCCTGCTTTGCCGCTGACGTTTTCTTCGCAGTGGCCGCTGCTTCACGCATGGCCCTCCACTAGTCGTGGCTTTTTTCCTCTTACACTACGGGCTCGCCCGTCGCTCGCTGCAGCCAGCTGCTGCTCCATGCCTCGCTGTAGCTACACCTGCGGCCATGCCTCGCTGCTGGTCATCCATGCACATACAAGCTACACCTCTGGTCCCTGTGTGTACACGCGTGTGTGCATGGCTAGCTAGCTAGCTAGCAAGCCCAATGGATTGGGCTGCATGCATGCTAGCTAGCTAGCTTGCCCGGTTCAAGTGCACGCTGGAGATGGCTGCGCACGCCGGCGCAGACCCGACCTCTGCTCCGGGCCGCCGTCGCATGTCGGCCCTGCTCCATAGCCACTCTAGCTCCTCCCCTCCGGCTCCCGGCGCCCCTCTGCCCTCCGCGGCCTCCCGCGCATGCCAGCCTGCCTGCCGACTCGCTGCCCGCGCCGGCTACGCCTCGCCCAGGCTCCCTGCCGGGTCGCCGTGCCTCCGGCCTCCTCCCCGTGCCACCCCGCTGGCCTCTCGAGCCCCTGCCAGGTCGCTGCGGCTCCCGTCGCGCCTGCCGGCTTCCGCTCGCCCTGCGGGCGGTTTCGGGCGTGCTTGGTTGCTGGGTCCCCGCTCCGGCCGGCTCCACCGTGCCTCCCGCGCTCGGACGGCCGGCTTCGCTGCCCG